>NC_069787.1:48665582-48965582 GCF_027406575.1 Nycticebus coucang | reverse complement strand
ACCAAATGCTGCCAAATATGAGGAAAAAATTACATTGCTGTTGGAAATGCAAAATGGTATAGGCATTCTGGAAAACAGTATGGCTGTTGTCACGATACTAACTGTATTTACCATATGCCCTAGCAATTGCCCTCTTGAGCATTTATTCCAGAGAAAAATTATGTTCCCACAAGAACCTGTACAGGAATGTGGATAGCAGCTTTATTTATAATAACAAAAATCTGGAAACAATCCTTCAACAAGCAGTTCAACAAGTGAACGGTAAACAGTTTACTGTTGTGTTACCTCCATACCATGAATACTACCCAGTAATAAAAAAGAACAAACTATTCATTACACACAGTAACTTGAATGAATCTCAAGGAAATTTTGCTGAATCAATAAGAACAATCCCCAAAGACTGCATTATTGTATAATTTCAATAGAATATTCTTAAAATGACAAAATTGGAAAAAACAGCTTAGTGAGTATCAGGGATGGCGGCTCTTCCCCAGGTAGGTGTGGTTATAAAAGGCCATAAGAAGGACGCTCTGCTAAGTTCAGTTCTGTATTTTGACCGTCCTGGTGATACATGAAGTTACACATGTGAAAAACGGTATAGAACTAATTACACAGAGACAGGAAGGGGAAGAGAGGGAGGGCCAGAGTGGATTGAGTACTGGGGAAATCTAGGTCAGGTATGTGGATGCAGCCTGGTTGCCATATTCTACTGTAGCTTTGGGAATTGTTACCAGTGGGTGAAACTGGGTAAAGGGCTCACAGAATCTCTGCATGTGAATCTACGATTGTCTCAAAACACTTTAATTTTTAAAAAATGTATGAATGCTTCTGGGCTATATATGTTTTAAAATAAAGTACAATACTCTTAAGAATGCAAATGCCAAGGGGCAGAAGGCTATTTCTTAAAAATTTAAGAAGGCACCTAGCCTGTAAGTGCCAGCCCTTCATCTAAGGCCAAGAAGCAGAAGGCTATTTCTTAAATTTAAATAAACCTCCCACCCCATAAATGCCACCCCCTCACCTGGCTGTGGGCGACGTGATGTGTGCTACATAGCGTTGGAATTAGGTGTTCGGGAGGGAGTGGCCCTGGCTTCTCCGTGTTCAGGTATGAGTCTAGGTGGTGTAGAGATGGGCGTTGGTGTGACAGCCAGCCAGGGCAAGGGGCAGGAAGAGCGAGAGCTATGCCTCCCCCACTGTCAGGGAGGGGGCCGAGGAAGGTGCGGGCAGAAAGCCAGGCGACGGCTTGAGGAAGGTGCTGGCGCCTTGGCGCCTCGGGAACCCTCCCGCTTCCCCTCCAGGAGAACACGGGCGATGGCTTAACAGCCCCGGTGCAGCGACTGAACCCCACGGTCCAGAAGGAAAGGTGAGTGCGGGACTGTGGCTGCAGGCGCGGCCTCTGGGCAGCGGCCCAGGGGCGTGCGGAGCTGAGCGGCTTGCAGAAGCGGCGCCCGGTCTTAAATGCAGCGGAGACGCCAAGAAGACTTCCAATGCCAGCATCTCTGCGGCCCGGGGGCGTGGGGCCGCCCGGAAATCCTGGCGGCGCCAGCCGAGTAGCGTCTGCAGGCCGGGGGCGCGCACACGGGGCACGTGGGTTTGTACGCGCACACGAGGGGCACGTGGGTTTGTAGGAACCCGCGCCGCGGGGACTCCTCCCTACTGCGCTGTGGCTGCCGGGTGCCAGCTCTGGAAGAACAGTGGGTTGGGTCCCTACCTTGGTGCAGGCGGTCTCTGCAGCTCCAGCCCTGCACCCAGTAGGCAAAGCCAGGGAGAGAGACATGGACGCTTACAGTGTCCCGGCGGCGAGAGGCCCTTTCCACGCTCCTGTCTTCCGCGACCCCGCGGACTCCTTCCCACTCCGGAAAGGACCGGGAAGCCAGGCGGCTTTGTCCAGTGATGGCTAGGGGTGCAGGCGGGGGACAAATGGGCTTCCCAGCTGCCCAAACCCCCGCCTGCGAGAAAGACTGAGATTGACCAGGGGCGCCTCGGGGCTTGGAGGAACTGCACCCCGCAGCTGAGCTCGGGAGACTGGTGCTGGGACCCCGCCGGCCGGCAGGTTCCACGTGGGTGGATCCCGAGAGGAGGGCAGCAGTAGGGTCGCAGATCGCAGCTCACACCTACACGCGGACCTGAGCTTTCAATGCTCCGGGCAGGATTGGCTCCCTGAGCTCGCGCGGGAGGGAAGGCGGCCGAGTTTGGGGCTGCGGGGAGGAGGTGAATGACTGAGGTGGGGCCGCAGGGAGGGGGCAGAAGGCACTAGAAGGCTGTGGCCCAGCTGTCGCAGCAGCCCCGCAGTTGGCACCGGGCGCGAGGGGGCGGTGAGGTGCCTGCTAGTCGCACTGCGGACCCTGTCGGCATAAATCTGCCCTAATGATGAAAGGAAAAGGGTCCACGTTAAAGGGCCATGGCAGGCAGAGACTCTTGCTGGTTCCAGTCCAGGCATAGGGATTTGGCTGCCAGGATCTACAGTTTGGAGGGCAACGCCAGTGTCATAATGTGGGGAGATGACCGTGAGCGCGGCCGTGTTTGCGCTTGGGAGCTTCCACCTAGAGCTCCAGAAAGCCCTGGAGAGGGAGCTTCCTGAAATTGGGCATATCCCACGTTGTCCTAAGCCTACCACCCACGCCTTCCTACCCCATTCCAGCCCCACTCCCAGGTCTTAGCAGAAAGTCATTTAAGCACAAGTGGCATCACCAGTTTCATTTTAGGTAAAAACCCAGACAAATCCCGCACTTTGTTAACCTGTCCGCCCCCAAAGCACCCGGAGGCATTTTTTTCACAGCTCTAAGGCATGGTCATTCCAAAGCCACAGGGAGTGAGTTGTTCAAGTCCTGGGCTTCTGCTAGGCAAACCCCGGAGGATGCCACCGGAGGACGCTGAAGGCAAAGGCTAGCAGGGCCCGGCGCGGGCGAAACTACCGTGCTACTTGCATCCTCTGCGGGAACCGAATGTGGACAAGCCACGTGATCCCTCTCCCCTGGCGAGCGGGGTCAGTCCTGCGTGGACACTTGGTTAATGTCACTCTCTTCACCTCTCGAGTGTCAACAGAGAATGACTCAGTAGACAGATGTCTTCGGAATCCGAAAATCCACCTGCCCTTGTCCAGTCTCACTGCCCTTGACACCTCTGCCCTTTACTGAGACTGGCGCTGTGCGTGCACCTGGACCTCCCCCAGCTCCCTTGTCCACAGCTATCCACAACCAAGGCAACTGGAGCAGGACCTTTCCAAGTCACCTGTCTCACGTCAGCAGCCACACCGAGGCGTCTCCCTCGCCCTCCTTCCCAAGGGCAGGGACCATGACAGTCCAAAGCTCCGGTGCCCCACACCCTCCCCCTGCAGGACTACCCCGGTGTCACACACCCTCCTCCTTGGGACTACCCCCTGCCTGTGTGTGTGCGCTTGGGCCACGCGTTGAACCGCACAGAGTAAATCCCCAGACCTACAAGACAAAGCATTTCAAGCTAAGATGATCCAGAGTTCAAATATAAGGCACTTCTCCAGGCACTGAGCGCTCGCCACCGGACTTGGCCTCTGGGACATTGCATCCAAGAGAAAAGGATTTTGTCTCTGAATCCCCACCAGATCAGTTCGGAAATCACCTCTTCTGGACGTGTAGCAACAAGTGGCATCACCGCCTCCCAGGCAAACCCAGAGGGACTGCTCTTCCCCTCTCCCTGTTCTTAGTCCTTGCGGGAGTAGCTAATGGGGGATGGGAGACAGGGAGAAGGACATTCTTTTTTATTTTTTTTTAATTTTTAATTGCGAAAATTCCGACCTGTACTATGGGATTCTCTGGTCAAAATCAACCTTCAATTTTAACGTGGCAGTAACATCAAGATTCACACCTAGAAATGGAACATTTAACCCACTTTTCTTATTGAAGAGGTTGTTTTTAAACCTAGTATCCTCCCTCCCTCACCTTGACAGACTTACACTTTATGTGATTTCCCCAACTTTTGTGGTTTGGAGAAAGGAGTGGGTGATGGGAGGACACCAGGGGTAGCCAGGCGTCCATATAGAAAATGTGCTTGGTATTAGTTTAATAGGGCAATTTCTTTTTGCATCAGATGCCCCCCACCCTTTTAGGTAGATTATGGGTATATTCAAGCTACCTCACATGTTTCCTATCTGTCCTTTGTGCCCAATGCTTAATGAATAAACTTTCTTTCAGGTAAATCTTCTGATTACTTGTCCTATACCCAGCTAAGCCCAGGTAGGAATGAGTTAGTTAAAGTCCCCAAGTTTAGACGCTGAGAGTCACAGTTGGGTTTAAAAAGGCGCTGGAAAGCGTGTTGCCCGACTGCTGGGAGTGGGGGATAAAGGTGGCGCGCCTGAGGACCAAGGGCCACTATTCCTCCCCATCCCATTACCACACCACCCAGGCCCTGGCCTCAGTTGACCGCTGCTGCGGTGGCCTTGGCTGCAAACTGCGGAGTCCCTGCTCAAATCCAGTACGAAACTCCCTAAAGAATCCAGTGTAGAAACAGGAAACAGACTTCTCGGTCCAACTTGACTATAACAAATAATCTCCTAAGTATACCCACATAACTACCCAAGCGGAGAACAGACGCCCAGATTCATGGTCACCACGTGTTGCTGGAGTTGGCGCAGACGCATCTGGGCGTGTAGCCCCGGACATGACACCGCAGTTTCTCCAAATTCCTGCCATCTAGGTTGGTGCAGTCCGGAGAGAGGGCCACGGGGAGGTGGGATGAGAGGCTGCGGGATCCACTAGCTCTGGGGGAACACTAGGGTTTAGAACAGCATGCAGTGGGGCAGGGGGTAGGGTGGGGGGCTCTCGTACAGCTCTATTCTCCCGCATAAGAAAAGCAATGCTTGTTATGGACGATTAATATTAATAGCTGGGCATCTCATGACCATGCAGCGTATCCCTGCCGGCACCACTAGCTTTAGTTGTTTTAATTTGACCTTTATTAGCAATGTGCTCCCACAGGCTGTGAACTGGATGAGCACCCCATGACCGCCCTGTCCCCTTGCACCCCGCCTGCTTCCTGGGGAGGGTAGGAGCTTGTAGCTCCTCCGACGCCGCCTCTGCAGCAGAGAGCAGGCCCAAGTCCCTCCGCTTCAGACCTGGGAGCGGTCAGGCATCCTGGGGCGTGGTCCGGGGCTGGTGGTCTCCCAGCCTTGGAGCTGGGCGGTGTCTGCCATGCATCGCCGTGAGTTCCTCTCAGTACAATGTGCTGGCGTGCAGAGAGGAGTAAAGGAAACACCATTCTAAAGTGGTACTGGCATCTATGGAGCGGCAGTGGTCCACACTGAGTGTGCCTGTGCCTAGCGGTGTGTGTGTGTGTCCGAGGGGGGGGAGCGGTTATTGCAGCCCAGGGGAGGGTACTGCGGCCAAGGGCAAGGCGGGAGGACAGTGAAGGCCGGCTGGCCGCTTGCAAGCCCTTCCCCGAGTTCAGCTGCCGGGATCACCAGCACTGCAGCTAAAGGGGCTGGTAGGCTCTCCTGCACCCCCCCAACCCCCCACCCCGTGCTCTCCCGCCTTCCGTGTGTCCCCGGCTTTTCCAGGAGGAAGATGGGGTGCCCATTGCAAAGGGGCGCGCTGGGGCGCGGGGCCGGGTGGTCACGTGTTCCCCCTCCCCGCCACTGCTGCGGGAGTTCCAATCAGCGCGCCCCAGGGAGCTCCTCCCGGGCAGGAACCACCCGGCTCGGCTGCGGAGGGTTGGCCGGCGTCCCCGCCGAGTAAGGGGCGGTGGTAGCGGCTGCTTGGTTACAAATGGCCCCTCCGGTCCGGCTGGCCTGCTCGCTCGAGCTCGGGGCGGACCCGCCCAGGCCTGCTCTTCCAGGCGGCTCCCTGAGCCTCATCGCCTTGCCCGGGGCAGCCCGCTGTCCCGGCCACTCCTGAAGGCTCGCCAGGCACCTAGCACTGAGTTTTGCCTGCGGAGGTTGCGACCGAAGTCTGGACCGCCTCGGCGTGGGGTTCGCCTTCCCGGCAGGTAAGTGCGCCCGGCGGGCGTGGGATGCTGCAGGGAAAGTGCGTGGTCCTCGGATGCGGACGCGCATCTGTGCGGTGCCCAGGTCAAGTTTGCAGAGCACTGGGAGGTCTCTCGCCTCTTTGACCTCCTCTTACTGCTCTGGCAGGTTGGAAGCTTGGACGACAGCTTTGATTTGGGGAAAGGGCTTCAGAAAATTCTTGTCTTGAGATGCTTGGCAAAGGTTGAAAAGACACATCAGGTGGGATCGTGGAGCTGCAGTTGATGGGGTTAGACAAATGCCTTAGCGTGTGCGTGCGTGTCTGTGGCTCCTGGGTGAGAGTTATCCCGAGATGGAGCTAAGCTGCTGCAGAGGGTCATTTTGCTCCCCAAAGCCACTTTGACGCTGGAGAGTGATTGAGCCTCTCTATGATGGTCATTAAATGTTATGGCAGCAAACCAGTGACCCCCAGGATTTCTGATATACCCCTGTAATAGCAGGAGTGCAGGTGCTTCAGTAAAGAGTGTGTGAGATATTAAGGCACCCAGAAATTTCATACTCCTTTTATCTTTTAGCTTCTTGGCAGAAATTAAACATTAAAAGTGCTGAATCATGCAAAAAGACACGGAAAATAATTTACTTCATATTTTTGAAAGTTTTCAAAGCTAATAATATCTGCATTTTTGGATGAGTGCTTTAAGGTGTAGGCACGAGGTATTTAAAATCATATTTTGAGACTGTGCCCTTGGTTTGATGGCTCTCGGTTGCTTTCTTTCTGTATGGTGAGTTGTATCCATTAATTACTTCTTACCATCCTCACTACCCTCTCCTCACCCCCACCAACAGATCAACAACCCCTCCCAAAACAAGAGTATGTATGTGTGAGAGTGTGTGTTGGTGTGTACATGATTGTAAAGGGACTGGAGGAAGCAGTCCTGAGAAATAGAAAACATCAAATGATGAATGCAATGAAGGCCAGTTTGATTTGTCATATGCCACTGAAGGGAATGTCAAACTGATAACATGCATACTGGAGAGAAAATGAAACAAGAGTTGCCCATTGAGGAAGAAATCAGCCCTAATTCGATTGTACTCAGTAAAGGAGCTGAGGGTAATGCTTCCACAGTCCTCTTTGGTGGAGGTGGAGGGGTGTAGTTTTGATGCAAGTTCTGAGGTCAGACACCAAGTAACATAAAGATGATTTTTAAAAATCAGAGTCAGGATTAATTAAATGGGTGTGTCCAAAGGTAGCCCTTGCTCCTTTACTCTGGGCTGCATGGTCTGAACTGCTCAGTGGCCTGCTGACTCATTAGGGAACCAGCATGGCTTAGCAGGGTTGGATGTTACTTGTAGATGCTCAAGCACTGTACTTGTGGAAAAAAAAAAAAAATTAAAGCATCAACAGAGACATTCATCAACAGACAAGCCAGTCTCCTTTTCACATGTCTTCTTTAGGGAGGGTTTTCCCCCTGATTCCTTGACTTGTCACCTTCATTTCAATACCTGTCATCCATGCTTGTGCACAGCACATTTGATGTGACACAAAGGTTTTAATCTAAATCTTAAGATTAGAAACAGCGACATTCTAAACATTATGATTATTTCAAAGGTATTTGTGAAGTCTACTGCAAAACTGGAATCTGAATGATTGAGTTTTCTTTACAGCATTAAAGCTCCCTTCACATTGCATGTAAGACCAGGGAGCCCCACCCTGTTTCTGAGCATCTGCATGAAAGACCAAGAAAGGAACTCAACAGTTGCAGTGGTGCAGGGAGAGGCTTTTTCTAGGCTTTGATGTTACCTTGATTTGAGTAGTTATTAACATTTTGGAAGGTAGGCTTTAATCCATAGGTAGGTCTTAAAGAGCATAGTGTTATTTTGTTTCACCTGTCAGCTTGTTAAAATGCCCATTTAACTTTCAGAGGTTTATTTTGATAAAAAAGGGATATGAATGAAGAGCTGCTTCCAAATTTTAAGATCCTGAGGCGAAGAGACATGATTGGAAGGACAAACATTAAAGCAAATAGTGAAGCTAAAAGTGTTATTTTTGCTTTGGTATTCTTAATAAAATTGCTTTGCAAAACTAAGTTATTTTAGAATGAGAAGGCTCATTTTCAGGCAATGTATGGAATCAACCAGCTTGTGGGAATGACTAGCACCTGGCATCTCCGTTAGAACAGAGAGGCATAATTAGAGCAAGAAACAGATGAATGAGTTTACCTTTTACTGCTTGGTTCTTCAAACAGAAACCAGTCATGTCGCATCAGATTAGAGGAAGGCTATTTCTGCAATAAAGCAAGATTTCAAATCTTTTTTTTTTTTAATTTTTATTTATGTATTTATTTTTTTTTTTAGTTTTTGGCCGGGGCTGGGTTTAAACCCACCACCTCTGGCATATGGGACCGGCGCCCTACCCCTTTGAGCCACAGATGCCGCCCAAGATTTCAAATCTTATTTCAAACCTGTGGGAAAGTAAACATTTTGAGCTGCTATGAAGAAAGAAGCCTTATACATTCACAATTCATTATTATCATATCTACGCTTACCCACATAATCTACTGCAGATAGTGAGTCTGACCAAGGGAACGAAAAACACCTTTTAAATTTAAAAAAAAAAAAATTCAGAAGGATGCCTACTAGTTAATACCATCTATTTTAAAGTTAAATAAGTCATTTAAAGAAAACAAAATGATAATTTCCCTCGATGGCTAGATTGAATTAACGCATTTCCAAATCTGAATGTAGTGACCGGTTAGCAGTAACTCGGCAGTTCTTCCAGCCTTAAGTGATACTCTAAGTGAAAATCACTTGTTCTATTCTGAACTTAACATGTAAGCTCAAAGCTGCTGAAAATATCTTCTGCTTTTTTCCCCTCCCCCCCACTTATATCATCTTTCTTCTCTTTTAAATCTTCCAACCACACCTGCAAATCCTAGCACCTAGAAGGCCTTGAGAGTCACCAGGAATACACAATCAGGTAAATTGCCTGTGATTGCGGGTCATTTTGAAATCAAAATAGATTTCAGCGGCAGCTTCAAGAGTCAAATTGGCAAGACATTTCTGGTGCTTTGCTCAGACACTGGCCCCCTGGCAGCCTGGTTTCAAAGACGGTCTTTCCTTAAAATATGCAGTGATGATTTTGTGGAAGTTAGCTCAGCCCACTTCCACAATTAATTGCAGTGTCAGAAGGTTCCAGAATAGTACCTCCTTGAGTTAGACAGTAAATATGCACACAGCATTGTATGAGGAACATTTCAAAACATCCACCTCCCAGTAAAGTAAATGTGACGGCTGAATAAATACCTGGGCTGTGTTAGCCTACAAATGGCAACAAATCTCATTTTTACCATAAGAGATGGTGTTAATGTACACTAAGCTTTTTAGGATACTGGAGAACCTTGCAGGATGGAGGCAGACATCTGATGTCTGACTTCTTTTGGTGATGGCTTCCAAGACTCTACCTTTTTCCATTTGAGGGTGTCAGGTTATGTATGTTTTACAAGGAATTTGAAGAAAATAAATTGTCCATCTACTTATTACACAGAGTTGTAGGATTAGTAGTATCATTGGTTTTAAGTAATTGAAAATTAACATATTCATATGTTTTGGGGTATGTGAGTGTTGGGTTGATGCAGTAGAGAATAGCCTCATTTGGAAATTGCTGCCTCTTTAAAATTATGTGATGTTAAATATTTGTACATACATCTTTGCAAAATTGAAGAATGTGCTTTGGTGTGCACATTTTGCCACATACACATGTGTCCTATACAAACTAGAATTGCTATTTAGGATTATTTAGTACTTAATTTTGTACTAGTACTTGGCCAGTAGAGAGGATTTTTGTTTCATTTATAGCAATGATTGGGCTCTGAATCTGCTGTTTAGGTATCTTAGTATGGAGAATCATCAGATGAGGCAGCAAACTAATACATTTGTTCTTATCAGTACATTTGTTGTAATGTGTCATCTGTTAGGTTGCTAATTTAAAAGTAATCCACTTCTAGGTGTTAGAACTGAAAATATGAGAGATAGTTATTGTTCAGATGTAGCTCAAGATGCATCTCCTTTGGTCAAATTACTGTACATCTTTGTTACAGACTTTGGAAACTGTTAAGACTGCTAATGATCTAAACTTTTTGGTCTTACAGGTGTTCTTTTGATACAGTGGATAGTGACTCTGCTCTTCTGCCTGAGAGTGGTTCAAAATGTAAATTCAGCAAACCAAATTAATAATGATCATTCTGAAGATCTCTCCCGAGCAGTTCTCACCATTTTTGGTTCCTTCTACCCATGATTCTAGCTTACAAATAAGAGTCTAGCAGGAGGTGATGTCATCCCCTTGGGTGGTGGGGGGTAGCGAGGGGAATGCCTAGCCTGGATGACCATGACCGTCATCATAGCCACTGACTGGTGTTCTTCTCCTCCCTGCCATGTTATTTTTCACGGTAATAGAATATGAACCTTTGGTGTCTGAGTAATGCTGAATTGATGTCGTATCTTTCCGGGTGGCTCTGCCTGTTCTAATCTTCTCCTGGCTCAAGAGGATGATTTCCAATCTATAGATACATCCAGGCTCAGGGGCTGAGCTCTTTGGGGCCATATGAAATCCTACATCTGCTGCCAAGTTACCTTTCCTATCACATACATTAACTAAAATGCTTTAGCCCAACTGATGGAGGTCACGCTGTTAGGATCTGGTACACATAAGTTATAAAGTGAAAAGTGTTAAAGTATATAAAAGGCCACTGCTGTTTCACATGCAGAGATTGCATGGTGAGGGATTTTTACAGATTTCCTGGGGCTCCATTTATGAATATCAAGTACTTACAAGTATGTTTGGTTAAGGAGGGAACTGCCTGTGCTCCGAAAGGGACCCAGTGCTGGTTTAGACCCCTTCCTGCCTCTTTAGCAATCTCAACATGTAATTTAAGATATTTTTGCAATTTCATATTTTACATATTGCATCAGTGGTCAGGTTCTAGAAGGCTGATTTTTACTAGGGAAAACATCTTCTCTACCTTCTCTTGTCCCTTGCTTTTTTGCTTTCCTGTCTCTGCTTCCTTGCCCCAAACATGGTTTTTCACGTAATCCTCTTCACTAAATATCACTTCCATTTTTGCTTCTCTGCAGTTTATTGCTTGAGCTGCTAATAGTCTTTCAGTACAAACAGTATATTGATCACTTAAAATCTCATTTGAGCTTGACTGAATATACATAATGGGGTGTCAATAGGGAAAAATCGCATAATAAATGGCAGGCAACTTATATTCATGAGAAAAAATGTCTTGGGCAGCACACAAAATATCATGTTTACTGTAGCATGACAGAGTGATTTCTCTGGTCTCCATCAGATTCATCGGGTGGATGTTTAATAGCGAAGGCAAGGTTAGAATATCAAGATCTGGGCGGCGCCTGTGGCTCAGTCTGTAAGGCGCCGGCCCCATATACCGAGGGTGACGGGTTCATACCCGGCCCCGGCCAAACTGCAACCAAAAAATAGCCGGGTGTTGTGGCGGGCGCCTGTAGTCCCAGCTACTCGGGAGGCTGAGGCAAGAGAATCGCTTAAGCCCAGGAGTTGGAGGTTGCTGTGAGCTGTGTGAGGCCACGGCACTCTACCGAGGGCGATAAAGTGAGACTCTGTCTCTACAAAATAAAAAAAGAGTATCAAGATCTTGGAACCTTTCTTTGTTTGTATGGGAAGCCTTTTTGTACACTCCATGGAGTACAAACATCTTCTAGAACCATGGCCAGCAAGAAGGATCTTTTCTACCTGAGAAATTCAGAAATTGCAAACAAATCTGTTTAAGTTGGTGTGTATTTAAAATCAGCTACTGATTTATGCAGTCCATATTTTTTAAATTTTTACCATGTGGGTATCAGTGCATACGCTCACTGTATGCGAATATCATTTTCAGTGTGTATATGGGAGAGCACAGTATATTTAGAGGAAAGTCTGCTTTACATAAATTATTTTTAAGAACAACTGAGCAGAGGAGTAGCCATGTGTTAAGAAAACTGAATCTTCTTTTTTTTTCTTTTTAAGTTTCCCATTGAATGATAAGTGAAGGAATCTCACATTTAGAGATTTATATTTAATTCTTTAAAATCAATTTTCCTGATAGAGCAGTGCTTATGATGGTAGCTATTTCTGGTAATGTGATAGTTCGGTTACTTTATGTAGCTGACTTGGTAGCTGACTTTGTTGCTGGCCAAGTCTGGGAACTGGGGTATCTAGCCTATGAGGCAAAAGTCTACCTCCCTCCCAACCCACACCCCCGCCCCAGGACAGTGTAGGGAACATTATGTTTTTCCCAGTCTGCTGGGTGGGAAGCAGCCTAGCTACCATCAGGAATTCTTTGTCTCCTGTAAGTGAATAAAGTCAATGGGCTCTTTGCTAATCAGGTTCTAACTTGCTTTTTTTCCTTCGTAGACACACACAAAAATCTTACTCTGGACAAATGTCTCTACCATTTCCTGTGCAATATTTAAGATTTTTTAAAGTACATTATGCCAGAGTTTTCACTTTCATAGCCTTAGGTTATGTCTGTTACCTAGAAGAATCTACTTACCACAAAGAGTGTGCAAAATAGGATAAGTGAGGCTGTGAAGATATGAAAGACACGTTGTCAAACCCTGATCACGCCTACTGTTTTTCCATAGCAAGAACTTTTGCCTGTTTTCATTTACTTTACTGACATGCTTCTGATTTGTTTTCTTCAGATTTCTGATTACCAGTAAGAAGGACTATAAAGTTTGCTGAGACGATGGGATTATTTGAAAACTAGCCAGTTGCCAAAGTTTAATAATATATGGGGTAGACATAAAGTCGATGTGCAATTTAAAATAGTTTAACATAGTAAATTGCTCACGAACTTTATGGACACCTTATATAATTATAGGACAGCTACGTATTTTAGAAATATCATTTATAAGTAATATCTTATATTCCCTTATATATGTACCAACAGTTTTCTACCAGTTAGAAACTGTATGTAGCATATAGCTTTTTGCACAAAGAGAAGCAATCAAATTTGATGGCTTAAGCTTGGGAAATTATGCTGTTGAGATTATTTCAAGAACTTTAAACTCAGGAATTAGCTATTTGAATAAGCATCATTCATTTTAACCTACGAAGAAATGTATATTTGAAAATGTTAAAGCTGAGACTTACTGGTTGTCATCAGTAAGTGGGAAAAATTAAATCCCAGTGAAAAGAAAATTGGAAATATAATACTCAGAGAAATTTGAGTATTGAAACCTGCATTTATAGGCCTTGCCATTGCCTTAAATCTTGGATAGTTTTACTAATTTATTTTAATAAACTGAAGGAAGAAAGAATAGTATGAACTAAGAAATTACATGAACTATTTTCAGAGTAAACAGTAGTAAAGATTATTTTTTAATATTACAATACTCAGTGTAGTAATACAAATACACATTTTTAATAAATTACTTCCTCACCAGTCCTTAACATCTTAGTGAAAGTATTTAAAGAAAAATAGAACAAGTTTAAGTACATATTTTTTGTAAATCTTATCAGTAGAATTAAAAACAACATAAATATACTCACTCGGTTCTTCATGAATCTTTTACATCATTTAAAAAAATATTTAGCATAAACTTTGAAATAGAGTTGAACTTACCTTACAGTTGTTTCACAGAAGTGTACATTGTAATTCCTAGGGTGTAATTTTTATGTATGTCAAACCCAAATTAGGAAATAACTAGAACTCAATGTGTGTGTGTGTATATTTATACACACACATTTTCAGAAACCAAAGAGTCAGGCCTCTTTTCCCTTAGATGTAGCATATTTAAAATAAGCAAAGCAGTGGGACTGTTTTATCTTCCAACAATGATTTAAATAAGAACTAGGTTGATGTCATAGATTAAGCATAAAAAAAAATTGTGGGTTTTTTCACTTTAATAAAAAGCATATCCAGGTAAAGAAAAACAGATACACTAATTCAATTACCAGTGAAATAGTTTGGTATATATTACTTTTAATCATTTTAACTTTACATTTAATAAGTTGATTTTCAGGTTTAATGGCTTGTTAAGAAAAAATCAACAAGTCAATTTGCTTATACCCTGTAACTGTTGAGCTTAATGTAAGTTAATTTCATTGAAGGAAATATTGTAACAGAAAAAAACCTTTAGTGCACCTCCCAGTGCCTGTTAAAAGAGTGTGTATCCTCTGAAGGGAATAACTTGGGGTAACAATCAGCCAGGGGACCTATTATTATATTATTTTTTATTTTGCATATTTATAAATAAATATATGAATATTATATAAGTATATAACGTGCTTGTTACTAGTGTATTATAATGTTGTTCTTATTATACTTAAATGTATGTGCCATTTCAAGTGAGCCTAAATCATTCCTGTTTAGTTGGAAACCTAATACTTAGACATGTCCAAATGCCTTGCGAAATTAAAGAAAGTAGGCTTGACTATTTACCCTCCTTAGTTTTTGTTTGAGATGTAAGTTGTGGCAAAGTTATTTTCTTATTGATGGGCAGATGCTCCATGATAATGTAGGAATTTGTTGGAAAGGTTTTTGGTTTGTTTTGGTTTTGGGGTACATGTGGGGGTGGTTCAGGAGTGAGAGTCCCATTTTAAAAATCAAACAATTTGGGGCCGGGCACGGTGGCTCACTCCTATAATCCTAGCACTCTGGGAGGACAAGGTGGGTGGATTGCCTGAGCTCATAGGTTTGAGACCAGCCTGAGCCAGAGTGAGACCTCGTCTCTAAAAATAGCTAGGTGTTGTTGCAGGTGCCTGTAGTCCCAGCTGCTTGCGAGACTGGGGAAAGAGAATCACTTGAGCCCAAGAGTTTGAGGTTGCTGTGAGCTGTGACGCCACAGCACTCTATCAAGGGTGACAACGTGAGACTCTGTCTCAAAAAATAAATAAAAATAAATCTGATGAAAACATTTGATCCCATCTTCAGGTTCAGTTTCTTCCTCCTTGCTGTGGCCTTGGGCCCATTCAGTCTGTGCCTTGATCACACTGGCTTTTAGCAATTGGACATGCAAACCCAGTATCCAATGGGCTTGATTTTGTTTCCCCCAAGCAGAGGAGGTATGCAGTCTATGAATTCTGTCCCCAGGGATTTGAATGTCCAGTGTCATAGCCAGTGTTATTCTTCATCATGGTGGCTACACCCTCTTCATTTTGTGGATATGCTCTTTTTATATTCCTGTAAACACCTACATTTTTCCAGCGCCCTGCCCTCCCACTGCACAGGGCCTCAAGCAGGCCCTTTGTGCCCTGCAGGCCGGGCCTCACTGTGTGGTCCAGCTGCTCATCTGTCTGTCTTCTCTGATTTGCTGATCTGTACCTCCCTCATGTCTGGTTTGTATGATACCTTGTGGGCTTCCTCTGATGGCTTTGGCCAAAGCTGGATTCCCAAGGCCCCTGCTTCCTCCTGTACCTCAGGGCCTTGGCTCTCTTTCCTCAGGGGCCACTCCCCGCACAGTGCCCCTGCAGGCAGGACTCACAGTTGATCCTCCCCCTCCCTGGGGAAGAGCCTTTGCACAGGCTCTGCTGGCACCATATGCCGCCACAGGAGGCTGCCTGCAGTGTTGTTGTGTCTGGGGCATTCTTAACCAGATGCTCTGGCTGGTGATGGAGGCCTTTGGATTTCCCTGAGTGTGTGTGCTGGGCTTTCGTCTAGGGCCCCCACCCTGCTGCCTCAGCTCTTCTTACTGCCCCCACCCAGCATGGCGCACCCATAAACACCCCTCCCTGGTGAGCACTGTCCTTCCTGCTGCCCCAGCCTCCCGCTAGTATCCACATGTGCGTTCTCAACAGCCTCCTAGCACTTTGATGGTACTTTTGGAAAACACTTTCCTCCACCCACTTCTACTGTGAAAGAACAAGAACTTTGAGATACAGCTGGTGAATACCAGTAGTGGGAGAGAAAGGATACCAGTGACCTTCCCCGTGCTGTCCTCTCCCCATCGCCCTAGTCTCCAGCATAGCTTATGAAGCACAGGCCAGCCAGTCCAGCATCTCCATTTTGAGCCATCCTGGCTGTAACCTGGAAGCCACCTTCTGGGGCTGCTGCTTTGAGGATAGCCTTGAACAGCTGGGCCACACCCTCTGAGCCACACTTCCTCCCCAGAAGGTGTTTTGGGGAACCTGGAGGACCAAGACCTTGCTCTGGACAAGTGCATGGTGATGAAAGCCACTAGCTCTGCCCTGCTGTCCCCTGGGGAGAAAGAGTAGCAGCTGGTCAAGAGAGGGGATTGTCTAGCAAGAGTGGATCCAGAATGCTGAGGGCTTTATCTGGTGGGCCTTGACAGAGCTACTTCCAGAGATCAGTCTGGATGGAGGGAAGGAGGAGGCAGGGAGAAGGCTGCATCAGAGGAGATTCCTGTGTGGTGGCTGCAAAAGCCTGAGGGAGGGCGAGAGGAGCTGCAAGTGTGTCAAGTATCTCTTGTGGGATGGAAGTGCAGGTGGGGCAGGCAGACACCAGAGCGCCAGTTCTCGGGCCTGCCTTGCCCTGCACAGACTCTCGGTCTCTCCTCAGCACGCTGCGATCCCCCGTGGGCTGCCTTTAGCCTCTGTCCTCATTCTTCCTCCGTCTGGGAACTTCCTCTTCTGGGTGCCACCATCCTGACGCATGGGCTGGCTAGGCCAAGGCATGGCACCTCTGTGGCTGTCAGAGTTGGATGAGGGGACTGCTGAGACTCATCCTCGGGACTGGGGCCAGCAGTTGACACACTGCTAGGCCTCCATCCCCCTGCAGCCTCAGCAGGAAAGGGAACTAACCCCAGAGGGGAAGCGGCAGGTCAGCCCCTACGTGCTGTGGCCGTGAAGAGGGGCAGCAGTTTGTCTAGCCTTGTCTGTCTGGCAGCCAAGAGACCTTTTGGCAACTTTGGGTAGGAAGAACATGGCCAGTGCCCCACCCCATCAGCCCCCAGGCTTCCTCCTTGCTGCAGCCCCTCCCTGCACCAGCAGCACCCCCTTGCCCCTGGACTGGGGCATACCGCCTTCCCCAGCCCATCCCTCAGCAGCCCAAGGGCCCAGAAGTCTGAAGGAGGCGGGTGCCTCGGGCTGGCCCCTCTGTGACCCGTCACCGTGAATGTGGCCAGCACCGGCCGGTAGAGGAGCTGCTCTTCTCTGCTGTGCTGTCAGTCTCTGAGCTGACAACTGAACCACTGAGAAAGGCCAGTTCACACAGGCCCACACAGAGCGGTCCTTCTGTGCACAAGAATGGCCCAGTCGTCCGCATCAGCACCGTTTGTATCTTTATTTCTACGAGGTGTATACTTGAGAGCGGTGGAGCAGCATTGCCTTGAGAAGAGCTTTTGGTCACTGGATGTAAAGTGCACTGAGAGGGTGCATTGTCCCCAGGCAGCATGGGGGCCCAGGCCAACAGCCAGTCTTCGATCTGTGTTTGAGGAGGGGGTGGCAGCACGCTGATATGGGCTGCAGGGTCACTGTGGCTGGCAGAGCCTTTGTGTTGAGTATGGGTTGGGGGAGGCGGGGAAGCTGCCGCATGGCCTCAGGCCTGTGACAGGCCCAGGTAGGCCTGAGAACACTTTGCAGAAGGGCACGGTGGCCTGTTTGGGCAATGGGGAGCTGTTCTCACCAATTCATGCAATCTGAGAGAGGCTTGAGTTCATTAATGATTTAAGATTACAATATTGAATACCAGAGCCCCACGTGAAATGGACCATAGTGATCTGTAACTGTGATGTTGACGTGAACACCGCATCAACTCAGGAGGTTGATGAACCCCCTGGGGAAAGAGCTGTCTGCACAGAGGCCTGGTGTGATTTAAAGACAGTCCCACCTACAGGAGGCACCTTCATTCACCCGCTCTCATCTACCCCTCAAGCCCCTTCCCACAGGTCGGATCACTTCTTAGCCTCCCCTGTCCGCAATCCTTGTTCTGCCAGAAGGGCCAGGTGGGCCGGCAGGGGCTGGGCAGGGCCTAGGATCCTCGCAGTTCAGTTCACGTCCTGCCGCTGGCTCAGGCTCTAGGGATATCATTTGAATTGGGCTGTACAGGTGTGGGTACTCTCCATCCCTCATACTGGACCCGAACAAGACACAAAGAGAATCGTTGGCCTCTTCCAAGCCTACTACTTATTATTTCTGCTGGTGCTAAATATCACTTTGTAGCATTTCCTGCCTCTCCATGTGGATGTTTTCATTTTATTTTTATAAACACCTATGCAGTGCATACTAGTATTACCATTTTGTAAATGAAGAAACTGGATTCAGAGAGAGCAGGCCAGTGGCACAAGGTCACACAGCTAGAAAGAGGCCACGCCAGGCCATGTTGTTTCAGAGGTCTGGACTCCCAGCTGCCTTAATCCAGGCTTCTGGGCCCTTCTCCCTGGTTCCTGGTGTTTCTGAGTCACAAGCCATGGAAGAAGAAAAGGAAGGAAGAAGTCAGAGGCTCGGGTGCTCCAGGGGCCCCATTTCCTAGCTGCCCCCTCCCAGCTGGGCCTCCACGCATCCATATCCGTAATGTGCCTCCCCAGAGCCCACTTTCACTTGCCTCTGCACATGTCACTAAGTCATTTCCTTAACTCTTTTTTTTCTTGGGGTTTTATTCCTGTTAGGAGAAAAAATTTCTTTCACAATGATTTGTGTTTGCCTCTGCAGATCATTTTTTAAAGACTTACAGAATTATTTTTGTTTGACTATTAGACTTCTGTCTCTGAAAAATATATAACCATATGCTGTCAACCCTGGATACTGGCTTTGGTGGAATAGCTACCCTGCATTTTTTTACCCTACATAATGATCAGTGTTCTGTCTCAGGAAAACCCAAACTGTAGCTGGAGAAATGCCGAGAGAATAGGGAACAGGTTCATGCTCACAGGTACACAATACCTGTCATCTCAGGTACCTCTGTGTACCCACGTCAGAAAGAAGAGGAACCATGGCAGACAGGCACAGGCTTCACGTGGAGGGAGCCAAGGGAGCAGGATGAGTGGCTGACACCCTCAACACTAAGTTGAGCTCCTGAGCCTGTTTATGGGAGCAGTGGAGCAAATGCTTGGATTGGGATGTCCTGGCTTCAGACGCTGGTATGTCACTTCCTTGCTGCTGTGTACCTTCGGGCAAGTTACTTGGCCTCTCTGTGCATCAGTTTGGGAGTCTGTAAAGTAGGATACTACCTCATAGGGTAGTGTTGAGGGCTGAATGATACATGCATACAGCAGCCTGAGACACGTGCCTGGCGCATAGTAGGTGCTCAGTGTTGTTATGGACAAGAGAAAACCACTTTCTGGAAAGGACCATTCAGAACAAATGGCTGGGGATATTTTTCACCCAGCCAATAATAGCTGCAATCCCTCTTTTCTGCAGGCAGAGATGGCTGACAGCTCTAGTGAGGTGCACGTCTAAAATCCGAAAAGGGCCCTGCCAGCCACGTCATAGGATTCAGGGAGACTATGTGATTTATTGTTTATTTACTTTATTTATGCCACGCTGCACTCCACCCAGGGTCTGAGCTGTCTTCCTTCTGCTTTCTCTTGTGTGCTGTTGCTTCTTGGTGAATGAGATTAGGACAGGAGTTGGCCCCTGTTCTGTGAGCTGACAGGCCCTATCGCCTGTCGGAGCACTTTCCTCCTTCGTGTTTGCCTTTGATTCCCTCCGAGTGGCAGGGGTGCGGTGGGGCTTTGTTTGTCTACTTGCCCTGGTGTACATCCCTGTCTTTTTGAAAGGTACTTGCTAACACAACTCTTGTCCCTTTTAAGAAAGTTCCTATTGTACTCGCAAACTAAGGCCTTCTGCAGGGGCTGGAGGCTGGCTGGGTAGTTGGGGCTGAGTCAGGTTTATCACAGGCGCCTCTGCCACATCTGAATTCCATGCGGCAGGCTTCAGGTGGTAGCCCAAGGGTTCAGGCCATTAGATACAATGAGGGGTATGGTTTAAGGACGCTGCCTCAGCAGCTCTCTTGTGGGACATTCTTAGCCTCATGGTAACCAGGATGTGACAGTCCCCTTTGTAGTTGCCAGCCACTGGGAACCCCAGCCATTTGCATAAGCTTCAACCCCGCTGTCATCCCTGGCTCCTTCCTCATGTCCACATCCATCCACCCCACCTGCAGAGTCACCACCTAAGCATAGGGCAGCCCCATCCCAGTATTAGCTGGACGGATGTTCAGAGCTTCAGACTTCTGAGGGAGAACACACTGAAATCAGTAGACACGATCCCGGACTGAGAAATTAGCATGCTGGGTAGTTCCTGTCACCTTGCCTCTTCAGCAAAATAAGACTGCCATCTACCGTAGCTCGCAATAGTGGTACAAATGTCAAGTTTGTATAAATGCAAATCACATTCAAGTCTATTGTGTTTTCCTTTCAAATACTGGTACTTTAATCACTTAAACCACTCTGACCCTGTAACTCTACAGCATAGTGTTGATTTTTATAATGTCTGTCTTGTGACTCCTCGTAGGAGACAAAGCATTCATGGTCCACCTGGACTGCCTCCCTAACGTGAGGATCACACAGCCAGTAATGATCAGCACCGAGGCCGCACAGTGAGCATGCAGGGAAATCTAGAGCAGGGGGAAAAAGCACAGGACCTTGGGCTAGGAGCTGGGTGGTCCCATGTGGCCCACTCTACCCCAGGAGACCCCCCAGGCAGTGGATTGCCCTGGCTCTCCATCCTGAAGTCTCTGGCCAAGTTAGCATAGAGCTAATCAACCAACTCTTCTCCAGGGTAGAGTGTTTCAGTCCTAGGCTATTTACTTTAGGATTATGGACCAGTGCTCCAATAACTTTATATAGTACACTGTTGGGTAAAAAAATAAAGAGGGGAACTTCAGCTTGAGGACCCTTAACAAGCCCCTAGAACAGTGGTTCTCAACCTTCCTAATGCTGCAGTGTATTTTCATTGTTACAAAGGGGTCGCAACCCACAGGTTCAGAACTGCTGCCCTAGAAGAACAGTGGATCTTGTCGGGCAATCAAGTGAAGAAAACAAGTGATTTTGGGCTGAGTAGAACTAGATGCATTTGAGACAAAGAAGCTCAAAATGTTTAAATAACTGCAAGTGCTGTGTGCAGTAGAAATGTCCCTCACATCCTAAGAGGGTTTTATTTTAAACTCTAATCACTACAATAAACATTTTCTTAAAGAGGATAAAAAAGTTTCTAAATCTGAACAGTGTTGTCTATAATCTGTATAATGGCTATAAGAATGGTGAGATTTTTGTTTTCCCTTGGAAATGGGAAATTCCTCTACGTTCTATTTATTTTTTTAAAAACATTCATATTTTATAATTAATATATTGTCTACCGATGAATACTAATTTAATATTTTCTATTTTTTTAAAAACAACCTATTAACATGAGATGTAGTGTGTGTTTTCTTTTTTTCTTTTTTTCTCCCACCAAGTTGAAATTTTTCTGTATTTGAAATGGCATCACAAAATGGATGGGCAGTGGGTTTTTTTGTTTAATTGTTGGGGATTCATTGAGGGTCCAAGAAACCAGGTTACACTGATTGCATTTGTTAGGTAAAGTCCCTCTTACAATTGTGTCTTGCCCCTAAGAGGTGTGGCACACACCCAGACCCCACCAGGCAGTGGTTTTTATACTGGGTATAAGAATGACCTCATAGTCCCACCTGGTTAAATTTATACCCACCTCCAAATTCTATTAATTCTTCTATTACTACTTTGTTCTATAGAATACTTGATGTGCTTCTGTGGCATTTACTATGTAATAAGAAGCTAGCTATAGAGTAAACTCATATTAATTACTCTCTAAATAATTTGAGCCCCTTCCCTTAAATGTAGACACTGTAATATGGATGAACATTTTATTAGAGAAATTTGATAAATATGTTACAAATCCCAGTTGCACTTGAGGAAATGGTTTGGTCAGATGTGAACACTGAAATAAAATCCCACAGCTTCTCAAACTCTAAATTAAAATGTCAGTTGCCACAAGAGAGGGATTTTTAAAAAGGGAAATTTGTTTTTTAAAACTGAGCAAGCTAATCCACCTTGGCAGATTTTGAATTCCCGTCCTTATCAGGAAATAGGAAAAAGAATCCTCAAATGTACTGTTAAGAGGTGGCTGTATATGTGGAGAATACAAATGGATTTTAACATTAGACTAAACACAGCATAATTTGAAATTCTAACTAAAAGTACACACACTGTCTCCCCAAACCTATCCTGTATTCTTTGTTGGATGAACCTTGTCATTATGGTGTGCCTTGCCCACACATTCACGACATGTCCTCGCTCACTGCCATGTTCTTTTGTGAGTAGAGAAAAATAAAGGAATCTGAAGGTGATTTGTCTTATCACAGGCCTGATCAATTTAAAATCTGCAGGTTTGTGATAGTAGTTTTGCAGTCCTAGGAAAGCAGTAAGGAAGGGGAAAGCATTCAAATGACGCATTGCCGCAAACAAAGCTTTTAAAAATAGGCAAATATAAACAGGATTGATCGATTTAAATTGATTTTTTAAAATGTTTTATTCTGTGGAGTTTGGGGAGTGACTTAGAGCTTTAGGGGAGCTAAGGAGCTGCCTGAGTGCTGGTGGCTTTCTGTTTTTATTTGAACTGGAGCAAATGAGAACGTAAATGCTTCCTGAATATTTTCTGTTTTCAGGAGACTCGCATGAGAAAACAGCACCCATAAGTAGGAACAATGAAGCAACCTGCTTTGACTGCTTATAGGGACTTTAAACGGATGCTCCAGCTATAAAATACCAACAATCTCAGCAGGCCTCCTTTCCTCATTTCACAAAATTAATTGTAAGATCAATGTCTTCCAGGGGTTCAATCTTTGTATGTTCTGTGCACGGCAGATATGTTCTACTTGCCTAATTTTTAAAAACTGACCAATACCTTCCTGGGGAGAATTGAGGAAAATGGTATGGTCCTGGGTATTTATTTCATGACACTGCCCACAAGGCCTCACTGGTCTGTAGGCTCTATGCCAGCCACCAGTCCATCATTTCTCAGTGAAAAGAACCTTTCAGCTTGGTTACCACCTGGAGAGAGCTGAATTTCCAGCAGTCAGGCTTGATCTGGATAAATAATTAGAGCTGGAGAGGGAAGACATCACCCTGGTGCTGTCTGTGATTCTGCTAATGTAGCCAGACCCTGTGATTCCATCCCTGCTACAATCTTTTTTTTTTATTTTTTATTTTTTATTTTTTTTTATTAAATCATAACTGTATACATTGATATGATCATGGGGTATCATACACTCGCTTCATAAACCATTTGACACATTTTTATCACAGTGGTTAACATAGCCTTTCTGGTGTTATCCCTGCTACAATCTTAAGGCAGCGTTTCTCTAAAGCCGTGGAGGAAGGGAGGAAGGAGGGAGGGAGATATAGCAACAAAGCCAGTTGCTTGCATTTGTCTTGAAAAAAACTAATGACATTTTTCATTCTTTTGGTAAAACCAAGAAAACAGCTGCAGCTCTTCATCTACACCGAAGCTGAATCTCAATATGTCTCCTTCCCCAACCACCCTCACCTATCAGGACATACATGTCCCAATGCGATTACTTTGGCATACTGATTCATTTTTAAAACCATATTGCCCCTACTTTACTGGAATTTGCAGAGCTCTGAGTTATGAGGGCAGATCACATTTCTCATAAAGCAGACCCTGAAGTGGTTAATAGGTTGTTGTTGAACTTTAACAGCTGCTCATTAAAAGCCAATTTAAAAAAAGAGAAAAAGCATATTGGCTGTTGTACAGTGTCTGTGTCTCTCTACAGGTATCCATTATTCTGCCACTTTATCACATTTTATCCTGCCCTTCTGTATGCTGCTCATGGATGAGAACGAGAAAGCCTTGGCCACCCTATTCTGAGCTTCTGGTGAAATCTCCAATTTTTCTCTCATTTGTGTTTTCAGTTCTAATCTGTATTTATTGTACCATTAATTCTTACTGATTGAGACTCATAGCAAGAAAGGCCAATTTAATGTATTGAAAAATGGTAACTGTACTCATGGTGTAAGAAAAAGGTAATTAGTTAAAATAATTTAAATTCACAACAGGCATGTTTCATATGCTTATATGTTAACCACAAAAGTCCCTTAATGATCAGTTGTTGGACCAAGAACTGGAAGACTTACTGAAGAAACAAAGCCCTTTAAGCTTAGGTGGCCTGCCCTGATTCAAAATATGGCAGACTTGGAGTGTCCAGCAAGTTGGAAATTAACTATCCCCCAACCCAGGGCCAGCCTCCACAGATTTATTTATCACAGATTCCAAAATTAGCAACTTATTAATTAATAGAGTTGAATATATACTTTTCCAGCAAATCGTAGCTGGATCTCATTTGCTTTAGTCACTGACACGCAGGCCTTACTGGGTGTTTGGTGTGTGACAAACCTAGATGGTCTGGGCAGGCCTATCTCTGGAGTAAAATGACCCATCAGCCCAGGAGCACTGCACAGTCACACGTGTTTTTCCAAACCTCCTGGCTTAAGACTTCTCTTTTTTAAAAAATTCCACCCATTTAGTGAGACAGTTAACCAGGGCACCTCTGAATGGACTAAACCCAGTTCCTTCCCTCCTCCTTCCTCCCCTCTTAAAACCTAAGGGGCATTTAAAGTCTCTCTGCCCTAGGGCGGAGGAAGGTCTTTGGGGACTACTGGTTGTGTTGAGTGGGGCCGGGGTGCAGAACGCTGCCAGGCACACTCTGTTAGACATAGGAAGATTGGGGATTTTTTTTTTTTTTTTGAGAATCATGGGACATGACTGTCCCATTGTCATGGGATAGTACCTGGGACAGTGTCAGGACTTAGGTACTGTAAGTGTCATATATGAAACCTCTGGAGAGAAACACTGTGTAGGAACTCTTTCTCCTGATGCCACTCGCAGGTTACTGCTTTCAAAGCAAAGGCAGACTCTGTCCCTGCCCCGGTGGGAAGTCTTTGCCTGCGCACTCCCAGCTTGGGATTGATTTTTGGCCCCTGCTGCAGCAAGTTGAGGGCTGGCTGGGGGCGGAGTGCAGACTCTGTGGGTTGTACCGGGAGCCCAATGCTGCCTCCGATTTTTTTTTTAATTGGGATTTCCATATGACAAAAAAGAAAGAGGTTTCTCCTCGATCTAACCATTGGAGCCCTTAACATCTTTTAATAACACCGACGGGGTAAGTGGCAGAGTCGTGTTCCCAGGGTGGCTGGCGGCAGCGGGCTGCGCAGTCCTCCCGCCTGGCCTCAGGCCCGGCTGTCCCTGCGCGCGCCCCTGTGTGGCCCGGGGACCTGCAGGCCGCCTGCTCCTCCCCGCCCTTCCCCAAGGTACTGGGGGCCATCGCACCCCACCCGAGCTCCGCAGGCTGAGCTCGCCCCCGCCCCCGACTTCTCCGCGGGGATTTTCTCTGGAGGTTAAATTGCGTGTCGATTCTCACGGGGCTTTGCCGGCTGCCCTGAGCCTGTCCTGTAGGATTCTGTGATCCGGTCCGGCAACAGAGGAGTGGCCACAAGGGTTCATTTTCTCTAGGAACCGGCTGGCCGTCTTGCCATGGCAGGCTGATTTATTGATGTATGTAAAAAGTGTGTTTTATTTTAGTAATTCGGCAACCTTGAATTCCTGGAAGTCGCCTGCCCTTCCCAGGCATCCTGTTCACTGGGAGGAATGAAAGACAAAGGTGGTCGTGCCCGCCCCCCTCCCCTGCATTTTCTAGCTGGT
Organism: Nycticebus coucang; assembly: GCF_027406575.1. Classification (NCBI taxonomy): domain Eukaryota; kingdom Metazoa; phylum Chordata; class Mammalia; order Primates; family Lorisidae; genus Nycticebus; species Nycticebus coucang. The sequence goes on along the minus strand of NC_069787.1, from coordinate 48,939,996 downwards.
GACCGTTGACTTTGCTGTTGTATAGAAGGCCAATTAGGGATGGAAGGTATTTTTCCAGAGGAATCACTAAAATAAATATTAGTGTTTATAAAGTGCACTGGTCTTTTAAGAGCAGTTTGACAGGCAACCTCTTCTGGGGTGTGTTGTGCTGTCCAGCTTTGGGATGGCTCTAGGGTTGGTGTTGTGTCTGTGTTACAGTCACTGGCGTGTTCTCATCAAGGTACACGAGAATCGCTGTTGCCTTTTCATTACAAAGGCTACTACAATGAGCAAGGAAACATCATTTCAACTGTATTTTCTGTATCTTTATCTTATTCAACTTTGGTTTTCGGCTTCCCATACTTCCCCCCCTTCTCCCCATCCATCCACGCCACCATCATAAAAACAAAAAAAATCATCTCCACAGACTCTTACATTCTGGGGAGAACTCTATTATGCCTGTAAACTGAACCTGGATTGTGTTACTAATTTTGTAAGAGATTCTGTCATACAGGAAATCACAGCCTCTGGGTCAATATGTGCATATGAACCTCTCAGCCAAATAATCTGAATTGTTTTGAAAGGATATTTTTAAGCCAATGAACACTTAGCAAAAATATCTTTACAGATCCTGATAAACCTATTTTTAGTTTCAGTACTTTAAACACTTGCCCAGCCCAAGTGGCTCGAATCAATGTAAAATGTGCTTCTAACAAAAGATGTTGATATTGTGAGTGATTAAATCAATATACATTGCCATTATGGAAATAGCTGATCTAATAACAATAGAAATTTCCCTATAGAAAGTGCCACTCTGATTTTAAACTCTAGAAGATATATGTATTTATTATATTTTACAGAGAAGGAGTTGTGTAAGAATAACTAAAGTACAGTGACATTTGTTCTGGGTTTCTGTTTTCCATAAACTTACTGTATATTCTATTTGATATGTTGCCATTCACTTCTTAAAAGTGATCCACTAAATTTATAATAGACTGTCATTTATTTATGTGTAAAACAGGAGAATATAATGTGCGTATAGCTACATGCATGACTTAATCTATGGATAGAAATGACAGCCAGTAGGGTGAGAATAATGAACCGTCTGCCTCTGTGAGAAAGAGCAAGAGGGAAAGCACCCCAGATGGCTAACTTGTGAGTAACCAGCAGGAAACGGGGCCAGAAAGCTTTTCTTTTGCTTCTGTTCCTAAACAAGCTTCTCCTGGCGGCATCGCATTCATGTTGGAGTGATTAAGTAAAAACAAGAAGACAGAACATTTATTAGGCAATATGTTGTTTTTATTTTGTATATTTACTACAAAAATTTTTGAAATGCCTTTATCGTCTGCTGAAAAGTAATCATAGAATTTTTATTTTGCAGATGGTGGAAGGAGAGACATTTAAGAGTAATGGTATGAGTTGGAATGTGATTTTTAAGCTTATGGGGAAAACAATGAGGCATGCACGTCTGGAGTGTATTTGGGTGTCTCTGTGCCTGTTTTATAGAAGGCACATTACCTTTGTCTTCAAACCACAGCACTGATGTACTGCACACGGAAGGAATGTGTAACGACTTAACACAGCGATATAGTAATAATGCATTCAGTGTAGGAAACAGTACGTAGATCTCTCTGAGGTCTTGAGGATAGAAGAAACTTGCCACAGAGAATGTAAGGAAGGAAGGAATAAAGCGATGCTGGGCTGACTACCTCCTCAGCTGAGAGATGGTTGGTATGCCCTGAAATGTGGATTTTTGAGTGAGCAGACACTATCTCCCTGTCTCTCCATGGCCTTTGGTTTATTGTGGGTGGAGTTGGCACTGAGGCCCTGGGGAGGATGGTGGTGTCTATAATCTTTTACTGATGGTCTGAATTCTATGGTGCTCCTACAAAATGCATGCACACAAACACACATTCATTAAATGGTAACCGTGAGAGCATGCGGTTCATGCAGCTCTCTTTAAATTCATTTAAAAGACATAATGGAATTTTAAAAAATACTGCTGCAAACCATTACCCTTCAGATCACTCGTTGTGATTTATTTTAACCTAGAAGTGACCTTTTCTCTACAGAAACTCTTGATCATTACAGAAGGGTTTTTGTTTGTTTGATTGTGCAGGCTTGGATTCTAAGGAAGAAGAGCAAGGCAGAATATCTCCGAGTGTCAGAAATGTTTGAGACAAACGTCCTGTTTGATGTTGAACTGTTGGTTCATGTAGTCATGAAAAAAATACTTTCTTCATTTTGATGAATAATTAAAAGGGAAATGTGTTTAATATAAAAGCTTATACCTGGGCAAAAATGATATTGTTTTATAGTCTGTTGTGGTTGAATCAGGAAGCAGGAGGAAAGTCATGTCTACCCTATAGATACTATTGATCATCTCTTACTTATCAAGGGTGATATGGGGAGTGAAATTACTGGGGAATAGTAGAAATTATTTGTATAGATATTTATTGATACACAAATCCATTCATTGTATTTTTAAATGTGTCAAAATAAATCTTGAGTGGCTTGCTGGGTTGGCCTTCTGCGCACTAGAAAATGCCGTATTCTTGTTTACCCTCCTACCCCCAGCAGGTCATGAATTCCCCAGAGAAATGAGATGGAATGAAAAGCCCAGCCCACACAGGTAGAGCTGGACTCCGTTAGTAACTGGTATTTGATCTCTTAGTCAATGCTGTCTCTAGGCTCCCCTTTAACGTTGTTATTTGGGGGCCAGGATGATCCCCTACCTCCCACCGCACAAAAAAGATATCTTCTATGCATTGAAAAGGACCTGATTTTGGTGGTGGTTTGTAGAACTCAGTTCCAGGGAGACAGTAAAATACCTTAGTGATGTCTTCTTTATGTAATTTACATATTTTAGGCACTTTATTTCAGGTCAATGGCCTATTTTGCTACTCTAGACAATTTGACCAATGTTAACAAACCTGTCATATCTTAGAAAGAATAAATTAAGAATGGCTCTGGGAAGCCCCAGAGGCCCTCATTAACTAGTTTCTAATAGGTTTAAAGAAAAAAAAACCCTTACCCTTTCTTCAAATTCTGTCCCAAATGCAGTGCTCTACTGGTTGATAATCAATAATGACTCATGTGGGATGTGACTTGCAGTGAAGTTTCATTGTCTCTCCCTAGATAGGATTTCTCTCTAACCAGGTAGCTGAAGAGTGAAAACAGATGCTTTTCATCTGTGCTTCAAGGATAGCAACATGAAAATCGAAATGTACAAAAAAAAGAAAGAAAATCGAAGTGTACAATAGAATCAAGGTATTGTTTAATTATTAGAAGCTTATACTGTTTTTTTGTTTGTTTGTTTGTTTTGCAGTTTTCAGCCAGGGCTGGGTTTGAACCCACCACCTCTGGTATATGGGGCCGGCGCCCTACTCCTTGAGCCACAGGTGCCACCCAGCTTACACTGTTTTTGAAATTAAAGAGTGGTAATTGTAACCTCATGAAATATCTAAAAATGCATAGCAAATACTGAATACTAGATGTGGATATATAGTCTAAAGCTAAACTTTTGTGACATATTTTTACATATGTACGATCGTGTAACCTTCACACCATTGCAGAACTGTCAAATACAACTAAGTAAAATGTGTATGGGTGGGAAAAAAAGAATGTATGCTAATCTGGTATGAGTGCTAACGTGGGCTTGGAAATGGAGCAGTCTACATTTTACTGAATCCCCCAAATTCTTAAGACAGGGACCAGACATGTTATAGATGGAAGCTTATTGGTATGTGGAATGCATGTGCTGTCACACAACACAGTCTCCTCTTCTGTAGACCCCTCTCTCCAGCAGGCAGTGGGAGAATCAAAAACACAAACGCATGGGAGGCTGGCTGTGTCGCTACAGTTTCCTCCACTGTGTCATATCTGTGATCAGGCAGATGATCTCTGCATGGATGGAGAGTTGGCTGTGTGTAGTCAGAACATGAATAACCCAACATCCAGGAAGATGGTGGAAAGGAAACATTAATTCGTTTATCTTTTAAACCACTATCTATTGAACACCTGCATCATACCCTGTACAACAATCCTGATTAACATATAATCAGTATTATATGATTATGAGCCCATTCATCAGAAAAATCTTCTCTATAGTGAGGATGTACAGGTGGGAAAGAGAAAACAAAATTTAGAACATGGGGATAAGTGTGTATAGCTTAATAAAACATTTTGGTTGTAACCGAACACAATTTGAACTATCTCAAGAAGTCATCATTTCAAAGAGCTTTTGGTTTTGTTGATTTTCTCTAGTTTTATTTTCAGTTTTATTGGTTTCTCCTTTAATTTTCATTGCAACTTTTCTTCTGCCAACTTTAGGCTTAAATTGTTCTCCCTTCTCTAGTTCCTTAAGCTAGAAGCTCAGGTTATTGATTGTAGATTTTTTTCGATCATTTCTAATATATGCATATAATGCTGTGAATTTTCCTTCAAGCACTGCTAGCCTGCATTCCATATATCTGGCAAGTTTCATTTAGTTCAAAGTACTTTGACATCTCTCTTGACATTTCTTTGTTCCACATGTGATTTAGAAATTTACTGCTTAACTTTAAGATATTCTGCAATTTCTAGTTATGTTTCTGTTATTAGTTACTAGTTTAATTCCATTGTGGTCTGAGAATATACTCTGTAGGATTTGTATGCTTTTTTAGGTACATTTTATAGTCCAGGATATGGTCTATCTTAAAGTTCCATGTGAGCTTGGGAAGAATGTGTATTCTGCTGTTGCTGGAGTAGTCTGTAAATGTCAATTTGATCAAGCTGATTGACAGTACTGTTCAGGTCATATATATCCACACTGATTTTCGCCTGCTTGATCTATGAATTATTGACAGAGGGGTGTTGAACTCTCTATAAAAATGGATTTGTCTGTTTCTCCTTTCAGTTCTGTCAGTTTTGCCTCATGTGTTTTTACAGTCCACTTTTAGGTGCATACACTGTTTTGTCTTGGACAATTGACCCCCTTATCATTATGTAATGCCCTTCTTTATCCTGATGACCTTCTTCGTTTTGAAGTCTGCTATGTTTAAAATTAATGCAGCTATTTCAACTTTCCTTTAATTACTGTTAGCATGATATGTCTTTCTCTATAACCTTTTACTTCCAAACTATTGAAGTCTTTATAGTTAAAGGTAGATATCTTGTAGATAACATATAGTTGGATCTTGTTTGTATTTTTGCTTTCTTAATCCATTCTCACAATCTATTTTATCTGGCATATTTAGACTGTCACATTCAAAGTGATTACTGACATAATTTCTACCATATTTGTAACTTTCTGTGCATATTTGGTTTTTGTTACTCACCTCCCCCTTTCTGCCTTCTCTGGTCTTGATTGAGCATTTTACATAATTCCATTTTATTTCTCTTTTAATAAATAAATTATACTTCATTTTAAGCATTTGTTAGTGGTTGTCCTAGAGTTTACAATATACTTCTTAGGTTTTAGAACATTGTTGGTAAAATATGCTTACCATATTTTATAATTTTAACCATTTTTGGTGTACAGTTCAGTGGTATTAAACACATTTGCATTGTTTTATAATCATCCAGGACTTCTTCATCTTTTCAAAATGAAGCACTATATCCAGTATGTAATATACATTTTAAATCGATTATCACCTTCATATAACACTATGCTCTTCTCATACAGTACAGATAGCTTAAAGTATTCTCTGTTCATACCTCCTGTCTTTTGTGACATTGTTATTATTCATTTCCCTGATCCATATGCTATAATCACTAAAACATTATATTACTGTTATTAATTTTCTTAAATTTTATGGTATATAAGGTATACAACATAATACTACAAATACATATACAGTAAAATGGTTACTAATGTGGACAAAATTAACGTAACTGTTATTTTACATAATTACCTACATTCTCTCCCTGTGTCAAAAGCAGTTGTAATCTACTTATTTAGCAAAAACACTAAATATGATACCCTATTATTATTGCATTTTGCAGTATAATCTAATATTATTTTATTGGGGTCCTGTAAATGTGGTGCTAAGGGTAGGAGAAGGGAAGCATTCTATAATCTTCTAATTCAATCTCAGTGTTTTAGCGGGCCTGAGTCTTGAGGTTGTGACCTTAGCGGTGTTTTCTCCAGTGGTATAGCTTATTGTCCCTGCCTCATCCTCCCGTCTCTGGCTGAAGCATACCTAACCTGTTTCCTTAAAGTGGTAACTAGCAGTGAGGGTTTCTTGTCTCCTCTCTTAGGTGTACAGGAAACCTGGCGGAAGGAGGTGGAAGAATGTCCATTCTCCTACTGTATAAGGCTCTAGCGAAGTCCTTTCTGCTGGATGTAAGATTGGGGTTTTTTGTTTGTTTGTTTTTCATGGAGAAGGCACTGGGTAAATTTTATAATGATGATTCTTTCCTTGTCCTTGCCAGAGCCATGACAGCATCTTTCTGGTACCTCAATTATGAAAACCTGGTGGGATTTCTGGAGCTAATACTCAGAAGGTGAGTCCCCCTGCACCCCAGACTGTGATCCTCATGAATTTCAAAGAAAGTCCAAAAAAAGGAATTGATTTTGCGTTCCAGATTTTTTGTGTAAGGATGGGAATGTTTCCCAAGCTCTTTACTTGTGAGAGCTGATACTGGAAGTCTCTTTCTCAAGAAACTAAGATATATTTATTGACCTATATAAGAAATTCATGGGAAAGGGAGGCAAATCTGGCTTCAGTAATCACTGAGACTATGGCCTTGAAAACTGCTTTTCTACATTTTGACTTCTCCCTGTCACAGTGCCGTTTACTCATGCCAGTCATCAATCTGTTTTCTCCATGGCTGAAGACAATTCTGGACTCAGATCTTCCTCATCAGCTTTAAAAACCACCACCACCACCAACACCACCACCACCACCACCAAAAATAATAACAATAAATTCTGCAAGAGGATCGTGATTGGATCAACTTGTTTCACATGCCCATAGCCTGGACCAATCACTGTGGCTGTGAAGGGGCAAGACTATGACTGGCCGAGCATGAGCTACGTGCAGACACCTGGTGCCAGGGAGATGGAACTGTTTCCCGAGACATTAATAGATATTCTTAGGAAGCATAGATAGGAGGGGAGTGTAGGAAAGGAAAGAAAGACTACTAATCCATGCCCTATAAGGGGAATGGGGAATAGCTCACTCAAGGCAAATTTGCCTCATTTACAATTGCCTCAGCTTACAAACTCCTTTAAATCCTTTGGAATGTTTATGAGAAGGGAGGATTTCCAATCTTGCTTCTCACAGTCCTTACCGAAGTGGATAACTGAGTCTATTCATCTGATAATGCATTTAAACTGAATTATTGTGACAAAGGATTTCCATTATCTATTTCATTGTGTTGCAGACTGTCAGGATAAATCTCATGTGGGGAGAAGATCAAAGTTGCTTTCTTTTATTTCCAGTTTTTATATTCCATGACTGCTTGGACTCAGCTTGATTTAATGCATAACTTAGGACAGAAGAGCAAGGTGGTTTCTACTCTAAGCTCCTAAAGCCCCTAACTCGTGTAAAAATCTCTTGAGATGACAGTTTCTGGCAGCTCAACCTGGATGAAATTGCCTTTTTTAAAAAAGTAATTAATGTTTGCTCATTCAAGTTTGACCTGTAATAGCCTGAATGTCCTGAAAAATTTCAAAAATAGGAACAAAAGTTTCAAAAAAACTTTCTGTAAAAATAATTAGAAGGTGTGCAAATTCTATTATTAAATACAACTTGAACTGGTTTAGGCAAAAAAGGACAATTTATAACCTCACCCTCCAATATATACTCTGTTTGTGCACGTGTGTGTGTGTGTGTGTGTGTGTGTGTGAGAGAGAGATTGATTTCAATTCTAGGATTTTAAATGTTGTCATCAGGACCTATTCTTCCATCTCTTGATTTTGTTCTTTGTAACTGGCTTCATCCTCAGCTTACTTCCTTATGAGCTGATGTCTAGCAGAAGAGAACATATGTGTCTCTCTTACAAAGCCATCAAATCTAAAGACGGAACCTCATTGTTTAGACTGGGTCACATGGACAAACCTCAGTCGATAGAGGACGATGTCTATATTTTGACCGGGTAGGAGAGTGTAGTCAGTTTGTTCAATCCTATCTTAAGTAACAACCCCTTGGCTAGGTTTGATCACCAAAATAGAAGTAGTACATATAACAAAAGGGATGATAATAACAACACACATTTACGAAGTGCTTGGTATGTGCCCAGCACTCTTCTGAACATTTAAAATGGTTTAACGAATTTATAACCTTCTCATCCCAAACTCATGAGAAGACAGAGAGGTTGTATAACTTGACAAAGGTTGTATAGCTAATAAGTAGTAGTACCAGGATTTGTACATAGCAGTCTGGATCCAGCGTGAGTGCAGTTACCACAGATCATTACTCTCTTTAAGGAGGTGAGCAATGAAATCCAGGGGCTACTCTAGAACACAGCGTACAAGAACAAACAATTGTCAATATCCCTTCTAGGAAGTTATTTCTTTCTATGCCCTTCAGTTGACTGTTATCCCTGATCCTAGTTTTCCCCATAGCCCATTTGGAAAATCAATACATCTGGATCAAAGACTAAATCTCTACTTTTAATGTATGTGCACTATTTTGGTTCTTTTTCTATAGTCTCAGCCTCAATAGATGGATTTCTACAAAGAAAAAGGTTTGAAGTGAACCCATGTCTCGTCCTTTCTGTTTTTCTCTTAAAAAAAAAAAAAAAGTCTTCAGTTTATAATTTAGAAGCCAGCCTGTTCCTCCATTCTCATGAGTTCCATTCTTTTTCTCCTCAAACCCCACTGACCTAGAAGTCTGCAGATTGATTGCACCCTCTGCAGCTACGCAAACCAACTGCAGTACCCCCGACAGCAGATGAGTTTCAAGGGAATCCGAAAGAGAATTGGACGGGCAAATCAAAACATCTTGTTTCAGCCTTTTACAGATATTTATGGAGTTTGTGGGAAAAAAAGACTGAAAAAATTTGAAAATGAGGAGAATCAATGGGAGGAGGGAAAACATCAGAGTTTCTAAAGTTAGAAACTCTGAGTAACCTAGTTTGAAAGAAAAAGAATAGTTTGATGAATTCAGTAAAAAATATTTTATGAAAGTATGTGAGTGTGATTTTTAACGGAACAAATTGATACGTTACAAGGTTCAACTAGACATGTATCTTTTTCCTAAAATAGCTTGTGCTATGTAACAAGCCACCCAAAGCCCAGTGGTAAAAAACAACAATAATGTCTTATTTCTCATCAGTCTGCAGGCTGATCTGGTTGGCTGTCTACATGGGCTTAGCCAGGGACAGCTCTGCCCCACATGCTTTTCTTCATCCTCTGGAATTAACAGGTCAATTTGGGCCTGGCCTTCCCATGATGATGGCAGAAGATCAAGAGGGTAATCTCAGCTGTATAAGCCCTTTTAAAGTTTCTGCATTACTTATGCAACTTTCCATTAGCCAAACCAAGTCACATACAAAACCTAGCATTCAGGTATGAGAAGCACATCCTACCCAAATAGGAAGATACTGAAAATTTGCACAAAAAAAGCAAGTGGAAATAGGGAGGGAAAAAGAATTCAGGCCTTTAATGTAATCTACCATGTCCTATCATCCAGCCTGTGCTGATTAGGCTTATGGGTGGTAGTTGATGAGCGATGAGCCCTAAAATACTTTGAGATCGACAAGGGGCCTACCCATGGCTTGAGTGAGCCAATCAGATAGTAAAAGGAGCTAACACCTCATCATGCTTACTACATGCCAGCCAGTGCTCTATCATCCATATCTACTTAATACTCACAATGATCTGAGGAGACATTTACCATTGTTGGCTCTATTATACTCAGTGAGGAAACTGAAACATGGAGAAGTAACCTGCCCAGTTGGTAAGCAGAAGAACTGCTAAGTCGAAGGACCAAGATTCAAATCTGGACTGTCTGACTACAATACTCATGCAATTAACCTACTCATTTTTCTCTCTTGGAGAGAAAGAGACAGAATTTGCAAAACAGTAGTGAAGCAGAAGTTATAAGGATGTCATGGTCAGCCTGAGTCACATGTAAGCTTTGTTTAAAAAGAGAGTGAGAAAATATGTAGAGGTTGAGAAAGTTGGTATAGAAAGAGGAGGAAAAGAGATATAGGCAGAGGTGATGATGGGAAGAGCTGTGCCAGGATGTGGGGAGAAAAGGTGAATGAATCTCTGACAAGTCCCCAGGGCTACTTCTCTGGAAGAAGAGAAGTGGTGAAATAATGATAACAGATTCCTGGAAAGTGTATTGCCTGTTAGTAAGCATTTAGTTTGGAAAGTACTAAGAATCAAAGACTGGAGAATTGTTATGATTTGAAAACTCAGGTTGCCACAGTTGTAAACTTCTTATAAACTTTTATAAAATCAATTTTTGATTTCCAAAGTATAAAAGAGATCAAAGCAGAATGATTATGGTTGAATGAATGTGATACATCTTCCAGATGGCCCTTTCTTCAGGCTATCCTTCCCCCTCACTGCTCTGAGCTGAGCTCTGTTGAACCATCAGGATCCTTAGGACACTCTTTTAAAAACATTGACCCACACTTAGGCAAATGGTTTCTTCAATGGCTCACTATTAAACATTTTAGGTATTTTAGGTTCCATGGGCTTTTGCAATTACTCAACCCTGTAGTTGTAGTATACTACATAAATGACTGCACTTTATTTATGGACACTAAAATTTGAATTTCATATCATTTTTCATGTCACGAAATATTTTCTTGATTTTTTTTCCACCTGTTTTAAAATATAAAAACCATCCTTAGCTCACAGGCCATATAAAAAACAGTTGGTGAACAGATTTGGCCTGTGGACCACAGATTGCTGAGCCCTGAACTAACTAGACTTTGCCAAGGGACCCTGGGTAAGAACTCTGCCCTTGCTTAGATGTAGGACAGGGGTAAGGTTAGATACAGGCTAAGATAAAGTATGACTTTGGCACTTGAGGTGAATATTCCCATCCCTGAAGATTTGTTTTCTACCAACTCACAACTATTTTCTGTCCTTCCAACACCTTCTTATTTATTGTGGAACAAAATAAGATTAGAAAACTCATCTGAGATTCTGCAGGTGTCAGATCCTTTTCTGAGAGCAAGTTTTGATCTGAGGGGCTAGGGAAGGAACAGCTAGGCTTTTCCATTCTCTAGCTTTAATTAAGATCCTACGAAAGAGACTAAGAGATCCTTTCACTGTCTTGCCTGGGGCCAATGCTGGTTGCAAATCTAAAGAAGCTTCCTAACTTAATGGTTCCAGAACTGTATTGCCAACTTTCAATTTGCTATGCCACCTTCCACCAGAGCAAGCTTGGATGACCGAAATCTAACAATTCCTGGCAACTCTGCTATGTCAGAGTCATGTAACAAGTGCTTCTGGAGTGTCTGTGGTTTCTTCCTCCCCATTTGGAGCCAAGAAACATAAAGAGGAGAAATGCAAGAAGGAAGAAACTTAAGGTCCTAAGGCCTCACATGTAATCAGCTTAGAGCAACTGAGAATTTGACTATATTTTTATTTTCATCTAAATCCCCTTTGTGGCCCCTGTTAAAAGCTTGGGCTGTATCTTTAATGTATCAGACTTATTTTTTTAAAGTCATTTTCAGAATAAAAATAAAAGATGACAAAACTCCTCTATTTTGATTGATCACATTTGTTAATCGCTTGACCAGTCAACTTAGATCAACTTGAGTGTCAAGTTAACCAAAAAAGTCAAGCGATTTTCTACAGGTGAAGCTACAGGATATGAAATGGATGGAATAATTCATCCTCCCTCAAATTTCTACTTCCCTCTTACTTTCTACAGAAGCGCTTACTTCACAAATCAGTCTTCCTGTACTCCATCCTGCCACACCAGTTGACTTAACCTGAACCTTTGCTTTTCTTCTTATGTGTAATACAGATTGAATAAAATGCTCTCTAAAATACCTGTTGAAGGGCCAGGTGTGATGGCTCATACCTGTCATCTTAGCACTTTGGCTGGGTGAGGCAAGAGAATCCCTTGAGCTCAGGCATTTGACACCAGCCTGATCAAGAGCGAGACGCCGTCTCTGCTAAAATTAGAAAAGCTAGCTGGCCCTGGAGGCCAGAGCCTGTAATCCCAGTTACTCAGGAGGCTAAGGCAGGAGGATCTCTTGAGCCCAAGAGTTTGAGGTTGCTGTGAGCTATGATGCCATAGCACTCTAGCCTGGTGACAGAGTGAGCCTCTGTCTCTAAAAAAAAGAAAAAAAAGTAATAAAATACCCTTTGGAAACATATCATCAAACTTGGGAAAATATGATAAAATGTGAAATCTTTTTTGTTGTTGGTTTTTTTAGGCAACAGTCACATTACACTGCCTTATGTGATTATGTGATCTGTGTTAGGAGGAGACCTAATTCAATGAAAACGACTCATGACACAGGAAAGTGGTAAGAGAAAATAAAAAGCACATATCTAAAAATCTCTCTCTGCTGGAAAATCAGCAGTTACACTGACTAATTGTATTTCTGCAAACTAACTATTTCATAAAGAGATTAAAAAAAAAAAAACCCTTAATTCATGATTTCCCCTGAAGCTGTCATTTGGTCTCAGTGGGTGGGTGCGTGGTCAGGAAGTGAAGTGCAAAACATCAGGGTCTGCATCTCAGCCAGTCTTCCCTTTGATCAAACATGGAGCCCAGACAGGAAACAATATGCTCCTTGCTTTAGTGCCATTGTGGATTGTTCATTAGTTTTAATTATTTTCTAAGGTCTAGAAGGAGCCATCAAAAAAACTTAATCATGAATGGAAGGCAAGGCAGTCTTCTGTGATCATAAAAACACATAAAGTGTTTTCGATTATGGACTTTTTATAATTTACACTCAAATTTGAACTGAAGGGGGCATATGGCATTTCAACATTTATTTAAAAAGCCTGGGAATATATGATAAATTATAAGTTTTTGTTATAAAATCAAATAATTTGACTTTCTATTACGTTTTCATGGCTAAATTTGTGAGGGTGTGTGTGGAGGAATCCTTTCTAATTTTAACTTTGCTAGAAAAATAAATAAAAATATAGCATCTTCTTGCTAGGAGAGATTTTAAAGATTACGCCAATTATACAAGGCTTGTGCTTCTGTCAGCATTTTTATCCAGTGCAGGGAGGGTCTCTGGAGCAGCCTATTCTATTCTGGAAAGTTCGGGAATTCAGAACTCGGTCTCTGCACGACTTCACATGTGACCTCCATGGTTTCATAAATTTGGCTCAATCTTTCTTCTAGAACAGCCCTTCAAGTATTGGAGCAGCTGTTGACTCTCTGAAATCTCCAAGGTCTGGGATTGTGGGCTCTGGAATCCAACTGATCAGGTTCAGTTTGAGGTGTTATCATTAACTAGATGAGTCATTGGGCAATTATTTAGCCATCATAAACCTTGGTTCCTCCTCATGAAAAACTGAGGAAAGAGTTATGCCTACTTACAGGGTGACTATGAAGATTAAATGAGGATATTCATCTAGTCCTTCACAGTCTGCCAAATGGCAAGTGCTCGTAAAGGCTATTTATTACTAATAATGTTAGGACTGTTTCTCATGAAACAATCCCCATATGTCCTCATGTGACATGGCTTTGCATCTCCTCATTAAGGGGTGACCAAGTGGTCCTGGTTTTATGAGTGAAAGTCCCACATCCTGGGACTATACCTCAGTCCCTGGCAAACTGAGACAATTGACCACCCTATTCACTGTATTGGTTACTTACTTCAGGATTTTCCTGCTTTAATTAAAGTACATTTACGATATCCCTGATGAAACCTGCTGCATGAGACAGTCCTATTAAAAAGTGCCGGGAGTGCCGAGAATTATGTTGGGGGTATTGTCTGACTTATGTTTTGATTAAATCTTGTTCTCTGATAACTGACTGGAACCTTTAACCGTGCCTTTGGCTTCAGATTTGGACTTACTCTGGATTGGGTTTGAATCTTATAAATCTTTTTATCACTTTTATTTATTTATTTTTTATTGTTGGGGATTCATTGAGGGTACAATAAGCCAGGTTACACTGATTGCAATTGTTAGGTAAAGTCCCTCTTACAATCATGTCTTGCCCCCATAAAGTGTGACACACACCAAGGCCCCACCCCCTCCCTCCTTCCCTCTTTCTGTCCCCCCCCATAACCATAATTGTCGTTAATTGTCCTCATATCAAAATTGAGTACATAGGATTCATGCTTCTCCATTCTTGTGATGCTTTACTAAGAATAATGTCTTCCACGTCCATCCAGGTTAATACGAAGGATGTAAAGTCTCCATTTTTTTTAATGGCTGAATAGTATTCCATGGTATACATATACCACAGCTTGTTAATCCATTCCTGGATTGGTGGGCATTTAGGCTGTTTCCACATTTTGGTGATTGTAAATTGAGCTGCAATAAACAGTCTAGTACAAGTGTCCTTATGATAAAAGGATTTCTTTCCTTCTGGGTAGATGCCCAGTAATGGCATTGCAGGATCAAATGGGAGGTCTAGCTTGAGTGCTTTGAGGTTTCTCCATACTTCCTTCCAGAAAGGTTGTACTAGTTTGCAGTCCCACCAGCAGTGTAAAAGTGTTCCCTTCTCTCCACATCCAAGCCAGCATCTGCAGTTTTGAGATTTTGTGATGTGGGCCATTCTCATTGGGGTTAGATGATATCTCAGGGTTGTTTTGATTTGCATTTCTCTAATATATAGAGATGATGAACATTTTTTCATGTGTTTGTTAGCCATTCGTCTGAAGAGTATAGGCATAGGTGGCACATTTCTTTTTTTTTTTTTTTTGTAGAGACAGAGTCTCATTGTACCACCCTCGGTAGAGTGCCGTGGCATCACACGGCTCACAGCAACCTCCAGCTCTTGGGCTTACATGATTCTCTTGCCTCAGCCTCCCGAGCAGCTGGGACTACAGGCGCCTGCCACAACGCCAGCTATTTTTTGTTGCAGTTTGGCCGGGGCTGGGTTTGAACCCGCCACCCTCAGCATATGGGGCCGGCACCCTACTCACTGAGCCACAGGTGCCGCCCAGGTGGCACATTTCTTAAACTGATTGAAGCTATCTATGACAAACCCACAGCCAATATTTTACTGAATAGAGTAAAACTGAAAGCTTTTCCTCTTAGAACTGGAACCAGACAACGTTGTCCTCTGTCACCTTTACTATTCAACGTAGTGCTGGAAGTTCTAGCCAATACAATTAGGCAAGACAAGGAAATAAAGGGAATCCAAATGGGAGCAGAGGAGGTCAAACTCTCCCTCTTTGCTGACGACATGATCTTATACTTACAGAACCCCAAAGACTCAACCACAAGACTCCTAGAAGTCATCAAAAAATACAGTAATGTTTCAGGATATAAAATCAATGTCCACAAGTCAGTAGCCTTTGTGTACACCAATAACAGTCAAGATGAGAAGCTAATTAAGGACACAACTCCCTTCACCATAGTTTCAAAGAAAATGAAATACCTAGGAATATACCTAACGAAGGAGGTGAAGGACCTCTATAAAGAAAACTATGAAATCCTCAGAAAGGAAATAGCAGAGGATACTAACAAATGGAAGAACATACCATGCTCATGGATGGGAAGAATCAACATTGTTAAAATGTCTATACTTCCCAAAGCAATCTACCTATTCAATGCCATTCCTATCAAAATACCAACATCGTACTTTCAAGATTTGGAAAAAATGATTCTGCATTTTGTATGGAACCGGAAAAAACCCCGTATAGCTAAGGCAGTTCTCTGTAACAAAAATAAAGCTGGGGGCATCAGCATACCAGATTTTATCACTTTTCTATCTTGTGTAACACAGATGGAACTAAACTGTTGGTCACTCGTGCCTACCTGGTGCTGACTTGGCATGTCCTTGAAGCCTGCTCCATCGTGCCCTGTGAAACTACATAGATAAATTAGATAAATTACCCTGCACCAAATCACAAAACATGAGATTAGAAATATGAGAATTTTGGCCAATCTGGACCCTTAGAGTTGGGTTCTCAACCACATATAAACCCTCTCAGTTGTTACTGTCCTCTAATATATACGTCTGTATCTATAATTAGAAGAACTATTCCTTACTGGAATCTTAACATACTATTTCTTCCAAAATTTATTGATGCTTTGTTCTGAAAACCCTTTTAAGAAGGAAAATGAGGTTGATTTGGTATGGTATTTGGTGCCTGTGGTAACTCTTTCCTTTTCTAACAGCTCCAAAACCACCTACCTACTTGTTACAATGTATGTAATTCATGAAAAGACACTGACATATACAGGAAAAAGTTGTAATGGCTTCAAATTGCAACAGATAAGGAAACTTATCTGTGTAGAAATTTATCTGTGATCTGTAAGACCAGATGTCCCTTTGTCAACTAAGACCAGCCCTAATGCTAAGGAAATAAAAGTTACCTACAGGTTGAGAATTCAGGGCCCAGCTGGCATGGTAAATTTCTAAATTACTATGGCTACAAGCAAAACCCTTGGGGAACTCCATAACAATAGGTGTTATCAGGCTGATTTATAACCCAGGCCACTACAAGTCTGATTGAACAGAGGACCAGCCTTACAAACCTTCTCTTCTTTTTTTTTTTTTTTTTATTAAATCACAGCTGTGTACATTGATATGATCATGGGGCATCATTCACTAGCTTCACAGACCGTTTACCAAGTTTCACATATACCCTTGTAAGATGCACCGCTGGTGTAATCCCACCAATTTCCTTCCCTCTACCCACCATACCCCCTCCCTCCCCTCCCTTTCTCCCTTCCCCCTATTCTTAGGTTGTAACTGGGTTATAGCTTTCATGTGAAAACCCTAAATTATTCTCATGGTAGGACTGAGTACATTGGGTACTTTCTCTTCCATTCTTGAGATACTTTACTAAGAAGAATATGTTCCAGATCCATCCATGTAAACATGAAAGAGGTAAAGTCTCCATCTTTCTTTAAGGCTGCATAATATTCCATGGTGTACATATACCACAATTTATTAATCCATTCGTGGATCGATGGGCACCTGGGCTTCCTCCATGACATAGCAATTATGAATTGGGCTGCAATAAACATTCTGGTACAAATATCTTTGTTATGACGTGATTTTTGGTCTTCTGGGTATACGCCCAGTAGAGGAATTACAGGTTTGAATGGCAGATTTATTTTTAGATCTCTAAGTGTTCTCCATATCTCTTTCCAAAAGGAATGTATTAATTTGCATTCCCACCAGCAGTGCAAAAGTGTTCCCTTTTGTCCACATCCACGCCAACATCTCTGGTCTAGGTATTTTGTGATATAGGCTAGTCTCACTGGAGTTAGATGGTATCTCAAAGTAGTTTTGATTTGCATTTCTCTGATGATTAAAGATGATGAGCATTTTTTCATATGTCTGAAGGCCGCATGCCTGTCTTCTTCAGAGAAGTTTCTCTTCAAATCCCTTGCCCAGACTGTGATGGGATCCCTTGTTCTATTCTTGCTAATGCATTTGAGTTCTCTGTGGATTCTGGTTATTAAACCTTTGTCGGAGACATAACCTGCAAATATCTTCTCTCATTCTGAGGGCTGTTTGCTTGCTTTACTTACTGTGTTCTTGGCTGTGCAGAAGCTTTTTAGTTTGATCAAATCCCAGTAGTGTATTTTTGAAGCTGCTTCAATTGCCCGGGGCGTCCTCCTCATAAAATATTTTAATATTTTATTTATTTTTTAATATTTTATTTATTTAATATTTAATATTTTAATATTTTAATATTCGCCCATCCCGATTTCTTCAAAAGTTTTCCCTGCACTCTCCTCTAGTACTTTTATAGTTTCATGTCTTAAGTTTAAATCTTTGATCCAGTGAGAGTCTATCTTAGTTAATGGTGAAAGGTGTGGGTCCACTTTCAGTCTCTTACAGGTTGCCAGCCAGTTCACCCAGCACAATTTGTTAAATAGGGAATCTTTTCCCCACTGAATGTTTTTAATTGGCTTGTCAAAGATGAAATAACAGTAAGTAGCTGGATTCATCTCTTGATTCTCTATTCTATTCCAGACATCTACCTCTCTGTTTTTGTGCCAATACCATGCTGTTTTGATCACTATTGATTTGTAGTATAGTCTGAGGTCTGGTAGCGTAATTCCTCCTGCTTTGTTTTTATTTCTGAGTAATGTCTTGGCTATTCGAGGTTTTATCTGATTCCATATAAAATGAAGTATTGTTTTTTCCAGATCTTTAAAGTATGACAGTGTTGCTTTAATAGGGATTGCATTGAAGTTATATATTGCTTTGGGTAGTATAGACATTTTAACTATGTTGATTCTTCTCAGCCATGAGCATGGTATGTTTTTCCATTTGTTAATATTTTCAACTATTTCTTTTCTTAGAGTTTCATATTTCTCTTTATAGAGATCTTGCACATCCTTCGTTAGATAAATTCCCAAATATTTCATCTTCTTTGGCACTACTGTGAATGGGATAGAGTCCTTAATTGTTTTTTCAACTTGACTGTTGTTAGTATATATAAAGGCTACCGATTTATGAGTGTTGATTTTGTAACCTGAGACGCTGCTGTATGCCTTGATCACTTCTAAGAGTTTTGTAGTAGAGTCCCTAGTGTTTTCCAGATATACTATCATATCATCCGCGAAGAGCGAAAGTTTGATCTCTTCTGACCCTATATGGATACCCTTGATTGCCTTTTCTTCCCTAATTGCAGTGGCTAAAACTTCCATTACAATGTTCAAAAGCAATGGAGACAATAGGCAGCCTTGTCTGGTTCCTGATCTGAGTGGAAATGATTCCAATTTAACTCCATTCAATATGATATTGGGTGTGTGTTTGCTGTAGATGGTCTCTATCAGTTTAAGAAATGTCCCTTCTATACCAATTTTCTTAAGTGTTCTGATCATGAAGGGATGCTGGATATTATCAAAAGCTTTTTCTGCATCGTTTGAGAGAGTCATATGTTCTTTGTTTTTTAATTTGTTTATATGCTGGATTACATTTATAGATTTACGTATATTGAACCAGCCTTGAGAACCTGGGATAAAACCGACTTGGTCATGATGTATAATTTGTTTGATGTGTTGCTGGATTCTGTTTGTTAGGATCTTGTTGAATATTTTTGCATCTATATTCATTAGTGATATCGGTCTATAATTTTCTTTTCTTGTTGGGTCTTTCCCTGGTTTGGGGATCAGGGTGATGTTTGCTTCATAGAACGTGTTGGGTAGTCTTCCTTCTTTTTCTACCTTTTGGAACAGGTTAAGTAATATAGGTACTAATTCCTCTTTAAAGGTTTGGTAGAATTCAGACGTGAAACCATCTGGTCCTGGGCTTTTCTTTTTAGGGAGGTTTTGTATGGTTGATGCTATTTCCGAACTTGATATGGGCCTGTTCAACATTTTCACTTGATTCTGGCTAAGTCTTGGAAGGTGACGTGCTTCCAACTGTTGGTCAATTTCCTTCAGATTTTCATATTTCTGAGAATAAAGTTTCTTGTAATATTCATTAAGGATTTTTTGGATTTCTGAGGAGTCTGTTGTTATTTCGTCTTTGTTGTTTCTGATTGATGAGATTAGAGATTTTACTCTTTTTTTCCTGATTAGGTTGGCCAAAGGTTTATCTATTTTATTGACCTTTTCGAAAAACCAGCTTTTTGATTTATTGATCTGTTGTATTATTCTTTTGTTTTCAATTTCATTTAATTCTGCTCTAATTTTGGTTATTTCTTTTCTTCTACTGGGTTTGGGGTTGGAATGTTCTTCCTTTTCCAGTTGCTTGAGATGTCCCATTAAGTTGTGAACTTCCTCTCTTTCCATTCTCTTGAGGAAGGCTTACAGTGCTATAAATTTCCCTCTTAGAACTGCCTTTGCGGTGTCCCAGAGGTTCTGATAGTTCGTGTCTTCATTGTTGTTTTGTTCCAAAAAATTGGTGATTTCTTTCTTAATCTCATCTCTGACCCAGCTATCATTCAGCATAAGGTTATTTAACTTCCATGTTTTTGTATGAGTATGCAGATTCCTGTTGTTACTCAGCTCAAGTTCTATTCCATGGTGTTCCGAGAAGATGCATGGAATAATTTCTATTCCTTTAAATTTACTGAGGTTAGACTTGTGACCTAAGATGTGATCGATTTTAGAGTAAGTTCCATGGGCTGATGAGAAGTATGTGTATTCAGTTTTGTTGGGATGAAATGTTCAGTAGATGTCTGCTAGATCCAAATGTTGGATGGTTAGGTTTAAATCTAAGATTTCTTTGCTCAGCTTCTTGTTGGAGGATCGATCCAACACTGCCAAAGGAGTGTTGAAATCTCCGACGATTATGGAGCTGGAGGAAATCAAGTTGCTCATGTCTGTTAGAGTTTCTCTTATAAATTGAGGTGCATTCTGGTTGGGTGCATAGATATTAATAATTGAGATCTCATCATAGTGAGTAATACCCTTAACAAATATGAAGTGACCGTTCTTGTCCTTCCTTACTTTTGTTGGTTTAAAGCGTATTGTATCTGCAAATAAAATTGCAACACCTGCTTTTTTCTGATTACCATTTGCCTGAAATATGGACGACCATCCTTTCACCCTGAGTCTGTATTTGTCTTCTAGGTTAAGATGTGACTCTTGTATGCAACGGATATCTGGCCTGAGTTTTTGTATCTAGTCAGCTAACCTATGCCTCTTTAGAGGACAGTTTAAGCCATTCATATTAATGGAGAATATTGATAAGTCTGGTGAAGTTTTGGGTGTCGAGTTTTTCAAAAG
The DNA here is from genome assembly GCF_027406575.1 of Nycticebus coucang. NCBI lineage: Eukaryota > Metazoa > Chordata > Mammalia > Primates > Lorisidae > Nycticebus > Nycticebus coucang. The sequence continues at coordinate 48,919,277 of NC_069787.1, read as the reverse complement.
TCCAGTGGCCATTTTTAATCCTTTCGCCAGTGTGGAATTTGGAGTTTGATCCGAAGTTTTTGAGTGAGTTTACTTTTGTGGTATAGGATTGGGTTGGTCATTATGGAGGATAGGTCTGAGAATATCCTGAAGAGCTGGTTTGGTTATGGCAAATTTCTTCAACATATGAATGTCATTAAAGTATTTAATTTCTCCATCATAAATGAAACTCAGTTTAGCTGGATACAAAATCCGGGGTTGAAAGTTATTTTGCTTTAGGAGATTAAAAATCGGTGACGACCCTCTTCTGGCTTGAAAAGTTTCAGCAGAGAGATTTGCAGTCATTCTGATATTCTTGCCTTTGAAGGTAATTTCTTTCTCCTGGCAGCTTTGAGGATTTTGTCCTTCATATTAACTTTAGTGAAGTTAATTATGATATGCCTTGGGGATGTCTTATTGGGGTTGAGTCGTGCTGGGGTTCTGAAGCTGTCTGCTATCTGAATTTCAGAATCTCTAGGCATGTCTGGAAAATTCTCTTTCATAATTTCATGCAGAAGGGCCTCTGTGCCCAGCGAGGCCACTTCATCTGTTTCTGGAACTCCTATGATTCGCATATTTGCCTTTTCTCAGGTGAGAAAACCCCTCTAGAGGAGAGGAGGCTTACGAAGTAGCCCCTATACACATCTAGCCACTCACCTTTTGAATGTCATAGTGGAGGCCACGGATAGCAAAGTTGGGGTTGTAGTCATATTTCCTAATCCCCTCTGGGTACTGTTGGGGTAAAGAAGCCCAGGCCTAAGCCAGTAGCACTACCAAACCTGGCTGGAGGGCCACCTTAGGGGGTCAATCCAGCTACTTTCCCAGAGCAGTTGCCAGGCCAGGGTAGCCCTGGGCTTAGACCAAGCTGCACTTCTGGAGCAGTGACAATAAAACAGGCAGGTATAACTGGGGTACCCAAAGGGATGAGCTGTACCTTCTAGCCTCCGGGACCTGGTGGTGGCAGAGGCCCCTGCCTGGCTGGTCTCACCTTGTAGTGCTCAGTTAGGATGTCATGGGCAGCACTGAAGATCTCAGGATGCAGCACATCTGCATACTGGGCCAGTGTGTAGTCGTAATCGAAGCCATAGACTTCGACATCACGCAGGCTGATCTCGTTGTTGGTGTAGATAGCTGCTGGGTTCAGGAGACTGCAGACCTCAGGGGGCAGGAGGTCTAAAAGCAGGAGATGCAAAGAGGTGGCACAATGAGGATGGTGACACCACAGCAACTAGTGGATCCTGTGTACTTGACTGGTGCCCAGCTCTGTAAGCCACATAAAATACCTCACAATTGCAATTCTCAGCCTAATGCTGTAGATGATGAAACTGAGGTTTGGAGAGAAGTCGTTTGCCCAGAGTCACGTGGTTTGGGTAAGGTAGATCTGGCAGTGGGCTGAGCCCATAACTGGAGCTCCTCCCTTTGGGCACCCTAGTTATACCTGCCTGTGTCTCCTCCAGGCTCTTGCCATAAAGCCCCATCAGATACACAGCTGTGCTGGAGCCCTGGCAGCACCCTGGAGGCAGGCAGGCTGGCACTCAGCTCTTCACTGTCTAGCCCAGAACAGCTGCTCTTGGGCCTGTCTAAAGTGCAAATATTTCCTGTTGCTCAAAAACCACTCAGGAGCACCACTGTCTGGTCCCTGTTGGACAGCAACTGCTCTCTCAGCTGCCCAGCTGCCCATGGGCCATCTCCATGGGATAGCACAGGGGGACTCCAACCCAGAGGGTGCTGGCTCTGTCTGAACCAGACTATGTGGCTGAGGCCATTGTGCTGTCTTTCCATCTTGCCTGAGCTGGAATTGGGGCTCAGAAACATTAGTGGGGTGGGGAGCCCCTCTGCTGCTGGGTCTAAGCACCTGCTATAGCCCAGAGAGCCAGGTTCCCTCTAATCAGATTTCAGCTGCCTGCCAGCCCATCTAATGACATTTGCTGGCTCTAGCCAGGGAACATTGCTAATTACAACAGGGGGGAAGATGTGAAGTTGGGTTCTGGAACACAGGCTGTTCCCTTCTGGGGATGCAGTCATGCCCCCTCCCCAAGTCTCTGGCCGCTCCCAAAGGGCCACAGTTGACTTAACAGCAGAGTGGGCTCCTTGGTACCAGGTCTCCTGCCTTGATTTCCCCATCTGTTTAATGGCAGAGGTTGATGGGAAAAGGGATGTGGTGAAAAGGGCACAGACACTGAGGATGAGATCATACCCTCCCTTTCATGGCTGTGACTTCAGGAATATCACCTCATATCCCAGACCTAAGTTTCCTTATCTCTAAAGGGGTAATAAAAATTGTACTGACCTACATATTTACTAAGGGGCATTCCCACCCTGCACATATGCAGGATTAAATAGATCATGTACCTCTCAAGACCCTCATGAGCTCCCTATCCCCAATTTCTCCATGTCACTCCAGGAATACGGGATACAGGGAGGGGACAGCAGGCTGGACTAGGTGCACAGGGCACTGCCTTGCACAGACCCCAGGTCCAAGTCTCCAGGATGCCTGTCTCAGGCACAATTAGCCCCAAACACAGAGAAGCCCCTGGCCTTACAGCATGTCTGGCAGTTGCTGCAGTCAAGAGGCAGACACCTCACTGATGTGCTCCCGTGCCCAGAGCATTTGCCTTAGAGGCTCCTTGGGAACACAGGGCTCTGCCCCTACCCCTTTCTTTTGTAGCCAAGTGCAGTGTGTGGGTGGGGGAGTAGGTGTGGCTGGTTCCCAGGCCAGCACAGAGCAGCGGCTCTGCAGATCCATGGGTACAGACAGGACACTCTTCATTCGGATGCACGTGAGACACAGCTGACTGCAGCCCTCTAGGAAGCTGCTTCTCAGATGCCCCTCACCTGGTGTTGCCAGGACCCTGAGCCTCACCCTCTCCATGACCCTGACTAAATCCAGGCCTTGCCCTGTGTCCTTAAGAATTTTCCTAGGGGCCCAGGGACAGACAATCCTCTGAGGAATAAAGCAGAATGAGGAAGGAGTTAGCTTCCTGACGCAATTTTTGGACCAAGGAAACCATAGCTCAAGTGTCACAGGGTCCCACTCTCTTCCATAGGGTGGTGGTGGTGTGTAGAGCCAGGCGAGGATGTGCCCTCCCCACTATCCTGAACTGGCCTGCAACCTTTATAGCCTCACTGTCCAGCCCTCACTCTCCTCTCTCCTCAGCCCCAAGCTCCCACATCTGCCCATGGGTCCAGGTCCTGGGGCCAACCCTGTCCCGGCAGCCACGACACTCACTTGTGGATGCCTTGGAGACCTGTCTTGTTTAATCCTTATTCCAGTTCTGGAATGTAATCACACTTATTACTCCATTGTCCAGAGAAAGAAACTGGGGCTCAGGGAGGTGAAGGGACTTGCTCCAAACTACTGAACAGTTGGCAATGGAGTTGAGATCTGCATGCCCCTAAGCCTAGCCCTCCAATGTCACCACACAGGCCAGGTAGGGCCGATCTTGGGCCTCAAAACAACCATTCAACAACACTTGCTTATAGGACTCCACTATTCTGCCTTTAGCTTGTCAAGAATGAGTTTCAGTCACCCATGACTCCCTAGGTCTTCATACAGATGCAGTGGAAGCCCCTGTCCAGTCCATTGGACTCTTTCACACAGGGCTACTTTGTCTATCAGACAATGAAAGCCACATCAACCCTGGGGTTCTTCTGAACCTCCCCTGCCCATTCTTGGCCTGGCTCTTTTCTAGTTATCACCACAATCTGTGACAGAGGTCCCAAGACTGTGTTTTGAGCTTGAGGGCAGAGGTCTGAGAGCATGAGGCTCCCCGAGGTTCATCCAGCTGGTCAGTGGTGATAAGGCCCACAAATCCAAACCACATACATGTGCCTGCTGCAGGGGCAGGGTCCCACTAGACATATCTAGACAAGTGGGCAGATGTCCAGGGCTCTCAGCTCTCTGGCTACCCCAGTGCACCCCAGGCTGCCCTTGCTTTGGAAGGGGTGTCTCAGAGCTCATCATCCCATTTGGCAGAGTTAGAGGAGCACCCTAGGGTAAGCGCCTCGCGCAGCCCTGGTCAAGGTTTGTAGTAGCCCTTCTGGATTACAGGGGACTGGGGGACTTGGTCTGGTTTCACCAATGCCTTTGCCTTGTGGGCTGCGAGTGCGCTGAACCTCCAGGGTGAAATCAAGAGCGTCTGAAAAGTCCAGCCGGCGTCAGCTTAGGTAGGGCCGTCCCCAAGAGCCTGTCCGGACGAACGCCACTGTCTGGCTTTGTCCATATCACCCCCACCCCCCACCCCCAACACTAAGGACCCGAGCAGAACAAGGGCTTGGGGGCGTTTCCGCAACGGCCTCCCCGCACGCGGGAACCCAAGGAAAGAGTGCGGCCACTTCAGGAGCCTCAAGCTCCTGTAGACCTAGCCAGGAAAGAAGCCTTCCGCCCGAGCCTTTCCCGAAAAGCTGACCGACCCTCGGACTCCGGGGCTCCAGCAAGACGCCCGCGACCGCTCGGGGGTGGTGCCCTGGCGCTCTGTCCGCCACGCGGGAGACACCCCCAGGCGCACGTACAGCTCCTGCTCACCCATCGTGCACCAGTCTCCGCACGTCCTGGTAGCGAGCCCACAAGTGTGAGTTGACTTCCGTGCTGCCGGCTGGCGCGGAGCGCGGAGAGCCAGGGCAGTGGGCGCCGGGATCCGGGGGGCCACAGCTAGGACAGGAGGGCGAGCACCAGGCAGCCCGCGGCCCGCCCTGGCCTCGGCACAGAAGCCAGCGCAGAGGGGCCGCCCGCAGCCCCGCACCCGCCATGCCCACTGCGCGCCGCCAGCGCAGCCCTCCACCCCTGGCCCAGCCCGCCGCCGTCCGCCCTCTGACTGCGCGCCCGCCACGGTGCCCCAGTGCTCCTCACAGCAGCCGGCCAATGGGCGCGGTGCGCGTACCTGTCAGGCCAATGGGTGCGGTCCGGGGGGCGGGAGGTCCGGAGCCCGGCGGGCGGGCGGGGCGGACGCCCTGGCCCCTACCCCCCAGCTCCCGCGCGGCGGAGGACTTTGCGCCCCCCTTCGGTAGTCACGGTGGTGATGGTGGCCCCTTCTGTCGGAAGTCGCAGGGCCTAAGAGCCACCGTCCTCGTGAGGCTCCGTACCACCGAGGCACAGGAGAGGGCCGGAGCGCGGCGGGTCCACCCAACCCCGGGGTCCTCCGCCTCTCCCTGAGCTCCTGGTTCCTCCAGCCCTTTCCTTAAGCCTTTGGGTCCTTCTGGCCCCTGATCGTGTGCTTCTTTTCCCTAGGACCTGTCCCCCTTTCCCAGAGTCCTGTTCCCCGCCTCCGGCTTCTATCTGCCCACTGACCAGAGCCTGGGCTGTTTCAACTCATCTAGCGAATAAAGACCCCTTTCCATGCTCTCCCCAGTGCCGGTCCCACACTGGGTGAGACCGCAGGACCTGAAGTGCAGTCAACGTCCACTGAGCAGCCCTTTTCCGGGTACCTCCGGGTGACCCTTACAACTCAGAGCAGGATGACTAGGCCGTGCGCTGCAGAGCAGTGGGGCAGGGGTCACTGCACCCACTTGGTTCTGACCACAGCAAATGGCTGCATGATCCACTCAGCTCTTGGCTTCAGGCTCAGGCCCTCTCTTGAGATGCCTGGTCTTTTCTAGCAATATCGCTAGACTTTCCTAGGAAATTCCTCTTAACGTCTTGGAACTGCTGTCCACCCACATTTCTTCTATTCCTATCTATTTTCTGAGCCTGCACAAGCTGAGCCTGGGCCCAGAGGAGGCCAATCCTGCACTGGTGAGCCCTGTGGGTGGGGAGCCAGCTAGTTGGGAAAGCGTTGTTTCCCGGGGGTCAGGGTACATGTGTATTTGAAGCTCTACTGAAACTAGGATGAAGACATGCAGTGTGTCAGACACTGCCCGGCACTGGTGAGGGCTCGTGTGGCGGCCTCCCCAAGGGTTCCACTTAGGAGGGCGCTGGGGACCTGGCCCAACATGAATCGTCTCCAGGCACGTGGACAGCCTATGTCATGCAGCCCTCAGAACCACCAGGAAAAAAGAGAACCAACAACAAGCTGCGGTGGGAGTGTGTGGCTCAGGCGCAGTTAACTCAGAGCATAATGAGGCGTCTTGGCCAGGTTATAGGCAGCAGTTCAGGCCATTCACTCCAGTCCTCTGACTCTTTTCGGGGCCCTGCACTGGCGTTCTATCTCCTATAGTCTGTTTTTGTATATTTTGGGTCCCTATCATCAAACTCCTCATTTGCCGTAAGGTTTCATCTAATTTTCTTAAGAGTGTCTAATAGTTGTTTTCACTCTCAAAGCTGTTCCTCTAGTTGTTATTTTAGCTCTAGGTAATGGTGTGACAGCCCCTCACAGAAACCTTCATCAAGTACAGTGAGTAGCATGAGAAGATGTAATGATGAGTGGAGGCTCTTCTAGACTCAGAGCTCTGCTTCTACCCTGTTTCCCCGAAAATAAGACCTACTTATAGGAAAGATAAGACGTCCCCCTGAAAATAAGACCTAGCGCAACTTTGGGAGCACACCTTAAAATAAGACACTGTCTTATTTTCGGGAAAACGGTATGTGGCTTAATCTCTTGACTTAAATTGAGAGAGTAAATGTTAAGATCCAGGGTTCAGCGGATCGTTATAATTATCGTAACTCATACTGTAGCTAATGTTAATTGATCAGTTATCATGCTCCAGGCGTGTGTCAGTGGATTCAGAGAAAGTCCCCCATTCCCTCAATACCCACTGGGAATTGAGCTTGGAGAGCAGGGCTGTGGTTTGTCAAAAGCTCTGACCATCACGCTTTTCTGTGATTAATTGTGAATAGAGCACCTACAAGTGCCTGTAGAACAGTAAGTGCCCAGTACATGGCAGCTTCTATTAATTTTAGTACTTGTGATCATCCATCCATCTGTATCTGTATTGAATGAGCACCTCTGAGAGGATATCATGAATAAGATAGAGTTCCTCATTCCAGAAGTTCTGTAATGGGAAAGACAGATAATGCAGTTACCATTAAGCATGATCAGTGTTGTGAGAGGCAAATGAGAGGAACTTAAGAATCTTGGGTGGGCTAGAAAGTGCAAGGAAGGCTTCTGGAAGTGGTTACCAAGTAAAGGAGGACCTGAAGATTGATTAGGTGTCAGCCAGATGAGGGGGTTTGTGGAGTTGAAAGTATCTTCATGGCAGTGGTAAGGGCAGACATGGGGACTTGTCTGAGAGTATGCTCTGTGTTTGAGGATTGAAGCAGACGAACAGTGAGGGAGGGGGAAGTGGCTAGAAGGGTCCTTGGGCATGAGTCAAAGGGACTGGAGAACCAAGAATGGATCACAAAGATTGAGGTTTTTTTTTTTTTTTTTTTTTTTTGTAGAGACAGAGTCTCACTGTACTGCCCTCCGGTAGAGTGCCGTGGCGTCACACGGCTCACAGCAACCTCTAACTCTTGGGCTTACACGATTCTCTAGCCTCAGCCTCCCAAGCAGCTGAGGCGCCTGCCACAACGCCCAGCTATTTTTTTGTTGCAGTTTGGCCGGGACTGGGTTTGAACCCGCCACCCTCTGCATAAGGGGCCGGGGCCCTACTCACTGAGCCACAGGTGCCGCCCGAGGGTTTTTTTTGTTTGTTTGTTTTTTGAGACAGAGTCTCTGTTGCCCTTGGTAGAGTGCCATAGCAACCTCAAACTCTTGGGCTTAAGCGATTCCCTTGCCTCAGCCTTCCAAGTAGTTGGGACTACAGCACCCAGGTATTTGTTGTTGTTGTTGCATTTGTCATACACCAGCCTAGGTGTATGTGGCCAGTGCCCTACCCACTGAGCTACGGGCCCTGCCCAGATTGAAGGTTTTTTTTTTTTTTCCCTGCAGTTTTTGTCTGGGGCAGGGTTTGAACCCACCACCTCTGGCATATGGGGCCGGCACCCTACTCCTTAGAGCCACAGGTGCCACCCCATATTATGTTATTTTCTTTTTTTTCCTTTTATTTGCAATTTGGTGGGGGCCAGGTTCGAACCCACCACCCTCAGTATATGGGACTGGTGCCCTACCCACTGAGCCACCTAAGATTGAAGGGTTTTAAGCAGGGGATTATCACTTGGGAGAATGGCTCCTTGTCCCTGTGGAGAGGAGATTGGCACAACATTTAGGCTGTATGGCTGTACAGATTTGAGATAGTGGGCTGGTGTAGGTTGGGGGCAGAAGGGATGCTAAGGGGTAGGTGGAGTTAGAGACATCCCGTGATTGAGTAGACTTGGTAGATGAGGAGTGGAGGCTTCAGGTACGACAGCAGGGGTGATATAATACCTGAACACAGGCAGGGTGAACCTGGGCTTCATTTGGGATGTGCTAAGGTGGAGGTATCTATACAAATGTGAAACTCAGGAGGCATATCTAGGGCAGAAATCTGGATAAGTGGACCCACTCACAAGCAAATTGTGATGAAAGTCAGAATCAAACCCCAATATTTTAAGAATGGCTGAGAATGGGCAGGGCCAATGTGGAAATCAGGTAAGTTTGTAATCACAGATGACAGGCAGTTAAAGAAGTCTGACTCCGTAAAGGGGCTGTAACCTCTCTACCCCCTGAAAGACTGGAGGATGTGCAAAAGGTGATCCGGGAGGGGTGTGTGGAGGGAGGTTGGAGATACTTGACCCTTGAGAGAGTGGAAGAGAAAGAGATCAAAGCCGGATGGCAGGAGTAGGTCTTCTTAGTTAGCTGGATGAGTTCTTTACTGATGACTTCTTCCCTGTGAAGGGGGAGTTCAAGGCCATTTGAGAGTGGGTGAAGAAGGGTATTCTGAGGAAACAGGGTTGTCAGGCATCCCAGTGGACCCAATTAGAGGCATCAGTTGGTCCTGCAGTGCATAGCAAGTAGGGTGAGGCCTGGAGAAGGGAGGTGGTCAGATTAATCTGTGGTTGGGGATTTTTACATTAACAAGAGTGTGAAGGAATGCCAGTTGATTTGGCAGGAAGAAGGGGAAGGCAGGCTCGACTGTAGCATAGTGTTTATGGTGCCAGCCACATATATCGAGGCTGGCAGGTTCGAACCTGGCCTGGGCCAGCTAAACAACGATGACAACTGCAACGAAAAATAGCCAGGCGCTAGCCAGGCATTGTGGAGGGCCCCTGTAGTCCCAGCTACTTGGGAGGCTGAGGCAAGAGAATCACCTGAGCCAAAGAGTTTGAGGTTGCTGTGAGCTATGATGCCAAAGAACTCTACTGAGGGTAACATAGTGAGACTGTCTCAAAAAAAAAAAAAAGAAAAGAAAAGAAAAAGAAGGGGAAGACAGAACCTGGGGAAAATGTTGGTGAGATCCAAGGACAGGAGGTGTGGTCTGAGCAGACTTGCTTCATACGAGCATTCCAAGTGACAGAGAAGCTGGAGGTGAAGGGAGCTGGAGCTTCAGCCCCTGGGTAGCAGTGGTGTCTGGAGACAGGGGCAAGAAACCTAAACTAGAGGCCTTCACTTTCAATGACTGAAGATGCAGAGAGCAGGTGCCAGTGCATAGGAGGTAAAAGTCAAATGGCCTAAGCCCTAAAGGAAGAGATGTCTTTAAATGAGGGTAGAGAATCAATAGTTTGGAAAAGAAGCAGTTGAGAGTGAAGAAATGGACTGCCCCTCCCCACCTGAAGGCTTTTGGGTATAGGAGAGGGAGAAGCATGGAACTAGGGCAAGAAGTGCCCCTGAGGGGGCACTCCGAGGTTTTAGTTAAGTAGGATGATTTCAGAACACAGACTTCGTGGGGGAGAAGCAAGTGAGGGAAGCTTTAAAACATTGCTAAAAGGTGTGCTAGGATGTGGCCTAATGCTTACTTTGCTATTTAAGTCTAGAATTCCATTAACATAGTCCTCATTTAACTCAGATTCTGTTTTAATTAAGCTTATTTTGAGCTGGATGCAGGGGCTCATGCCTGTAATCCCAGCACTTTGGGAGGCTAAGGTGGCTGAATCCTTTAGGCTCAGGAGTTCAAGACCAGCCTGAGCAAGAGAGAGACCTGCATCTGTATTAAAAATTGAGACTAGAGGATCATTTGATTACAAGAGTTTAAGGTTGCTGTGAGCTGTGATGACACCATGATGGCACTCTACCCAGGGTGACAGAGTGAGACTGTCTCAAAATGAGAAAAAAAATTGAGCTTATTTTGGCATTGAGTTAAAACACTAAGAATCAGAAATAGGAGACATTTCTAGACTATTGGTTGAATTATTCAGATCTCAGTATTTTAAAGTCTTCAGTTTTTAAAAAGTCTAAGCAAATTTTTTATTTGATACAGATGATGTCTACCGTAGAAAAGCCTCAGAAAGACAGTTATCAAAGAAGGCTGGAAGATGAATGAGGCTAAACTTCAGCAGTCAATAAAATGGATATGGATTTTCACTGTTGGTTTCAACACCTGTAAAAATGTACGTTTCAGATCACTTGTTCTTACACAGCTTGTCCTTTAGCAGCTTTACAGTAATCTAAGAACTGTCTTTACAAAGAAATTTTATTTTATTTTTTTTTTACCATTTCTGCTTGAGTATTTCCTGACTCACTACTGGGCAGGACTTGTGAGAAAATTATTTCCTTCTAAAACACTTACCCAGTGAATCTAGTTCATAAAATATTTTAAAACATTGCTAAAAGGTGTGCTAAGATATTATCTAATGCTTACTTTGCTAATTCAAGGGTCAATTAGGATGCTTTCCAGGGTAGTCTGAATTGTTTGTGAAGCCCCTTTGTAACCTTATTTACTTTTTTTGTGGAATTCAAATTAAATTATGGACATTTTTCCATTGCCAGATCATTTAAACCTAGATAATTATGCAGATTACAATCTCTTCCAGCTACTGGATTATAATCTTTTTTCTTAGGATAGTGGGAATTCCTGACTGACTACATATTACTGATGATAGTGTTGTGAACAGAAATAAACCCATCCCTTGTCTGGGTCCACTAACATACAAGGGCTAGACCTCCATGAGCACTTCACACCTTTCTGTGATGAAGATGCTTGCTGTTCCTTCATCCAGCATCTAATGATGGACAATTAATTGCTCCTTCCATAAGAAAGTGAAACTACGCAGTGTAAAACCACCACAGACTTGAGCTAAATCAGTTTAGTCTGTATAGAGATTTGGGATTTGACTCCGTTTAAGTTTTGGTCAGACTGGTAGAAAGAGCAAAGATATCTTGCCATGCTTTGGATAATCATATTCAAATCATTTTTCAAACAATAAAATACTATTTAAGACTAAATTTCAAAACAGTTTCTGGCTGGGTGTGGTGGCTCAAGCCTATTAATTCTAGCACTCTAGGAGGCCAAGCTCAGGAGTTTGAGACCAGCCTGACCAAGTACAAGACCCCATCTCTACTAAAAATAGAACAATTAACCAGGTGGTCCACACCTGACAAGCTACTGGGGTAGCTGAGACAGGAGGATCACTTGAGCCCAGGAGTCTGAGGTTGCACTAAGCTATGATAATACCACTGTGCTCTACCTGGGGTGTCCCTCCTCCCAACCTCTGCAAAAAAAAATAGTTTCTGTTGCACAAGAATAAGCAAGCTTATGTTTAAGGCCATAAGATATCCTCAAGTTAATGATCTCTGCCACAAACATGTCTCCTGTTTTTTTCTAGAGACTTTTTTCTAATTTAAGTTAGTCCATTTATGTTAGAACCAATTCAGTAAACAACCACTAACTGCTCAAATCTCATTAAAGCACTATCTACAGCAAGCCCATAGTCACTGTTGGGAAACAGCTTGAATGTGAAGGCAGGTAATAACCAGTACCACCCGACCTTCATTGTATTTTCACATTCAGCCAAAGAATAACAGTAAACACTAATAAATCCAGCCAACTTCTGTATCTGTTGTGGGTTCATTCCCTGGCCTATCCTTCCTGCTTCTACCCTAGAGAGAACCATTAGCCTGAATTTTGAATTAGTTTCCTCTAGGGTTTTCTTCCTCATTTCATTTTTTTCCTTTCTTTTTCTTTCCATTAGAGTGTTGATTTATTGAAGGACACCAAACTTTTAAAAATTAAAGACAACTTCTCACTTTAAGGCAAGTAGCACAGCAATTCAGAGCACATTAGTTTGGATGCTAGGAGTAAGAACTCACCTTTGTCTACCAAGCTATAAGTTTTAACGTGAAAATTGCAATGCTTTAATATGCTGATTACAGAATGACAGTGCCCCTAGTGTAAAATACAAGGCAAAAAATTTTATTTATTTGTTTTTGAGACAGAGCCTCAAGCTGTCACCCTGGGTAGAGTGCCGCGGCATCACAGCTCAGAGCAACCTCCAACTCCTGGGCTTAAGCGATTCTCTTGCCTCAGCCTCCCAAGTAGCTGGGACTACAGGCGCCTGCCACAACGCCCGGCTATTTTTAGGTTGTAGTTGTCATTGTTTGGCAGGCCTGGGCTGGATTCTAACCTGCCAGCTCTGGTGTATGTGGCTGGCGCCTTAGCTGCTTGAGCTGTAGATGTCAAGCTGGTAAAAATTTTAATAACTTAAATTTCAAAAACTAGAGCACGTATTCTAGATTGATGAAAAACTAATGAGCATTTACTGTTAGAACTCTACCTCTACTGTGGTGCTGGGGAAAGAACATGAGCCTTGGAACATCACTTTATCATATGAATTTATAGGGAAAGTACCTAAGTCAGGCACATAATCCATAATAAATGATGGTTATTTTTGTCCATCTAGCAGTTCTATTTTGGAAGTCTTACCTAATGTCATGCTTAGTCTCTTTTTTATGTGTAAGAATTTTTCACACTGAGTTCCTTCATTTAAAAAAAAAATATACTCTTGGCCAAGCATGGCGGCTCATGCGGGTAATCCTAGCACTCTGGGAAGCCGAGGCAGGTGGGTCGCCTGAGCTCATAGGTTCGAGACCAACCTGAGCCAGAGCAAGACCTTGTCTCTAGAAAATAGCCAGGCATTGTGGCAGGTGCCTGTAGTCCCAGCTATTCGGGAGGCTGAGGCAAGAGAATAGTTTTGAGTCCAAGAATTTGAGGTTGGTGCAAGCTATGATGCCATGGCACTCTACCGAGGGTGACAACATGAGACACTGTGTCCCCCCCCCAAAACAAAAAACACTCTTTAGCTGGGTGTGTTAGCTCATGCCTGTAATCCCAGCATTTTGGGAGGGCAAGATAGGAGGGTTGCTTGAGGCTAGGAGTTTGAGACCAGCCTGGGCAATAGAACATGACCCTACTTCCAAAAATAAATAAATATAAACAAACACGCATACACACAACACTCTTGGACCGTGGTGTTTTCCAAAGCAATTTCTTTCCCAGTAAAGCACTATCAGTGCTTAATCTTCACACTTCACAATATTAAACTTGGGGATTCTTGTCACATTTATGTGCAATCCACAAGACATTAATAATGCAAAATACCCCAAAAGGGAAAAGGAATGGTCTATTCATTTGTTTGGTTCATTTTTTTTTTTTTTTTTTGCAGTTTTTTGTCTGGGGCTGGGTTTGAACCCACCACCTCCGACATACGGGGCCGGCGCCCTCCTCCTTTGAGCCACAGGGGCCGCCCCATTTGTTTGGTTCTGAACTTTCATTCAGTTGACCTAACATACTTCCAAACTAAAAAAGAAATAAGAGTAATACTTGGCAATATTTGTTTGCTCATAGTGCTCAGCTGGGATGTTTACAGATCAATGATCGTTCAAAGTAATCCTCCTGAGCGTAGATGGCAGTACAATTTTAAATTTTCAAGAGAACAGAGGCACAGGGATTTGCAAAGTGATGTTAGAGGAAAACAGTTGGTTGATTTTGCCAACACTTTCTATTTAAAGTGTGGTTATGTTTTAAGAGTTTATAAACATGTTAAAGACACAATCTGGGCCACCTGTTTCTCCTGACCACAGATAAGCTATGTGAAGTGGGTTATACTGCTTTATGATGGAGGCCATGCTTTCCTCACCTTCTGCCCTCGCTATGCAGTGCTTGCTCCAATTTTAACTTCAACCTGCATTTCTGCCCATCCTGAGGACATGTTAGGAATTCCTTGACTGCCAGTCTGAGCCATGTGGTGAGGGGCACTTTAGGCTGCAGTCTGACCACATATGGCATCTGTGTTAATGCAGCCTGAGTTCTGAACCAGGGGTCTGGATACTGACTTTCATCTCTACCTGAGGAGCTTCCTTTTCTTAAATTGGCAGCCATATTCTTGTCAGCATGAAATCAGGGCTTGCAGGAGTTAAATTTGCTTGCAACTAACATCTGACAGAACTTTAACAGAACAACCAAACCTGGTTAATCCAAATCACTTTGCAAACTCCATTTTTATTTGGATTAAAAAGCTTTAGGTGAACAAACATGATACATACATGTTATAAGACTAGTTGCCATTTAAACCTTAGATGATGATATGATACAGAAATTAGAATAAAGCAATTTTTAATCAGTTCTGAAGACGTCCAAGCTGAAAAGTCATTAACACCAATTTGGGGATTTTACACAAATAATTGTCCCCCCTTAATTCTTCCTCATAGGAAGGAAAAGGTAGGTTAAAAAACCAACAGAAGCCTTTTTTTTTTTTTTTTAATCAGTTGGCTGACAAACAAATACTATTTTAAATCTGTAGGTTTTTCCCCTATATAAACAATTCTCCACAGGGACTTAACATTTTGAAAACATTCAGGCCGTTATACTTTCTAAACCACATTACTATAGTTCCTGTAACTTATGAAGAAAAGATACATAGTTTACTTAAACTTTTCTTTTGTCTGGATTTTTCTTTTTTTGAAGATGGCTGACCTCTGATCTTTTATCCTAAATATTAACTGATACTTTCCAAGTTAATATATAACAGACATGATTCTAAAATAAATACATAGGTCTTTTTTTTTTAAAAAAAAAAAACTTAATTAGGGCCTTTCTAGTGGCACCCTGGGCCAGCTCTGTCACTGCTTTAGGGAAGCCCTTGGTTGGATCTATGATTTCTGTAGCACCTCTAGGTGCTGGGAAGGAGCCTGGAGAAATGCTCTGGCTTCTGATACCCTGATTGGCCCACAGTGAAGAGTTTTTAGAGGCACCCCAAAGAAGTCTCATCCAAACCTAAAAAGGGGGATAAAACGAATGCATGAAATAAATAAATAATTTAACCAAAACTAAATTTCGGGTTTTTTGGTGTAATTCAAGGATGTCTAAGGAACAAAATAATCTGATTTTATTATACAGTCCATGATGATTCAATGGCCCAAATAACTAGGAACTGAAGATTTATCAGATTCAGTTTAACAATAAGGTTACTGACATACTATTGCAATACACTTTTTTAAAATTCAAAATTATTTAAAATACTTGATGAAAATTGAGATCCAGTGGTTGACTAAAGGCAATTAAGTTACAAGGGCCTCCCGTATTTAAAGTATCTAGCTATAATAAGAGACCTTTTCCCATTCTATACTTTTGTCCTCATGATTTAATAAGTACAGTAATTAAACATCTGGGTATTGATTCATAGCAGATTAAAAGGAAAGAAGTGTCCTCTGAGAGTCACTCTCAACTTACAGACAGCAGTGGAAGCTCCCAATGGCAACCACCCCTCTTACAATAAGCAGATTTCAAAAACATACCCTCAGTGAAATAATGTTCCATGTTTGTTGCTTCTTACTGTGTATCATACACTACCTCCAAATGTTGATTCTAGGGTCATATAAGAAAGAGAGGACCACCAAACTCAACTGTTTGGGATCTGTAATGGTCTTTCCAGTGAGAATTTTCTTAAATTATAATTTCCCTTCTCCTGTAATTCATAAACACAAGCTAAATTCAGAAAATATTTTAGAAAGTATTAGATTTTTGATTGAGAATCATAACCCTCTAATAAAAAAAGAAAAAAGAAGAAAATCCAAGTTCATTGGAGAAACTAATTTTAAAAAGAGAGAATTACAATTCTTAAACTTTGAAGACAAAAATGCCACATCTGATAATAAGGAAATAAAGAATACTAAAACATATTTGGATATACAAGTAATCTACCCTTTCACAATTATATTTCTGATGCAGCTCTTAATCTAGTTAACACACTCCCTTCCTCTGCTAGGTCAGGTATTATGTTTAAAAAAAATCACCTCCATGCAAATTTTAATGCTTTCTTCAAGATGAACTTCAATGTTTTTCAATGAAACATTTAAAATTTTATATCATCTAACACGTATAGACATAAATTCTGAATTCATTATGAATAAATCAAAAGTACCCTTAAACTTACCTTTAGGACTAAATATAATTCAAGGTTGTGCACAAGTCTGGAAAAATCACTGACACCAAAGATGTGTAACTTAGCACAAGAAAAAAAAAAGCTTTTCCCTCTCAGTGGCCAAGAAGTACACTAGCTGCAGACAGATGCACAACACTGATTACAGATTTCTGTATGAGCCTCTGAGTTGACAGAGCAAATGTGCCATGTCTGCCACATATCTGAACCTACATAACCACCTTTCAAAAGAAGCACGTCACTTCACTTATAAGAAACAGCTTTTGTGGAAAGTGGCTGAAGATATTCAGGCACATGAAACAAACACAAGTACACTCCCCTGTCTGATGTAAACTAGGAACAAATTCACATTTCATTATCAACGAATCTGTAAACTCTGGTGTGTATTTTTTCTCCATTTCGTTTGTTCTTTTATGAAAACAAACCCCCCAAAACAAAAAGAGCCCCCAAACCCCAAGCCAAGACAAAACCTTTGATGGTTTCAGTTCCATGGCAACAAGTAAAAAGATAAAACTCCAAGTCTACATACACAACCAATTATGAAACTGGTTTTAAACAAAGGAAACATATGCAAAAAAATCATTGTGTATTTGATAAAGTCAACTTAATATAACAAAAACGAAATAGCTTATTAAAAGTGTCCTTATATAAAAATGGCCTTGTGATGTACAGTAAAATGCAATAAAAATTATTATCCTTTGTTCCTTTCCCCCACCCCCAGTAACTAAAATGGCTACTGTTCCACAATTCGTTATGCTTCTATAAAAGAAACAATGATGTGATTAAATGTTTTCTAGGTTGTATGCTTGGCGAATGTTGAGGGTGTCTCTGAGCATCAAATCCCGAAGGCGCCAGAGGGCATCTGCCATGGTGGTGTGGGCCCCTTTACTTTTCAGCCAATGAGAGGGTAGGCGGCTTTCTTGTTCTTTTGACAAATGGATGTCACGTCTTCGAGCTGAAAATTAAAGTGCAGACAGAAACAGAAATTGGAATTTTTTTGTTTTGAGACAGGGCTTCCCTCTGTCACCCAGGCATGATCTTAGTTCACTGGAACCTTAAACTCCTGAGCTCAAGTGATCCTCTCACCTCAGCTTCCTGAGTAGCTGGGAATCCTGGTGTGTGCAGCCACATCCAGTTGATTTTTTTTTTTTTTTTTTGAGACAGTCTCACTGCATCGGCCTGGGTAGAGTGCCGGGGCATCACAGCTTATAGCAACCTCAGACTCTTAGGCTTAAGTGATTCTCTTACCTCAGACTCCCAAGCAACTGGGACTACAGGCACCTGCCACAACACCCAGCTATTTTTTTTTTTTTTTTTTTGAGACAGAGCCTCAAGCTGTCCCCCTGGGTAGAGTGCTGTAGCATCACAGCTCACAGCTCAAAGCAACCTCCAACTCCTGGTCTCAAGCGATTCTCTTGCCTCTACCTCCCAAGTAGCTGGGACTACAGGCGCCTGCCACAATGCCCGGCTATTTTTTGGTTGTAGTTGTCATTATTGTTTGGCGGGCCCGGGCTGGATTCAAACCCGCCAGCTCAGGTGTATGTGGCTGGTACCTTAGCCGCTTGAGCCACAGGCACCGAGCCCACCCAGCTATTTTTTTGCTGTGGTTGTCATTGTTGCTTTAGCTGGCCCAGGCAGGGTTTGAACCTGCCAGCCGTGGTCTATGTGGATGGTGCCCTACCCACTGAGCAACAGGCTCTGCCCCATCCAGTTGATTTTTTTTTGTTTGAGACAGTCTCATTTTGTTGCCCTCGGTAGAGTGCCGTAGCGTCACAGCTCACAGCAACCTCAAACTCCTGGGCTTAAGCACTTCTCTTGCCTCAGCCTCACAAGAAGCTCGGACTACAGGTGCCTGCCAAACACCTGGCTATTTTTTTTTTTTTTTTTTGAGACAGAGCCTCAAGCTGTCACCCTGGGTAGAGTGCCTTGGCATCATAGCTCACAGCAACCTCCAACTCCTGGGCTCAAATGATTCTCCTGCCTCCACCTCCCAAGAAGCTGAGACTACAGGCGCCTGCCACAATGCCCGGCTATTTTTTCGTTGTAGCCATCATTGTTGTTTGGCGGGCCCGGGCTGGATTCAGACCCACCAGCTCAGGTGTATGTGGCTGGCGCCTTAACCACTTGAGCCATAGGCGCCGACCCCCAACTATTTTTTGGTTGTAGTTGTCATTGTTTGGCAGGCTGGGGCTGGATTTGAACCCACAGCTCTGGTGTACATGGCTGGCGCCCTAGCTGCTGAGCTATAGGTGCTGAGCCTATACAGTTGATTTTTAAAATTATTTTTGTAGAGACGGGATCTTGCTATGTTGCTCAGGCTGGTCTCAAAACACTCAAGCGATCCTCCCACCTTGGCCTCCCAAACTGCTAGCTAGGATTACAGGCATCAGTCACTATGCCTGGCCTAGAAACTGGAAAAAAAAATTTTTGACAGCAGAATTCAACTTTTTATTGAACACATTACAAAAAAGATTTAGTCAAAAAGACCAAAGCCCATGTCATCATCAGATTCCTCAGATTCTTCTTTCTTTGCTTCTACTTTCTTCTCCTCAGCTGGGGCAGCAGCAGTGGAGGGGGCAGGACCTCCTGCCGGTGCAGCACCAGCTGCTGGAGCAGGTCCACCAGCCCCTACATTGCAAATGAGGCTCCCAGTGTTGACATCAGCCAGGGCCTTTGCAAATAAGACAGGCCAAAAAGGTTCAACATTTCCACCAGCTGCTTTAATGAGGGCATTTATCTTATCCTCCGTGGCGGTCACCTCATCGTCATGCAAAATGAGGGCTGAGTAAATGCAGGCGAGCTCTGAGATGGAGGCCATGGCGTGAGCGAGTACTGAGATAGCTCTGCCAGGCGCGGTGCTAGTCGCCGGATGAAGTGAGGGCCTCACCCCAACGCGGCCTTAGCTTTCTCAGAAGAACCAAGCACCCTGGCGGCAGCTGAGGAACTGGAAATTTTTATTTTTTTGTGACAGAATCCTACTCTGTTGCTCAGGTTAGACTGCTGTGGCATCCAGAAATTGAAATTTTAAGATGTCAAAATTTCCCTCAGTGCTAAGGTTTGATAGACTTAATTAAAACATTTAATATTCATTAAAAATTATGGTTTTAACTATAGAATATTTGCAAGCAAATTTTTATACTGTTTTATTAAGTTCTAAAAATATATATATATATAGTTTTGAGACAGAGTCTCACTCTGTAGCCTTGGGCTAGAGTATAGTGGCATGATCACACTCACCGCTACCTCAAACTCGTGGGCTCAAGTGATCTGCCTGCCTCAAGCCTCCGGCCACATACACCAGGGCTGGCAGGTTTGAACCCAGCCTGGGCCTGCCTAGTATTACAAGTGCCTGCCAATATGCCTGGCTAATTTTTTTCTATTTTTAGTAGACACAAGGTCTTGCTCTTTCTCAAGCTTGTCTCAAACTCCTGACCTCAAGTAATCCTTCCATTTCAACCTCTGAGAGTGTTAGGATTACAGGTGTGAGTCAACTTCCTGGGCCAATTTTTTTTTTTTTAAAAAAAAAAAAAAAGAAAAGGAAAGAAACGCTAGGGGTGGCACCTGTGGCTCAAAGGAGTAAGGTGCCGACCCCATATGCTAGAGGTGGTGGGTTCAAACCCAGCCCTGGCCAAAAACTGCAAAAAGAAAAGAAGAAAAAAAAATGCCAGTACAGTGTAGTGGTATTATCATAGCTCACTATAACCTCAAACTCTTAGGCTCAAGCAATTCTGCCTCAGCCTCCTGAGTAGCAGGGACTACAGTCACGCACCACCATGCCTGACTAATTTTCCTTTTTTGTTTTGAGACAGAGTCTCACTTTGTTGCCCCCTGGGAGAATACCATGGCATCACAGCTCACAGCAACCTCAGACTCTTGGGCTCAAGCGATTCTCTTGCCTCAGCCAAGTAGCTGGGACTATAGGCGCCTGTCATAACATCCTGCTATTGTTAAAGACAGGGTCTAGTTCTAGCTAATGCTGGTCTCAAACCTGTGAGCTCAGGCCATCTGCCCACCTTGGCCTCCCAGGGGGCTAGGATTACAGGCACGAGCCATCGTGCTTGGCTTAATTTTTCTCTTTTCTGAAGAGACCGGCGTCTTGCTGTATTGCCCAGGCTGGTCTCACAAACTCCTGGCTTCAAGTGAGCCTATCTCTCAAAATGCTAGAATTATAGGTCACCATGGATGGCTTAATCATAATAGTTTTTATAGGCAGGAATATTTAATAATTCAATGTTAACAGTATCTAAAAAAGTAAACATTTGAAGAAGAGGAAAATAAACTACACACAAAAAAATCAAATGATCAAATTTTGTTTAGAAATGAAGAACAAGTAGAAAATTAGTAATTTCTCTGCAGAAATTAGACAAGTTATTTCAGTATGTACTGAAAATACATTAAGTCTTGCTGGGCGCCGTGGCTCATGCTTGTAATCCTAGCACTCTGTGAGGCCAAGGCAGGTGGATTGCCTGAGCTCAAACCAGCTTGAAGAATGAGACCTCCTCTCTACTAAAAATAGAAAAAAAAGCTAGCTGCAAGTTATGGTGGGCTCCTGTAGTCCTAGCTACTTGGGAGGCTGAGGCAAGAGGGTTGGTTGAGCCCAAGAGTTTGAGGTCACTGTTGAGCTATGACACCATGGCACTCTAGCATGGATAAACAGAGACTGTCTCAACAACAACAAACCCTCCCCCAACTCCCAAAACATTAAGTCTACTGAACGAAATAACTTGATAGGTGAATAAAAACATGCTTTTGGATATTTTTTTTTGTTAAATTAAAACGAAATAATTTTTAATTTATTTAACTGCATCTATACTTAATCCCCAAATGCCTAAAAAATAGTTCAGAATATACTTCAAAAGATGACTCACAAATTTTCAGTGTGTGATGTCAATATGTGAAGAAACTCCAAAGTATTCTATGAAATATATGATTTAACTGTATTGGAAAAAGGGATGAGGAAGCATGTATTTCCCAAAACCTCATTTAGAAAGGCTCATTTAGAAAGACTCTCCTGGCCAGGCAAGGTGGCACATGCCTAGCACTTTGGGATTATAGACCAAGACAGGCAGATTGCTTGAGCTCAGGAGTTGGAGAGCAGCCTGAACAAGAGTGAGACCTCATCTGCTAAAATTAGGCAAAACCATGCATTGTGATGGGCTCATGTACTCTGAGCTATCAAATAATCCTGGTATGTGATGCATACAATTAGATCTAATAAAGAAAACACTACCCTAAACACTTGGTATACTTGACAGAACAGAAATCGAAACAGGAGTCTGGAATGCAGGACAATAACGTTACGAGGGTTAAGAGTCCAACAGAGATTATAAATCTTTTGACTGGTTTGTTTCTTACCTTATTCTTACAACATATTCTCCATACAGCAGCCATAGTGATTCCTCTAATGTATGTTTCAGCTCATACCACTGTTCTGCTCAACCCCTTCCAGGACTTCCCATCTACTCTGTCTACAGAACCTACCATGATCAGATGTCCACCTCAGAGGGCTCATCCCCTATCACATTCCCCTGTCCTGCCTTAACCACTCTTCTTCTTCTTCTTTTTTTTTTTGAGACAGAATCTCACTTTGATGCCCTTGGTAGAGTGCTGTGGCATCACAGCTCACAGCAACCTCAAACTCTTGAGCTCAAGTAATCCTTTTGTTTCAGCCGCCAGAGTAGCTGGGACTACAGGCTCCCACTACAATGCCCAGCTATTTTTAGAGTTGGGCATTTTTAGAGTTTTTCACTCTTGCTTAGGCTAGTCTCCAACACCTGAGCTCAGGCAATCTACCCGCCTTAGCCTTCCAGAGTGCTACGATTACAGGCATGAGCCATTGTGCCTGGCCTTACCCAGCTTTCTTATTGTTTCTCAAATATGCCTTTGCATCTGGCATCTGTTGTGTCTAAAGGGAGTAAAATTTCAGATATGCAAGTGGTTTTCTTCCTTGCTTCCTTCAGGGTTCTTTTCACAAGTCTCCTACCAGTGAAGTTTTGTCTGACTGCAGGACCTTACCTTAATACTACTCTCTATCCTATTATACTGCTTTAATTTTATTCATAGCCCTAATTACTACCTGATTTTCTATGTACTTATTTTTTAATTTATTTACTGACTCCCCAACCTCTGCCCCAATGTAAGTCTTTAAGAGAGCAGAGATTTACATTTTTTTACTGCTATATACATAACAGCCAGAACAGTGTCTAGCACAGCAGTACTCAATCAGTTTTTATGGAATAAATGTGATTAAATGAAAAAGCACAGATACTTACCTAGAATACATGTCATGGGGCAAGTTTCTTCCAGATTACTCAGAAATACTTCTTTTTTGTAGAACATTTTTGTGGGTTCATGCTCTGTCTCTTCTGGGTGAATGAAGATGGGGCCATAAAAATATGCAGCTCCATCTCGAACCCATACTTTTTAAATTCTTTGGAGAAAAATGGAGAAATTAAAGTAGTTTCATTCTTAAAGAATTAATCTAACAAAAATTCTGTTAACTAAAAACTTAATAATACAGACCATTCAGAGGCATTTCAAGTTTTTTTTTTTTTTTTTTTTTGAGACAGAGTCTCATTATATTGCCCTTGGTACAGTGCCGTGCTGTGACAGCTCACAGCAACCTCAAACTCTTGGGCTTAAGCAATTCTCTTACCTCAGCCTCCCAAGTAGCTGGGACAATAGGCACTCACCAAAATGCCCGGCTATTTTTTTTTTTTATTTATTTATTGTTGGGGATTCATTGAGGGTACAATAAGCCAGGTTACACTGATTGAAATTGTTAGGTAAAGCCCCTCTTGCAATCATGTCTTGCCCCCATAAAGTGTGACACACACCAAGGCCCCACCCCCTTCCCTCCGTCCCTCTTTCTGCTTTTCCTCCCACCCCAATAACCTTAATTGTCCTCATAACAAAATTGAGTACATAGGATTCATGCTTCTCCAATCTTGTGATGCTTTCCTAAGAATAATGTCTTCCACTTCCATCCAGGTTAATACGAAGGATGTAAAGTCTCCATTTTTTTTAATGGCTGAATAGTATTCCATGGTATACATAGACCACAGCTTGTTAATCCATTCCTGGGTTGGTGGGCATTTAGGCTGTTTCCACGTTTTGGCAATTGTAAATTGAGCTGCAATAAACAGTCTAGTACAAGTGTCCTTATGATAAAAGGATTTCTTTCCTTCTGGGTAGATGCCCAGTAATGGCATTGCAGGATCAAATGGGAGGTCTAGCTTGAGTGCTTTGAGGTTTCTCCATACTTCCTTCCAGAAAGGTTGTACTAGTTTGCAGTCCCACCAGCAGTGTAAAAGTGTTCCCTTCTCTCCACATCCACACCAGCATCTGCAGTTTTGAGATTTTGTGATGTAGGCCATTCTTATTGGGGTTAGATGATATCTCAGGGTTGTTTTGGGTTGCATTTCTCTAATATATAGAGATGATGAACATTTTTTTTCATGTGTTTGTTAGCCATTCGTCTGTCTTCTTTAGAGAAGGTTCCATTCATGTCTCTTGCCCATTGATATATGGGATTGCTGGTTTTTTTCATGTGGATTAATTTCAGTTCTCTATAGATCCTAGTTATCAAGCTTTTGTCTGATTCAAAATATGCAACTATCCTTTCCCATTGTGTAGGTTGTCTCTTTGCTTTGGTTATTGTCTCCTTAGCTGTACAGAAGCTTTTCAGTTTCATGAAGTCCCATTTGTTTATTTTTGTTGTTGTTGCAATTGCCATGGCAGTCTTCTTCATGAAGTCTTTCCCCAGGCCAATATCTTCCATTGTTTTTCCTATGCTTTCTTTGAGGATTTTTATTGTTTCATGCCTTAAATTTAAGTCCTTTATCCATTTTGAATCAATTTTTGTGAGTGGGGAAAGGTGTGGGTCCAGTTTCAGTCTTTTACATGTAGACATCCAGTTCTCCCAACACCATTTATTGAATAGGGAGTCTTTCCCCCAAGGTATGTTCTTGTTTGGTTTATCGAAGATTAGGTGGTTGTAAGATGTTAGTTTCATTTCTTGGTTTTCAATTCGATTCCAAGTGTCTATGTCTCTGTTTTTCTGCCAGTACCATGCTGTCTTGACCACGATGGCTTTGTAGTACAGGCTAAAATTTTGTATGCTGATGCCCCCTTATTTTTATTACTAAGAACTGCCTTAGCTATATGGGTTTTTTTCTGGTTCCATACAAAACGCAGAATCATTTTCTCCAAATCTTGAAAGTACGATGTTGGTATTTTGATGGCATTGGATAGGTAGATTGCTTTGGGAAGTATAGACATTTTAATAATGTTGATTCTTCCCATCCATGAGCATGGTATGTTCTTCCATTTGTTAATATCCTCTGCTATTTCCTTTCTGAGGATTTAAAAGCAGCAGTTGACCACCCAAGGGACTATAACAGTCAACATACAGAGGTGGTCAACATAAGTAACTACCATACTGATACATACATGTGGTGCATGCCTGGTCTATGAAAATTAGGTCAGTTTAAGGATATAGTCAATGTAGGGAGATGGTCAGCTATGGAGGTTCTGCTCTAATAGGTTCTTAACATCCCAGGTCTCTCAAAATGCCCCATGGAGACTGGTACCCATTTCATGCAGTATTGAATCCTCAGTATACAAAAATCCTGCACTACCCTATTCTCAAAGGTCCTTATAAGCCTCCTTGCCTTCTAACTGCCCTTAAGATTTTGACTATGAGCCACCTATTCAACAGATATAGTCAATTAGTAGAAACAACCTCAGCACATCTGAGTGCTAACTGCCAAGTTTAGATGAATCTAAGATGAAATTTTTAGGCCTGCCGCCGTTCCTTCATGGTCAAAATTTCCTGAGATTATTACTAATACACTGGTCAATGGTATACTGAGTCTACTTTTTATTCTTCTTTCTAAAATTCAGAACTAGATTTGCTAATATTTAAGCTTCTGAAAAGGTTTCATGCTATTTATTTTCTGAAGAAGACAGGCGCGCGGCCTACAGACATATGAAAAAATGCTCATCATCTTTAATTATCAGAGAATCAAAACGACTTTGAGTATCATTTAACTCCAGTAAGATTAGCCTATATCACAAAATCTCAAGACCAGAGATGGTGGCGTGTTTGTGGAGAAAAGGGAACACTTCTATACTGCTGGTGGGAATGCAAATTAATACATTCCTTTTGGAAAGATGTTTGGAGAACACTTAGAGATCTAAAAATAGATCTGCCATTCAATCCTATGATTCCTCTACTAGGAATATACCCAGAAGACCAAAAATCACATCATAACAAATATATTTGTACCAGAATGTTTATTGCAGCCCAATTCATAATTGCTAAATCATGGAAAAAGCCCAAGTGCCCATCGATCTACGAATGAATTAATAAATTGTGGTATATGTACACCATGGAATATTATGCAGCCTTATATAAAGATAAAGACTTTACCTCTGTCATGTTTACTATTTTATATATCTGTCAAAGTTTGTCCCCAAGATAGATGGGAAGCTCCTGATGTCTTTTCAGATAGGTGTAAATACCACACAGAGCCAACAGATGTATACTAAGAATTCCAATGAGAAGAACTATATGTGTTAAAGTGTTTTTCATTGAATCAATGCCCTAATTTGTACAATATAAGTGCAAGCAAATCATAAATATGCATCTTAAACATATTTAAAAATCATCAGGTGCTTGTATTGATTTATGTTGGCTTTTTGTACCACACTATCAATCTGTGGAGGGCTTGAGCATTTTTCTTCTAGTAAGACATTTATTTCAATAAAGTGATATAAAACCTTTCGTCTGTACCTACTTGCAGCTGAGAAATAAGCCTATTTGTAATGACTCTTACATGAGAATTGTATTGAATGCTTCTCTGTGTAATCAGACATTACATGGAATTAGAAACAATAGGGGGGCAAAATCAATCAGCCGTGGCAGAGGGATTGAGATAATAATGACTCATTTGACTTGGTTGCTTTGGAAAATTAATAACAACAGAGGTAATTACTAACCTGGGAGAGCCAGACTCTTGATCATTCTTTTATACTTTTCAACATGAAGTATGCCAAAGCTCATCACTTTAAGCCACATGCTGTCTGCCGTAGCCAACAAGTGACTGGCTCAGGTGGCTCAAAAATCACATCCTCTGGATCAGTGGTTCTCAACTGGAGGTGCTTTTATCCCCATTTAGCAACAGCAGGAGACATTCTTGGTTGTCTAAACTTAGAGGAGGACGGTTGCTGCTGGTGCTAGTGGGTAGGAAGTAGGGAGTAACTACGTGTTCTGTGATGCACAGGACAGCTTCCCACACACAGAATTATCAGTCCCAAATGTTAATAGTGCCAAGGTTAAACAACTCTGGTCCTAGGTCTTACATTATAAACTGCCTTGACACAGAGCTCAAAAGGCAGGTCACAAGAGCACCAGAAAAGGAGCTACGATGGTAGGCCCAAGATGAATGGCTCCGCTCCACTTCCTTTGGTTGAGGTCTCTATTCCGCACAAAGGGCTTGGCAAATCCCTTCATTTTTCTTCTCGCTCTATCTGCTTTTCAGCGCAAGGGGCATATATCATCGCCACCTGTCTGCTGGCTGGAAGGCACTCCTGCAGGGAGAGACAGCTGAGAAATGGCCACTCTGGACACTGCTGGCCAAAGGATGCTCAACTGGGAAATTTACCCCAGCTCCTTCCTTTCAGTTCCCAGCTCCTGGATGTTTAAGTGACTTAGCCTTTACAATTGAAAATATTTATTCATCCAGGTGGCAAAGGTGTGGGTATGTAAGAAAGCATGAGATTGTTGAACAGATGTGCTAAAAACATCTGCATTCACAAATATTGCTGCTTTATGCCTCAAATTAGCCTTACAAACAATTTACCATATTTTGTGCAAGGCAGACAGTGACTGCTTTGTAGTACAATAAAAAATAACACAGCAAGCTTCCTACCATCAGGTCCACAAGACCTTGAAGTAATGTGGGTTTTCTCTGCTACCTCAGCTCTATCTCTGTTAAACATATTAACATTTCACTGTGCTAGATTTTTATTATAACAGGAAAAAGTCAAGTTGGGGTGGAAAAAATTGTCCAAATCATCTGCTGTAGAAATCCTCACAAAGTAAAGAGAGTTTCATTTGTAATGTGGATGACTGCTGTCCTTTGCTCTCAGTCAGAGCTGGCCCTTAGGTCTAATCTACAGCACCTGGATGCTTGCAGTGTACCCCTCTGTGTACCTACTGTGGGTCTCTCTCAAAATGTCTGACAGCTGTCTAGTCCTTTCTCACCTTCAATAATATGGATATATTCTTTTGCAGAGGTAACAGTGTCACTATGTGGTTCTGTATCTTTCATCCTGAGAGCACCCTGAAAAGGCAGAAAGGTATGTCTTGACTTATGAGAATCTCTGGTTCTGTGGCTGGTTCGGCAGGAGAGGATTTTAGTACAGCTCAAATAATGCTATTTGGATGGCTTAGTTAGACACTCTGAAACTAGTGAACTCAAGCAAACTGTTGCTCTGACTTCACTTCATGTGATGCAAGCCTTACATTGTATTTTCTAGAAGAGATGCCTACTTCATACATTTTTTTTCAGAGTCAGTATTTAAACACTGCCTGAATTCCCCAATCTGCACCCTTTCCCAGCTTTGCAAACATTACACAGTCATTCTGTTAGAAGCATAGGATTTCTGAGATGCTCAGTCCTATCCTCCCATTTTACAGAGTAGCTAAATTTTAGCCTCTCGCTAAAGATTACTGCAGTAGATTTTTGGTTTTCAAGATACTTGCTGCCTCTGTTTGTGGGATGACTTAATTTCTTTACTCCTCTGTTATCAGGTTTGTCCGTGTTGTTTTGATTTGGCCAATGAAATATGAGAAGACATAATGTGTGTCATTTCAAGCAGAGACTTTAAGATCCATAAGAGGTTCTGTCATGTTCCCTACCTCTTTCTATGTGAGAAGCAGTTTCTGAGACAGGACCATTTCTTCAACTGACGTACCAAATCAAACAAGAGGGGAGGCAGAGCTGTGGACAACTCCTACCAATGCAAATGAACAATAAACCTTTGCTGTTGTAAGCTGCCTGTGTCGCTGCTGACTTGGGGTCCTTTGTTACTGCAGCATCATATAGAGTATACTGACTATAGGGTTACCCAACAAATACATAACAGAGCTGCTTTATGTCTTAGTGCTGATTCTCTGACCTGATTTTTTCCTACAACATACCACACTGAACAAACCATATTTCAGCTATCATGAGGTACAGAGAGAATGACATCTACCACTTGAGCAGAGAGGACAGGGCTTTTCATATTTTCAGTTAGTTTGTATTCCAAAACCAATTAGAAAGGATTTAGTGATTACTTACTCCATGGATCATTTGTACTGTAGAAATAATTAAGAGTACAATTCCTCAAGCAAAGCCTAGCCCAGTGGTTTAGACTTTCCATAAACTTGTCTTTCATATTCTGCAGAAGGCATGTCTCATCTTATGCAGCACCAAACATACTGTTGTGTTTAAAATCAAAGATAAAAAATAAATAAAACAAAAACTCCTGAAATTTAGAAGGCATCAAACAAAAAAATAAGACAGAATGACAGAAAGGCAGAAAGGCAAATGAAAAAATCCCATTCCAGACGTTGCACATGATTGTAAATATCAATTAGGCATACAAATTTACTTCATTATTTCTAGTTAACAGGTTTTCAAATAAGCTAAGAACATTCTGGTGATGTCTTTACTTAACATTGTAATTTCACAAACTGCCAAGAATAACGAACTCCACCAGGGTAAATGAAGATATGCTTGGATTTTCTTAATTGCCACCTTGCTAAAGCTGCAAGCTCATTGTTTAGTTGTGGGACAAATGGTTCTCAGCACTGTCAGGCAGGCGCAGGGGACACTGGGTTGCTACACAACCTACCCATCTCATTACTGTGTTACTGGCAGCCATGGCTGAGAAAGGAAACAAAACTTGTTTCAGAAGAGGAGTTGCAAGGGCCTGCGTGGCAGCTACTAACAGAATGAGGAGCTCTCCTCACTGTTAGAATGTTTGCTTTCCCGGCACCTGCTCATCCTCTCTGGGAGAAAGGGCTTGAGGGTAAAGATCTACTCTACACTGGACCACTAACTCAGCACCCAGTGCAGTGCTTGGAACAAGATGTGTTCTCAGGAAATATGTGGGTGGATAAAGGGATGCATGAATAAAGGAACACCTCTGTCCTACCCATACCTCTCAGCCCCTTCCTATTACTCCCCACTTGTTAGAAGACAGACATCATGTTCTCCTTTGACCCTTTGAGGCTAGGTCCCTCCCCTCTACACCTTCATTCCCTCTCTTGCACTCAATGCCCTGTCCCACCAGTTCTGAACTCTTCTAAGGCACAAGCCTGCAGCTGAGTCAACTTTTCATATTTCTTAGTGTTTCACAAAGCACATTATTCTTAGCAGGTGTTCTATATATTTTAATTCAAAAAATAATGTTTTATATTCTTAATGTATTGTGTCTCAGAATATTTCCTCCTTAGAAGGGAAATGGGATGAGAATTAAAAATGATGAATACTTAGCAAATTGCTGAAGGAGACTTCAGATACAAACATAGGGGAAATAATTCTTAGAATCTGACCTCAGAAATAAATGGTTTCAACTCCTGGATGGCAGACTGGCTTTATGTATGGTAAGCATTCTCAGTGGGAGTGATGTTGTTACCAGGAGGGTGGAAATTGGTTCATGGGGGAGGAGTGAACAAATTCTTAGGTATTCAAAGGGCCATGGTACATAAAGAGAAACACAGTATATCTGTGGTACTAACATTTCATGGGGAGGGGTGGTGATTAGAAAAAAATATCTAAATAGACTCCTCGGGGACAGAGAGATGATAATGTAGAAAAGGCTGGGAAACACTTGGTTATGAGGCTATTTTCCCAGCCCAAGAAAAGAAGGGTATCTATGATATTGCATCTTTATTTATATATTTCTGCATAGAGTAGAGGGATAAAATAGACAAGATGGATGATTTTGCTAACAGGGTTTTTTTGAGAATCTTATACTTTACTTTGATTTTCAGATTTTACTTTCTCAGCAAATTAAACATGAGATAATTCTATTGGTACCCATGTTTAAAAAAATGCTCTGGTTATTAAAATCCCAAAGTCTGAGAATCACTATGTTGAATAATGAGCAACTGAATCCATATGTAAAATTAGCCCTGTCAAATGTTAAACGAAGTGACTAGTCTTAAGAGCACAGGAGACAGATGCTTCAGTCCCAGCAGGAACTTGGGAAAGAGGTGACTTTTCTGTAAGATCCAGTGCAGTGGTTGAGTGAATCAGGTTCGTAGTAACTGATCAGTGTCCGGGCAGTTTTCTTGATGCCTTATGTCCACCTACACTCCACGCCATGCTCTCTCCTCCAGCATTTCAGTGTGTTATATTGTATTCTGTTTATTTTATATATTACTGCAAATTTTGCACTATTTAGTGTGCTTGTATTTGTAATTTATGTACATGGTGGTGTTATCTGTTTTATTATATTCTCTGTTTTTAAGCTCTGGGTTGTTCTGAGGATTTCTCTGCTGCGTTGTCTTCCCAGGTGTGCACCTATCATGGTTTACTCACCACTCTTCTCGAAATGGACACCCAGGTTGTCTCCAGCTCCGCAGTACCCCAAATATCTTGGCAGTATATCTTGCCACCCAGGCATGTCACCTTAAGGACCTGGGTCAGAGTTCCCTGGGTTGTGTCCCAGAGAAGGACTTTCTTGCTTGATCCTGGAGATTCAAGAACCATTTTGAAAAATCTTTGCACCTCAGTTGTCATAATATGAGATTTCTGCTGCTTAATAATGTTTTATATTTCTGAGATATTCTACTTGATATTGATATATTTTTATACACTATTGAATTCAGTTAATGTGTCTTTATACCTGTGTTCATAAATGAAATGTGTTACAATTTTTATAAATTTTTCCTGACTTTCATCTTTTATCTATTTATGGAGTTAAGAATACACTAGATCCACAAAGTGAGCTAGTTAGATTTTGCTCCCCACTTTTTATTGTTTTTTTTTCTTAAACAACTTACATAAGTTAGAAATCAACGTTTCCTGAAAGTATAGTGAAGGAGGGATTTCAGATGCAAGGGGAGGGGAAGTACTTCTTAGAACCTTTACTGCATAAATAAGTGATTTCAAGTTCTGGTTCACAGACTGGTTCACATCTAGTTCTGGGATCATTTTAGAAGATAATCTTTGTCTACCACTTAAAAATAATTATTGGACTATTCAAGACATCTCGCACCAATTTTCTCAGAATTTATCCATTGCGATTATTTTTACAAAAGCAATAGCATATAGTTATTGATAATCTTTTGTATTTTTATGACAGCTATATCTATGATTTTTTGCACTGTATATTTCTTAATGGTTTTTAGGAAAAATTCACTTGCTTTGAAGGATATTTGGAGAATACTTAGAGACCTAAAAATAGACCTGCCATTCGATCCTATAATTCCTTTACTAGGTTTATACCCAGAAGACCAAAAGTCACAATATAACAAAGACATCTGTACCAGCATGTTTATTGCAGCCCAATTCATAATTGCTAAGTCATGGAAGAAGCCCAAGTGCCCATCGACCCACGAATGGACTAGCAAATTGTGGTACATGAATACCATGGAATACTATGCAGCCTTAAAGAAAGATGGAGACTTTACCTCTTTCATGTTTACATGGATGGAGCTGGAACATATTCTTCTTAGCAAAGTATCTCAGGAATGGAAGAAAAAGTATCCAATGTACTCAGCCCTACTATGAAGCTAAATTATAGCTTTCACATGAAGATAATAACCCAACTATAGCACAAGACTATGGGGAAAGGGCCAAGGAAGGGGAAGGGAGGGGGGAGGTTAGGGTGGAGGGGGGAGGTTAAGGTGGAGGGAGGGTAATGGGTGGGGCCACATCTATGGTGCATCTTAGAATGGGTACAGGCGATTGCACTATTGTACACAGCTATGATTTAACAATAAAAAAATTGTAAATTAAAAAAAATTCACTTGTTTTAAGTGTAAGTTCAATAATTTTTCTTAAATTTACAGAGTTGTGCAACCATCATCCCAATCCACTGTTAGAAGGTCCCAACTCGGGGTAGGGGTGCTGTCTGTCTGTCCACTCCCGGTCTCATGGCCAGCCATGAGCAGCCGCTACTCCACTTTATACATTTACATATACATTTTCATTCTATATTTTGTTTTCTTATTTGAATTAATATTTTTAAAAATCAGCTTTAAATTTTGTGAATCTGCTCTATTTTTTTCATTTCACAGATTTTGAAAGAGTTGTCAGTCTAACAGTGATGGCAGTGTTCCACAACAGGAACGGGACTGATGACACAGGCCTGGACTTGCTTTGATTGTCATTTAGGCTTTGCCTCAGCAGTGCAGCGTCTGCTTTTTGTAGCCTACACTCTTTTAACATTCCTTTGGCAGGTTGCCCCAAGTCTTGTTTTCCCCCAGATATTGGAGTTTCAGCTTCTACAAAGGCCAACCCTAAACTATTTGGCAGGACAATGGATCCTAGTTTCTGGTCTAGCTATCTAAGCCCCCAAACTAAACTGGTATTTCTAAATATAAATTTATGCCATTGTGAGTCACTGTGTGGAAAGAAAAGGAAAGAAAAGAGAAAACTAAGTAATGGTCTTACTAATTTCTGCTTTCTCAGGAAGAAGAAACATCATCTCTGAAGCAAAAAACCAGAGGATATTTAAAGGATTAGAAGATTTTGAAGTCTTGTTCTCTGATTTATTTGGCAAACATGAGCCCATGACTGCCCACATTCCCCTGCACAGGCTAATTACGAATTGAGACTTATAGAAATTTTTCTAATCTTCTTTGTGATCTGTACCCACGTCAATCACTGGGAAAGGAGAGAAGCTAATATCAAGCACTTAAAGTTTGCCAGGCACCCTACGGAATTTTGTTTTTGTGTACCCAACAGTGGGAGTGTAGAATCTCTTCAATGTCCTGGTTTTATTTTCTTTGGACATAATATAGCCAGAAGTGGAATTGTTGGATCATGTTGTAGTCCTATTTTTAATATTTTGAGAAACCTCCATACTGTTTTCTACAATGCCTGACCCTTTGAGGTTGGCACTGTTATTCAACTTCAGAAATGTGGCAACTGAGAAAATGAGGTGACTTGCCCAAGCTCATTATATACCAGTCACTTACTAATCCCCTAGGGTCACTCAGATGGAGTTAAGGTTAAGATCCACATCACTGTAAGTCTCACACTCTCTCTCCTGCACTGTGCCTAAAATGTTAGGCTAGACGTGAACTTGGAGTTCATTAAATGAAGCATTCCCCAAGTGTCAGTCGGTCATTCAAAAACCATAAATTTTAACATATCCATGCAACACCTAAACTGGTATGACTTATTTTTATTTAAATTGATTCATAATTTTTTAATAAAACATATTTATATTTTTAAAAAAGCTTGTATCACTACCATAAATGAAAAGTTAGTATCATTTACCATTAACAAGAAGTAGGTTGGTTATTCAACTATTTTCACAATAATCCTGTTACTGAACCTGGGCTCAGTGGCTTCTAGCAAGATGTGTGTATTGTCGCCTGCACAGACTGACTTAGTCCAGGTAACAGAGCTGGGCTTAGCTGGCCAGGCTCCAGGTTGCAGGTCTGCTGACATGTCTCATTCTGGGGCCTAGAACTAAGGAGCAGAGGCTGCCTTTGGCTTGAAACTGGCATTTCTACCCACATTCCATTGGTCAAAACAAGTCACCCAGCCAACCCCCATATCAATGGGTCAGGAAAGTTGCTTTGCTCATAGAAGTGGGAGAGGGAGTACGGAGTGATCTTTGCTAAGCAATAATCTAATACCCCATGTGAAAGGGATGATCAACACAATGAAAATAAGACAAAAGTTGAAAATTTTAGTTAGCCACCCCTGCCTGCAGAAATAGGGTTTCCAGAAAAAGTTAGGATACTTAGTTAAAATTGAATTTCAGATAAACAACAAATGATTTTTGACCAGAAGTATGTCCAAATATTGCAGGACATATACCCTAAAAATGACTTGTTGTTTATCTGCAATTAAAGTTTAACTGTAATTTAATTTGGTCAGTCTAGCAACCCTATATGAAAAGATTGTAAGTATAAGCCTGCTTTTAAAAAATGTTTCTATCAGTTTAATTTATTTTATTTTTATATTTTTAATTTCAGATTAAGATGAAGGTACAAATATGGTCAGGTTATATTGTTTACGTTTCTAAGGGAAAGTTCAAGTTGTAGTTGAGCCCTTCACCTAGAGGTTCTATTACATAGCCTTACATTGTGTCCATTAGGTGAGAGCTTACCAACCTTCTCCCTTCTCCCCTTTCTTCTTTCTCTCCTCCCCCTTCCTTCAACTTGAATATAATTGTGTTTTTCTCTTGTGTGGGTGTGTAGTTATTTATCTGTTGATTTCATATTAGTATTGAGTACAATTGGATACTTGCTGTTCCATTCCTATGATACTTTACTAAGAAAAATGTGCTTTAATTTCATCCAGGTAAAATACAAATGTGTAAAGTTCCCATCTCTTTACGACTATTATTCCATGGTGTACAAATACCATAGTTTATTAACCCATAATCCTGCTTTTCCTTATTTTTAAATTTTTAATAGAAAGATTAGAAAGTATTACAGATATTCTAGCATTTAATTGAGACTTTTTCCTCAATGTAGAAACTATAGAAAGATAATTGAATATAAGGAAGAAATTCATGATCCAAGGATCTTTTATGATACATATCAATACCATTTATTAATATTTTTTATTTTTGAACTCCGTGTCCATCAGTGCCTCAATATCATTTAGAGTTCTTTCCTTGTCTCTTGTAAATCACCACACATTCATCTAAGATTGTCTTGCATACAAACAAAGGAACCTTTTTTCAGCAGATGAACTTTTCTCCTGCTTGTCCCACCTTCCGGTAAGTTTTATCTTATAAAAGAAGAAGCCTAAGCTCAGGGACCATGTGAGACACTCATCCAACCCCACACGGACACCAGCTGAGATGTGTCTAAGCAGGGGTGGCCCCGTGAAACTTTGAATTCTGTCCCTTGAAAAAAATAGGAACAGTTGGATGCATTTTCTTTTTCCACATCAGGATATTTGTTTATAATTCCAGAAGGTTCTGAAAGTCAAGCTTATCATTGTGATTTTTAAGTTTAATGTGTGGGAAATAAGATCTAGTTCTCTGGTAACAGTCATCATTATCTTTTTATGTGAGCTTTGCTCATCCTTAACCCTGATATACACTACATCTGTGTGAAGATAAATACTTTTCAACTTCCCCCAGATGCTTGAGATAAATGGCTAGATGCAGAATAGTTATT
Organism: Nycticebus coucang; assembly: GCF_027406575.1. Classification (NCBI taxonomy): domain Eukaryota; kingdom Metazoa; phylum Chordata; class Mammalia; order Primates; family Lorisidae; genus Nycticebus; species Nycticebus coucang. The sequence goes on along the minus strand of NC_069787.1, from coordinate 48,883,719 downwards.
AATTAAAAGTCATGTACTGTAGGCATCTTTTTGATTGTTCTAAAACTGCTAATCACCTGCTCTGTCTACCGTGGTCCTTCTACAGACCTGTGGGATTGAGCTGCTCAGGTATTTAATGAGAAAATGCCAAGACTGGGTTTAATTTACTTGACGGCTACCTCTCCCGTGAACTCACACACAGAGTAGTGCCATTTTCGTGCATTGGAGAACATTAAGAGTGGCTTGAATCCTTTGAAATCCTCTTCAATTGAATCTTATGCTTGAGGGAAGGGCCTTCAGACAATTAAATGAAAACAATCTGCCTACTTGGAAGCTGAGTCTTTGTGTACTGCTGATGATCTGGGAGGCCCTCTGGGCTGCTCAGATTTTTCAAAGTCTGCACAGATTCTCTCTCTTCTTCCCCCTCTGCCTTGTCCTCCATGGAACCCTCCTGCATCTCACCAGCCTCCAGTGCTGAGTTCTGAGCTGACAGCCGTTGCTCTTTGTCCTATTTCTCTGGTGATGAACTGAACTTGGCCATCTGATGTCACCAACATAGTGTATATGTGTCATGGGTGAAGGAGGGCAGGTGTACAGTGGCAGGGCTGGGACACTGCTATCCACTAAAAGTCCTGATCTTTATCCCTGCTTATCTTCGTGTCTCTGGAGATGACAAACTGTTTTGTCTTCAAGAGCCACTATCATCTTAGTATCACAACTAAAGGAACTAATTTCTTCTCTTGTCCTTGTAACACTCTTCCCCATCTCTTCTGTATCTGGCTGGCTTCTCATACTGAAGAGCCAGATCCAATTCCAGCTGCAAGAAGACTCCCTGATCCTGGCATCTGAGTTCCGTGATGGTCTGTGATGAGCACCTGCCCCTCCAACTACCTGCACCAGGACTCAGAGAACCTTTTCTATGAAGGGCCAGAAAGAAAATATTTCCAGCTGTACAGGCCACATGAGGTCTCTGTCACAGCTACTCAGCTGTGCCACTGTAGCTTATCAGCCATGGGCGTGACCGTGTTCTAATAAAACTGTATTGATGGATACTGAAATTTGAATTTTATATAATTTTCATGTGCCATGAAGTATTATTCTTCTTTTGATATGTTTTCTGACCATTTAATTATTGAAAGGCCATTGTTGGCTGCAAATTATACAGAAAAGAGTTACAGGATGGATTTGATCTTTAGGCTTTGCCATAGTTTCCTGTTCTTTCAAACTTTTGTTGGTTTAATTGACTATTTTTAGTCTCACTGTGGTGAAAGCCTCCCTTGAAAACCTCCCATCTTGCCACAGCTAGGACCCAGCAGGGAGCCCAGCCTGTGCAGGAGAGCTTAACCTTGCTAATTGCTGCTTTGTGGCCATGGAGCCAGCCGGATGGATGACGGTTTCATGAGAAAATGCTTTAGTGGTATGTAAATCACATGAAGGTCTCTTTGGCCCTCACCACACCCAGACAGGAAAAAGCATGATATCATTGCAACCTGAGAACATTAAAAATGGTTTTGAATCCTTTCACATCTTCTGCAATTGAATTGTGCACTCAAGAGAAGGGCTCCAGAGGTGGCTCCGTAAGTGGAAATCTGCAGCATTCTGCTTTGCTCACCTAAATAATCCCCTCTGCTTGGTAAAACTCTTTCCAGGATTGGACAATTCCTTTCCCCTTCTTCTCCATAAAGCTCATGAGTGTTTATTCATCAGTGTTTCCTCTGTTTGGCATTTTCTTTTCTGTGGCTCCTTCCTTCTCATTTTTTGGTGTCAGCTTCAATGTCACCTCCTCACAGAGGCTTCCTCTGACCCCTCTGACAGTACAGACACCTGCTCCCACCCCGTACTTCAGTACTGTCTTTTCCTCTGTCAGCACAATCATAATTTGAAATTCCTATCGACTTACTTGTTTCATTTTTACCTCCAATCTAGCAGAGTTCCTTGTTCTTCGTAGGTGCTCAATAAATATTTGTTGAATGAATGAATGAAAGTTGGCTGCCCGCATCACATTGCCTATATTTATTTATTTTTAAAATTTTATTTATGGGCGGTGCCTGTGGCTCAGTGAGTAGGGCGTCGGCCCCATATGCCAAGGGTGGTGGGTTCAAACCCAGCCCCGGCCAAACTGCAACAAAAAAATAGCCGGGCGTTGTGGCGGGCGCCTGTAGTCCCAGCTGCTCGGGAGGCTGAGGCAAGAGAATCGCGTAAGCCCAAGAGTTAGAGGTTGCTGTGAGCCGTGTGACGCCACGGCACTCTACCGAGGGTGGTATAGTGAGACTCTGTCTCTACAAAGAAAAAAAAATAAAATTTTATTTATTTATTTATTTATTTTTATTGTTTGGGATTCATTGAAGGTACAAATAATTAGGTTACACTGATTGCATTTGTTAGATAAACTCCCTCTTATAATTATGTCCCATGCCCCAAGAGATCTGCCATACACCATGCACCCCTCCCTTCCACTCCCATCTCCCCATTTGCTCATTCACCTACCATTCCCCATTGTATTAGCTCATCTACTGCTTTAATATTAGAATTGAATACATTGAATATGTGCTTCTCCATTCTTGTGATGCTTGACTAAGAAGAATGTGTTCAGGCCAGGCACAGTGCCTCATGCCTGTAATCCTAGCACTCTGGGAGACCAGGGTAGATGGATTTTGAGCTCATGAGTTCAAGACCAAGCTAAACAAAAGCAATACTCCCATCTTTACTAAAAATAGAAAAACAAACAAAGGCAAGAGCCTTGCTTGAGCTAGATTTGGAGGTTGCTGTGAGCTATAACATGGCACTCTACCCATCCAGGGTGAAGGCTTGAGACTCTGTCCGAAAAAAAGAAAAAAGAAAAGAAAAGAAAGAAAGGAAAAGGTGTTCCACCTCCATCCAGTTAATACAAAAGATGTAAAGTCTTCATCTTTTTTTTAATGGCTGAATAGTATTTATGGTATACATATACCACAGTTTGTTAAACCATTCCAGGGTTGGTGGGCATTTAGGCTGTTTCCACATTTTGGCAATTATAAATTGAGCTATGATAAACAATCTAGTGCAAATGTCCTTATGAGCAAATGAATTTTTTCTTCTGGATAGATGCCTAGTAATGAAATTGCAGGATCAAATGGGAGGTCTAATTTGAGATCTTTGTGAATTCTCCATACTTCCTTTCAAAGAGTTTGCAGTCCCATCAGCAGAATGAAAGTGTTCCCTTCTCTCCACATCCACACCAGCATCTGCAGCTTTGAGACACTGTGATGTGGGCCACTCTCACTGGAATTAGGTGATATCTCAGGGTGGTTTTATTTTTTTATTTTTATTTTTTTGTAGAGACAGAGTCTCACTGTTCAGCCCTCGGGTAGAGTGCCGTGGTGTCACACGGCTCACAGCAACCTCTAACACTAGGGCTTACGCGATTCTCTTGCCTCAGCCTCCTGAGCAGCTGGGACTACAGGCGCCCGCCACAACGCTGGGCTATTTTTTTGTTGCAGTTTGGCCGGGGCTGAGTTTGAACCCATCACCCTCGGCATATGGGCCTCGCGCCCTACTCACGAAGCCACAGGCGCCGCCCACATGGTGGTTTTCATTTGCATTTCCCTGATGATTAGGGACAATGAGTATTTTTTCATATATTTGTTAGCCATTTGTCTGTCTTCTTTAGAGAAGATTCTATTCAAGTCTCTTGCCCAGTGATATATGGGATTGTTGGGTCTGTTTTGATTGTTGTTAATTAATTTGAGTTATCTATAGATCCTATTTATCAAGCTTTTGCCTGATACATAATATGCAAATATCTTTGCCCATTCTGAAGGTTGTCTGTTTGCTTTGGTTGTTTCATTAGCTATACAGAAGCTTTTCAGATTAATTAAGTCCTATTTTTTAATTTTTGTTATTGTTGCAATTGCCACAGAAATCTTCTTCATAAAACCTCCCCCGAGGCTGATACCTTCAAGTGTTTTCCACATATGTTCTTTGAGGATTTTTATTGTTTCATGCCTTATATTTAAATCTTTTATCCATCTTGAGTCAATTATTATAAGTGGTGAGAAGTGTGGGTCCAGTTTCAGTCTTTTACATATGGTTATCCAGTTCTCCCAACACCATTTACTAAATAGGAATTCTTTTCCCCAGTGTATGTTCTTGTTTGGTTTATCAAAGATCAGGTGGCTGTAAGATGTTAGTTTCATCTCATGGTTTTCTATTAGGTTCCAAACGTCAATGTGTCTATTTTTGTGCCCATACCATGCTGTTTTGATCACTATGGTCTTGTATATAGCTGAAAGTCTGGCAAGGTGTACCCTGGCTTTGTTTTTATTACTAAGAATTGCCTTGGCTATATGCGGTTTCTTCTGGTTCCATACAAAATGAAGAATTATTTCATCCAAATCTTGAAAGTATGATGATGGCATTTTAATGGGGATTGCATTGAATCTGTAGATTTCTTTGGGAATTATAGACATTTTCACAATGTTGATTCTTCCCAGCATTGAACATGGTGTGTTCTTCCATTTCTTAATATCTTCTGCTATTTCTTTTCTTAGGGTTTTGTAATTTTCTCTGTCGAAGTCCTTTACCTCTTTTGTTATGAATATTCCTAGTTAGTTAATTATTTTTGAAGCTACTGTTAAGGGAATTGTGTCCTTGATTAGCTTCTTATCTTGGCTGTTACGGGCATCTACTGATTTGTGGACATTGATTTCATATACTGAGACATTGTTGTATTTTTTGATCATTTACAGGAGTCTAGGGGTTAAGTCTCTGGGTTTCTCTAAATATAAGATCATATTGTTTGCAAAGAGGGAGAGTTTGACCTCCTCTGCCCCCATTTGGATACCCTCTATTTCCTTCCCTTGCCAGATTGTATTGGCTAGAAATTCTAGTACTAGGTTCAATAGTAGTGGTGATAGAGGACAATCTTGTCTGGTTCCAGTGCTAAGTGGAAAAACTTTCAGTTTTACTCCATTTATTATAATGTTAGCTGTGGTTTTGTCATAGATAGCTTTGATCAAATTAAGAAATGTTCACCTATTCCTATATTCTTAAGTGTTCTAATTAGAAAAGGATGCTGAATTTTATCAAATGCTTTTTATGCATCTATTGAGAGGATCACATGGTCTTTGTTTTTGCTTCTGTTGATATGGTGAATTATGTTTATGGACTTATGTATGTTAAACCAGCCTTGCATCCCTGGGATGAAACTTACTTGATCATGATGAAATTTTTTTTTAATGTGTAGCTGTAGTCTATTGGCTAGGATGTTATTGAGAATTTTTGTATCATTAGTGAAATTGTTCTGAAGTTCTCCTTTTTAGTTGGGTCTTTTTCTGGTTTTGGTATCAGGGTGATGTTTACTTTGTGGAATGTGTTGGGGGAAGATTCCTTCCTTATCAGTTTTTGGGAAAGATTTCTGTAGTGTGGCTATAAGCTCTTCTTTTGAAGGTTTGATAGAATTCTGATGTGAAGCCATCCAGACAAGGGCATTTTTTTGTTGGGAGAGTTTTTCTTTTTTCTTCAATCTCACTTCTTGAAATTAGTCTGCTGAAGAAATCTATTTCTTTTTGGTTAAGTCTAGAAAGAGGGTGCAATTCCAAGTATTGATCCATTTCCTCCACATTGTCAAATTTCTGGGTCTCTTTACATTCCCTGATAGTCTCCTTCATTTCCTTAATCTTTGCTACAGTCTTTCTATTATCTACATATCTTGCAACTGATTTTTGTTTCTGTCTTTCCATTTTCTTGTTCATTCTTTTGAATTGTCTTTATCATCTTTTCTTTTTTTTTTTTTTTTTTCAGCTTTTGGCCAGGGCTGGGTTTAAACTCACCACCTCTGGCGTATGGGGCCAGTGCCCTACCCCTTTGAACCCAGGCGCCACCCCTATTATCCGCATTTTAAATCCTCTTTCTATCAATTCCATTAATTCTTTATAGGTGGTGTGTTGTGCATTAGTTGCCTCATGGTCCCTTGAGGCAGTTGCTCTGTTTTGGAATTTTATGTTGCCTGAATTTTTCTGTTGGTTCCTTCTCATGTGTTCTTTCTTTTTGTTCACCTCCTTGTCCTCCTTCATACTTCTCACTTCTTCCTTTGCTTCAAATTACCTTGTCTCAGATATTAGGTCTTGAATTGGCCTCAGCCTGAGCAAAGCCAAACTCTTCCTCATGGCCAAAAAAATAGGATTCCTTGCTCTTGATGACAATATGTTGTAGTAGGTCACGAAGACACCAAGTGGCTCTGTGGTTTTTTAGGAGACAGCATAGCCAGCAATCTCTATGGTCCTTATTCCTATCTTAGTTGCCTTTGGTGATTGCCTGATTGTTTCCTCAGCATTCAGACCATGCTGGCTTGGGATCATAAATGTCACAAGAATCCTTCAGGAGCAAGTCTCTTAGTGCCCCCTGACTCCAGTTCCCCTTGGGTATGGGAGTCCCTCAGCTTGTCCCAAGAGTGAAGTTTTAATCCCAGCAAACAGAATTAAGACAGCCATACTATAGGCCCCTTCTAAGTCCTTCACACAACCTTCCCGCTATGGCGGCCCCCTGGCTGTCAATACCTTCTCAGTATAGCTGCCCCACCAGCCACTAAGCCTATGGCAAATCCACGCCAAGTGATATTCAAATGTGGTTGCTGTGTACTGTTCCAGTCTGCCCACTCTTCTAAGCATTCCACTCAATGGAAGCTTCCCCAACCAACTGAAAACTCCAGATAGGTTTCTTCCTGTCCCTGACCTCCATGGGGGACCAGCCAATCCCAGCATGTCACAGTCACTTACCTAATTCATCAGATTTCCATCATTCCATATAATATCCAGCTCACCACCACCTTGCTGCCCTTATGAATAAGGAACGGCCAAACAACCCCCGTATGAAATGTCACAGGTGACAGAGAAATAAAATTCTCTATTGGTTAAGGAGGGGCCATTTTGGGTTTTGTTCCAGTAAGTTGACTTAATTCATCTCTATGTTCATCCAGTCAGGAAGCTGCTAACCTCAAAACTACAACTACCTTTCTTTCACCCTTACATCCCAGATAGCAACAGTGAGATCAAGCTTGGTCTCTGCTGCTTCAGCCAAGCAGCCAGGAAGGGCCCCAACTCCCACCCTCCCTCCCCTGGATCCTGGTGAAAAGCTCCATCTCTGTAAAGGTATGGCAAGGTGTTGCCTAAAAATGACTGCTGGACTAACTGGGATTTCTATATCCAGGTGGTGGTGCCTCTTTCTCTCTCTCTCTCTCTCCCCCCCCCCCGAGTTGCAGATCACAGGACAAAGATTTCTGTGTGTTTTCTGCTCTGTGGCATCCCCTGATCTGGAGTAGGGACAGGGAGGTCTCACAGACACGCGCTTCATAAGTTGATGGCTGGTCAGGAGGAGCAGGGTGGGCATCTGCTCAAAGCTGACATCTGCAAAGGGCTGCTGAGTTTGCTCTGGGGGTCAGGGCACATTGCTTTCAGCCCTGCTAGGTGACGCTAGGCCCATTTCCTCACTTATTCACCCTAAAATCCCTGATATGGGAAGAGAGATTCACAGACATCAGGCAAGGGACACCCTTGGCTGGACTCTGTTCTGTATCTGGCACTATGCCCAGGGCTACAAGTGCAGAGATGAAAGGTCCTAAGGTCACTGAGCTGGCCTCCAAAGGGAACAGAGGGAGAAATAAACACCACACACCGTGGGGACCAGCACTGTGTCACCCTGGATGGCAGGAAATGTGAGGGCTGCCCGGCCCATCCCGGAGCTTGGGGGCTCCCCCAGGAGAAGGAACTCCCACCAGCTCGGCCCCTCTGGGCCTCTTGTGGATTAGGCAGGGTTCAGACATAGGCAGGGCAGGTCTATTGAAACGCCTGCTGTGCGGGAACCCTTGTGTGAAGCCTTCACAACCTCCCGCGGTGGGAGGGCCAAATCCTCGTCCTCATGTTTTACTCACTGACCCTCCCTGAGCACTCACTACCTCCCAAAATGCTTTCTACACCCACTCTACTCATTAACTCAGTAATTCTCACCACTGAGATGATAGCCTATAAGATAGCTATCATCTCAGTCCCATTTTACAGGTGAGGAACTTGAGGCCCAGAGCTGCTGTGTGTCAGACCCGGACGCGGTCTTGGGGCTGGCGTGGAGCTGAGCCCATGTGCTCCACACTGCACATGCCATGGCCACCTCCCTCCTCACTTGCGAAGAGGGATTCACAAACACCAGGCAAGGGGCAGATTCCACCCCAGAACCATGTGTGAGGAGGCCTCAGAATCTAACACACCAAAGACCACTGTCCTGGATATGGGTCTCTGTGGGGAGTCCAAGGGGACTGGAGTGGACAAGAAGGGCCCCTCTGTACTGACCCCTGTTGGAAACATTTCGAAGCCTTTGGAGCCCACATTATTGCCTTGGTCAGGACAGCCAGGCAGGTCAGCACACTTTAAAGCCTGCCAATCACTGTCCATGTGAATATGTGGCTGTCAGCACCCACTGTCCTCTGCGGAGGAGGCTCTGCTCCTCTACATCAGTTCCTGCTGTCAGCCAGAAAGTCACAGGCAGAGGGAGGCATGCCAAAAGCTATTCTGAACAATTGGAGTTTTCTTAGGAATTCATCAGAGCAAATGAATAATTCACTTCGAGGAAGGAGATAGAAGGAGGTATGGGAGGGGCAGGGCCCCGGCTCACCTTGAAGAGCAGGTAGGCAGCGATGGTGATCCTGGCACTCAGGTGGACATGGCCATGCCGTAGCTCACCAGGAGTGTGCTGGAGCCCTGGCCTCGGCTCTCACCTTGATGCCACTGCAGTGCTTAGAGCCCGGTGGCAGCCTCCCTGCACCAAAAAGGAGAACTACATGGTCACCGTGAACTTGCCCTTGGTGAACAAGGCACGGCAGGCTGAGGGTCCCTCTTTCATTCTAGGCTTGATAGGAAATCTGGTGATTTTAACAATTATTTTTAATTTAAATATACTTCACTAGAATATACAACTTGAACTTTTTCTTTATTTTATACAACTTCCTTTTTTTTTTTTTGCCACATATTGAACACACCCTGTATCCAGCACTCAGATCAGGAAACAGATTATCAGCACCCCAAGGTCTCCTGGAGACCCATCTGATGTCTAACCTGTCCCCTAGGGAAACCCCTACCTTGACTTCTACCATCAAAAGCCTAATGTTGCCTGATGCTATAGTTAAACTCTTCCATATCTGGCTTCCTCGGCTCCACATTGTTCACGAGCTTCCTCATCTGTCACACATTGCAGGTCCCTATGCACATTTCCATATATCACGCCATTGTATGGACACAGGGCAGTAGACTGACCTACGCTGCTGTGCACATTTCCGTTCCTTCCAGTCTGGGGCTCAGATCCACGGGACTGATAAGAACATCCAGGCACCTTCCTTTCCGAGGGCACGCTTAGGAGTTTCTGTTGGGTGTCTCCCCAAAAGTGAGTCTTCTAGGCCATTGAGCATGCGTTATTATTGCAAAATAACTCTCTCAAAGTGGTTCCACCAATGGATACTGCTTCTAACAGTTGCCCTATATACTTGCCTTTTTTTTCCATCAATGCCTTAATGACATTTTTAAAACATTCTTTTGATTCTGAAAAAACACACATGACATAGTATCTCCACCTTGCTCCTTTTCCATGTACAGTTCAGAGGTGTGAAGGACACTCATACCATGTGCTACTGTCACCACCATTTCTCTGTACAACTCTTTTTGTAAAACTGAAGTTCTGTACCCAATAAACAGTAACTCCTGAATTCCCACCACTCTCCCTGCAGCAGCCCTGCCCTACAATGCAAGGAGTCCTTCTGGTTGGATAGAAAAGACACTAGATAGGAACTCAGAGCTTGATAAAAAATAAACATGTCTGGTAAGGCAAATACACCATTTTACATTCCCTCCTCCAACAATGCACAAGAGTTCCACTTTCTCCACATCTTCACCAACACTTACTGACTTCTGTTGCTGTTTGGATAGGAGCCATCCTAAGGAGTGTAAAGCGGTTTCTCCTTGTGGTTCTGCTTTGCAGTACTCTGATGATTAGTGCTGTTAAGCATCTATTCATGAGCATCTTGTCCATTTGTGTACCACCTTTGAAGGAATATCTATTCAAGTCCTTCGGCCACTGTTCAATTAGGTTATTTTGTTTTATTGTTGTAAACATAGGAGTTCTCTAAATATTTTCCATGTGAACCTATTATCCGGTATGATTTGAAGGTATTTCTTTTGAAGCACACTCTGTTGGATATTGGACTCTTGGTAGACAGACCTTCCCCCTCACCCCATGATTTTGAATATTTCAACCCATCGATATCCAGCCTCCGAGGTTGTTGGTGACAAATCTGATGTTGATCATGTGGAAAAATGATGATGAGAGTCATCATCCTCACAGCTCCTTGATGTTAACAATGGAATTTATTGTGTCTCGCACACTCCAAAACACTTCTGCATCGTATCGTGATGACAGCTATTTATGGCATCTTTCTGACCACAACCCAAATTTAAGGAAAAAACATTGAACACTTCCCATATAGACATGATGAGGTCTTTAAAAACCTAAAGTTAGTATATATTTTCAAATGATAAGTGATAAGGCCACTGAAATGTTGCACAGGTTTTAATTTCTAATAAACCAAATATCAATCTCTATAATCCATGTAAACAAGAAGCCCTTGTTTCACTTTAAAGGGGAAAATGTTTTTGTGCTCATAAAGGGAAAACAGAAAAAGAAAGAAAGAAAGAAAGAAAGAAAGAAAGAAAGAAAGAAAGAAAGAAAGAAAGAAAGAAAGAAAGAAAGAAAGAAAGAAAAGGAAGATAGAAAGAAAGAAAGAAAGAAAGAAAGAAAAAGAAAGAAAGAAAGAAAGAAAAAGAAAGAAAGAAAGAAAAAAAGAAAGAAAGAAAAAGAAAGAAAGAAAGAAAGAAAAAGAAAGAAAGAAAGAAAGAAAGAAACCCACTCTGTGTTATCCCCATCCCTGATTGGTCCATTTCCCCTTGCCTCTGACCTCATAGAGAGCCACTGAGGCTGAAACCTATATAAACCCCTGTCTGGGACTGTGTCTTTGGTCATTACAGCCCAGGAAGCTCTTTTGGTGACCTGCGGACTAGACCTCAGATAGTGTGTTTCCTTGATCGTAGTTCTTGCAGTTATCCCAGTGAGTAGTTTAGTATAGCGGAGACACTATTTTTAGCGTAGTGTTATTTGTTTTCTTAGCATAAGTTGACATATTATTTTTATCCTAGTTAGCTTTCATTAGTAGTGTTAGCCTATTTAGTGCCCCAGTTAGTATAGTTTGTTAGTGTTTTTAGCATAGTGTTAGTTGTTGTTTTTGTTGATTCCTTATTTAGTGTAGCTTATCTAGCATAGTGCTAGAGTAGTCAGGCTCCCCATGGCAACTGGGGTGGCCTCTGTGTCTCTGGACAAAGGAGGTCCTCCAGGACTACGAGTTCTTGAAGACCCTTGGCCGGGGCAGTTTCGGCGAGGTGAAGCTGGCTCGGCACCTTCCAACCGGGACCAAGGTGGCGGTGAAGATCATCAGCAAACACCGTGCTTGTGCGTCTTCGGAGCCTGAGATCATGAAGTGCTTGGACCATCCCAACATCATTAAGCTGCTGGAGGTCATAGAGGGTAAGGATCGGGTGTACCTCATTATGGAACATGCAGGTGGTGGTGACCTGGCTAACAGAATAGACACATCTGGCCAGATGGAGGAGGGGGAGGCCCGAGCCATATTCTTGCAGATACTGAAAGCCGTGGAGTACCTTCACGAAGAGGGCGTCTTGCACAGGGATCTGAAGCTTGACAACGTATTATTGGACTCCCAAAAGAATGTGAAATTAGCTGACTTTGGCTTGGCCACATCGTTCACCGAAGTGGAGATGTTCACGAGCTGTTGTGGCACCCCTGCGTATTGGACCCCAGAGATTTTCCTGCTGCAGCCCTACAAAGGACCAGAGGCAGAAATCTGGAGCCTTGGCATCATCCTCTATACAATGGCCACCGGGACCATCCCATTTTTTGGACAGGATTCGGAGGAACTGGGAAGGTCAGTCTTAAATAGTACCTATACGACACCTGCTTTCACTACCCCCGAATTAAAATCCTATCTCCAAAAGATCCTAAACCCTGACCCCAGCAAGAGGCCCACCCTCCGTCAGATGATGGAAGACCCCTGGATCCAGGCTGGACATGACAGCCAGAGGCCACGCACGGCAGTGACAGACATGCCACCAGAGACCGCCACTCCACCAACTCCTAGTCCCACTTGTGCACCTCAGCCTGGTCCGGTGTCCTCTCCCTCCCCCAGCACCAGCCACCTTAGGGGAGGCCCAGCGGGAGATGCAGGAGCTCAGGCCAGTCCTGGACAAGAGCACTCCCTCCTGGCGGCTGGGCAGGTAGTGGTAGTGGAAGAGGACAGCACTGAAGCGGTCCAGGGCCGGCGGGGGTGCGCAAGGAGGATTGCCAGTTTCTTTTGTAAGATGTTCTGCCTCCCGCTGGCCCAGAAGTTCCGCCGCCGCAACAAGGTGGTGCCTGTGACCAGCCTGGAGTCCTGAGGCCCAGACCAGCCAGGGTGAGGCGGCCAAGCTTTCTCCTTTCATGTCTTACAGTTTTAGAGGATTTTCAATAAACTGACATTGACATTATATCTTTCTCTGTGTGCACACGGGTGGGGCACAAGGTGAAGTTCAGGTGCGTGCGGAATGGAGACATAAAGCTAACACCCCCAGCCCGGCAGGCAGATGCAGCTTGCTGTCAGAGATGTGTCGCCTCCGAAGAGCTGACCTCATTGATTGTGACACGGATGGTGGGCGACATAGGCAGGGATGAGGGGTTGGGGATGGTCACAGGGAACCAAGTTTCAGAAGTCCGGACACCCCAGTGGAAAGGGGCCTTGAGGGAACTGCCAAGCTCACAGCAACACCGGAGTCTCTGGGCCGTGTGCAGGCCACTTGGTTAACCTTTTCAGAAGGAACAGTGGACACTTAGGTTCTATTGGCCTGTGTCCACAGCCTGTGTTGCACAGCAGAGTGACCAGGTTTAGGAAAATGTAGGGCACATTTCAAATTACCCGAGAGCCCACTTCAAATGTCTCCTTGGAGGGCAAGAAGGCCCTGAGCTCCCAGGATCCGGAAACACGGTGTGGGAGGTCGGCCAGGAAGGACTCCCAACTGGGTGGGGGGCCAGACAAGCAGCCTGAGAGGAATGAGCGGGAGCATGGCCTGGCTTCCTACCCCTGACCATGGGACAACCATTGTGGCTGGACTGTGACTCCTGGGCATTGTTCTCCTCACTGCCCTTCTCTCCCTTTTCTTCCATGGTTGTGGGGCGGGCAAGAGGGTTCTTAGTCATCCCACTCCCGTTTCTTCCAAATCAGTACAAATAAATGTCAATCCAGAAAGCTGAGTCCTGGGTATTTTCCTGTTTTCGGTCCTCCCTGCGCAGCGGGGGCTGTACACACCCTGGTGTAGGCTGCAGGAGGAGCTTAGTACTTGGAGTTCATGAGAAACACTCAGTGGAAAGGGGCCTGGAGGGAACTACCAAGGTCACCCCAACAGCCACACAGGAGTCTCTGGGCGGTGTGCAGGGCCGGGATACACACACGCATGGGTGGCCTCCCAACCCTGATGTCACCTGGTTAACATCTTCATCAGGAACAATGGGGACTTGAGGTCTCCCTGGCCTGTGTTGATTATCCTAAGTAGGATAACAAAGTCATGTGAACCAGACTGTTTAGGGAGTCAGATAATGACATGGCTGTGGTCCCCAAAGTGCCCTAGGGGACCACTTGTCCTGCTGTGTTTTGATAAAATAGTGTAACACTTGAACTTTTCTCTGTGATCTTTCCTCCTTTTTATTACTGTGTAGCACAAGTGGGTCCCTCTAAGAGGCCTGAGCCAGGCATGGGCCTTTGCTCCCACACAACACCATTCCTCTGTGTTCAGTCCTTTCTTTGCAAAAACACATTTCCACATTCACAACCTGTTTTGCCTCTCTTTTTATCTTTTTTTTTTTTTTCAAATCCATACACTGAATCAACTTTGAAACAACCTCTAACTTAGATGGTAGTATACATATATTTCCTCACTAGGGGCACGTTTATTGCCTTTTTCATAACACTTCCTCCTCCTTGGTTCACCCCATATGCCAAACCACGTGCATCCAGACTCCCAGACTTTCCCTCACCAGTAACATTGAAGTACAGGGAAGACCCTAAGAAAGGACATTCTCAATTCTCCTTTACAGAAATAGGTATGTGAATTAGCATGGACTTGTAATAAAAAAAGCTTAAGAAATTAGCCTAGGCCCAGGAGGTATTAGCCTCCAGAAAAACACATTTGCTAATAGAAATCAAGGATGCAGCTGGAAGCTTATGTGTGACCCTTTGCTTTCTGTTTTTCCTGACACTTTGCAAATGAAGGTAACGCTAATCACTTCTGTCTACCATTGAGCTGTTTGAACCTAATATGCTGACTAAGCACAAATAAGGCAGATGAGTGAGGGCAAGGTTTGGATGTTACTCACAGAGGACCTACCTATCAAACAAACTGCTGAGGGAAATGCATAAACTTGAAATTATTTGGGGTTATCTGTGGACTCAAGCTATGTGTACATTCCTGTAACCCGTGGTTGATAAATCCATTTGTTGAACAAATATTTATTGAGCACCTATTATGTACTTGGACTCAGAAATGTGGAATCCTAGGAATGTGGCAGTGAATGAAACAGACATGGTCTTCCTAAGGCTTTCTGTTTACTTTTAAACAGGGGCATTCAATGAATAATTACACAAATTTTTTGTTACAACTTATTAAGTGATATAGAAGTTGAAAAGAGAATGTTTTGAGAATTTGGTGTCTTCATGCAAGAGAAGATAATTCAGAGTGGCTAGAGAGATAGTGAGGAGAAGGGCCACCTCTGTATTTTCCTCGAATAGCATACAATATGGCCCTCACTAGCAGAGTATAGAAAAATCTGAAGACATTGTCTCTGTTTTATTTATATTTATCCAATTTATTAACCTGTGACCTAAGAAATCAGGCATTCACACTAGGAAGACCTACACAATTAGACACACGAGCACCTTCATCAATACATACAACTCAGATGACCTGGCTGCTCCCACCCAACCAATGATAGCAGAAATTGTCCTACTTATCACGGATCAAACCGAGACACATCCAGGGTTCTACCCCAACTTCCAGTCAGGAGACATAACAATGAGCCATTTTCTTGCCAACCCTTCCGAGGCATTCCAGTTGCTCAGGAGGCAGTCTAGTGGGGAGTCCCCCGTACCCCATCCTGAACTGACATTTTGTCAGACATTGGGGTAGGGAAGCCCTGAAACCTAGCAGAGAACTTCTATGTTTCCATCTTCCCTTCCCGCTCTCAGTTAGCAAAGCACTAAAGGTCAAACCCAGCCAAGTCAGAATTAGTGTGGCCAGAAAACAAACGCAGAGGCTTGCCCAGGAAAGACCCAACACAGTGATACAAATGTTGCAATATCCAGAGGACAGATTTCTAGTTCGGGGGTAGGGCAGCTGGGAAGCACCAGACAAACAGCGAGCAGAACTTAAGCAGAGAAGCTGTGGAGCTTGTCATTTACCTTCCTCCTGGCAGGGGGAGGGGAGGGAGGAGAGAGACAGAGGTTCTGCCAGTTTAGGGATGCCACACAGGGAAACAGGAATCAGGATGCCATAAAGACCAGGCTGTTCAGCCTCCTTCAACAAACGGGAAAAGGTGGCCTGGTTTGAGAGTCGCCTGTCCTGGAGGAACCCCCTCAGCCTTCCCTGGCTTCCCTCTGCCCAGGTCCCAGGGTCCACGCCCTCTACACCTGCAGGTCATTGTTGTTCCCTGTTACAGCTGTCTCAAGAGCTGCTCATAATTGTCTTGGGCTGCGATTGTAATTGAAGCAAAAGGATCTGAGGACATGGTGGGAGTCTTGTGGGTCCACTTTGTCCCCCAGAGTGGAATTCCTTGTGCCTCACAGCCCAATTAGTGGTCACCCAGTGTTGTTGCCCTTAAATCCCCCCCTGGCTCTCACCCCTCAGGGCAAGTCCCAGTTCCTCAGTCGACTTTGAGGTCGCTCCGTGTTCTAGCCCCTGTTGACTTTTCTCCCTCCCCAGCCCACCCTTTCCTACACGCACTGAGTCTTCCAGTTTGCCACAGAAGTCATCACAACTCCTGCCTCTGCCCCTGTGGGTTCCTTGCTGTTCAGCCCACATGCTGGCCATCTGGCCAACGCCCACTGTGCTGCCAGAGATGGATCAGACACAGATGCCCACACTGTGAAGACCTTGCTGCCCAGCTGGGAAGATGAGACAGGGACCTAACTAGCTACATACAGCCACCTGTTCACAGGTATAAAAAATGGATGTGCACAGCCCCACCCATGGTCACCTGCTGTTGAGGGATCAGGGCAGCTTCTGAAGGAGGTGGGTCTGGGGGCTCCTCCTCAGGAACTGTCCAGGAGGTATTCTGGGCAGAAGGAAGCCAGGATGATTAGGACCCCCACGGCACAGGTGGCAACAATCCCAGACTTTAGACCACCTCCCCTCATTACTGAGACAACCCCCGCATGGGTGCATTTTGTTCCGGGCCTACACACTTTATCCATCCCCCAGGAGGGTCCTGATGACTGGACATTCTGCTGATGAGACCTTCTCTCTGCTGCTGCTTCAGGCTGGGCTGGGTGCTCCAGTGGCAACCTCTCATGTCCCTCATTATTTCCACGCTTGGGTTTATGGAGAGTAAATGGTGGCAATCTGGCCCTAAATTAAATCATTAATTTATTAGGTAACTTGGCTTAAGTCAGTCACAACAGTGCTGGCTACCCAGTATTTTCTCCATAAACACTACTTGTCACTCATCCCCCTTCCACCTAGACAAAGACCTAAGCAGTTACCACCTTCAAGAAATATTACACTGTAGGGTGGCGCCTGTGGCTCAGTGAGTGGGGCGCCGGCCCCATATACCGAGGGTGGCCGGTTCAAACCCAGCCCTGGCTGAACTGTAACCAAAAAATAGCTGGGTGTTGTGGCAGGCGCCTGTAATCCCAGCTGCTTGGGAGGCTGAGGCAGGAGAATTGTGGAAGCCCAATAGCTAGAGGTTGCTGTGAGTCCTGTGACATCATGGCACTCTACTGAAGGCGGTAAAGTAAGACTCTGTCTCTACAAAAAAAAAAAAAAAAAGAAAGAAATATTACACTTTAAAAAATTATAAACAGAAGAGAAACAAAAATACTAATTATGTAACCTAAAATACATAATAAAATCCTCAGGTGAGGTCATAGGTATGTTTTTTTCTTTTAACCTCACGTATAATTACAAGTAATCCAGCAACCTCTTTCCCACCCAAAATAAAGAGCTAGAGAGTATGCAGATAGCAGAAAAATTGGAGTGCAAAGGATTTAAATATCACATACTTGTTTTGAATGCAACACAACCACTAAACAGCAAATATACCCTGTGACTCCTATGTGCTGATGTTTGGTTCCCAGGTTTTACTCTGTATGTGCACTTCCTATAGTACATGGTGTTGACTTGTCTCATATAATCCCTTCTGTCATTCCCTTTGAAAATGAATTCTGCTGCCAAACAACTTTGAGAAATGATTCATAATATATATGTCCCTCAGAGAGTCACAATACACAGTGCAATGCTGAGGACTCTGAGAAGTTCTATAATAAAGCAAAATGTTTGAATGCATTTAACCCAGTTTATTTAAAAAGTGGATACACTATGTTGCATATCTTTTGATAGCAGAACTTCTGGGAGATATCGCCCTAAAGCATGCAGCAAGGTACTAATGGAGACATAGGGAGGAAGAAAGGAAGCACATTTAATCATCACCACAGCCTCATGTGGTAGATATCACTGCCTTTTTAAGAGTTAAGAGTCAGGCTCAGAGAGGTAGAATGTCTATTTCAGTGCTGGTGACCAGCTGGAAAATGATGGGGTTATGAATTGATGTCTTCTTCCTGGCTCTAGGAAGTTGCTGTTCAGTCCAGTTCTCTCCAATCATTCTAAAAATTTCTTTCAAGTTACTTGAAAGCCTGGTTTTCTGCAGGACTTTCCCCGTGTCCCCAGCCATACCTGCTACCCAAGCACCCTCCTCTTGTTCTTCACTCCATTCTAAGTCCCTGGTTGTCACTTTTCTTATCTATTGCTATTAGTTTTGATTTCCAGAGTTCCCATATCTAAGTTGTAAAGAACTTAACAGCAATCGGTATTAAAAACTATTATAAAAGAAGACTGCTACACACACAAAGTAAAAGAAATCCATGAACCACAATAAATCGGCAACTGAGAATAATACCGGTAGAACCATTATGTCTTTTAAGTGTTACTGTAGGCCACACATCTCTGCATCTTCAGGAACGGGCTATATGAACAGTATTTAGTACCACTTTGATGCCAAGTATATCTCTGCTGGTTCATCACCACAAAGACGTGCTATTTTCAAATAATCGAATGAATGAGGCAGTACAGCGTTAGTAATGACATATTCATGTATACACGTTACATATATGTATGCGTGCACACATAATTATATGCATATTCATGCTACGTATTAAATACACTAACATATTACATACATGCACGCATATACACTTAATTACATGGGGATGTATTGTCATGCTACATTTACATGTACATCTTTGTGTGCATTTAAATTTTTGAGTTGCTTTTACATTGAGAGTTAAGTAAAAGTGTTTTTTTTTTTTTTCTTTGTTTGTTTTTGGTCAGACTGCCTGGCTTTTATTTCTGATTTTCCATTCACTATGAATGCGGCAAGTTCCTTGAACTTGCTGTATTTGCTTTCTGTTACTGCTATGGCACAAACATAGTGGCTTACCTAAACACTACATGGATCAGTCAAAACCAAGGTTTGAGCAAGGCTGCATTCCTTCTGGAGGCTTTAGAGAAAAAACTGTTTTCTTCCCTTTTCAGGCTGACCACCTTCTTTAGATTGCGGCCCCTTCTCCATCTTCAATGGCCAACTGCTCTTTTTCACTGCACTTCACTCTGACTTTTCTTGAACCACAATAAATCGGCAACTGTCTCATTTCCACCTTTGATGATCCTTGTGAGTACATTGGGCCTACCTAGATTATCCAAGATACTTTCCCTGCAGCAAGATCCATAATTTAATCACATCTTTAAAGTCCCTTTTGTCATGTGAGGTAACATATTCACAGGTTCTGAGGATTAGAGTATAGACACATTGCAGGGCCATTATTCTGCCTGCCACGTTGTTCTAAGATGTTCCCTTGTCAAAATGACAGAGCCTTCATACAAGGATTCCTGTTTAAGAGAATTGTGGTAACTGAGACTGTATCTGATACTCATTATTAGAAGAAAGAGATGAAATTAAACATATTTTTGTGGAACATGTTTAGAACAAGGCTATGGAAAAATTTAAACCTATTCTTTTTTTTTTTTAGAGACAGAGTCTCACTTTGTCACCCTCGGTAGAGTGCCATGGCATCACACCTCCAGCTCTTGGGCTTAGGCAATTCTCTTGCCTCAGCCTCCTGAGTAGCTGGGACTACAGGCGCCCGTCACACACCCGGCTATTTTTTGTTACAGTTTGGCCAGGGCTGGGTTTGAACCCGCCACCTCCTATATGGGGCTGGCACCCTACTCACTGAGCCATGGACACTGCCCATTAAAGCTACTCTTAATGTAAGCTATTCTTAATTGAAACCAAAGCAACACAGGTGATTAGAAAATAAGTTCTCCTTGTTGTTCACCAGAAGTTTGAATTGCTGAAAACAGAAAAGAGATTTTTCTTAATCTCTTTGAGGGACTGAAAGTCCACTTCATCTCATGATGCCAATAAAGTCAGTTAGTAGCTTTTGCCTGCAGAGCCCTGTTAAGAAGGAATCTGCAGGTCAGCAGGAGGCAGAGTCAGGCCTGCCAGTTCTTGCCCCCTTCATTCCACTGGATTGATGAAAATAGGTGGCAGCTCATTATTTTCTGTTCTGTAATAACCTGAGAAAAACTATCTACTGGTTTACAGGCATAAAGAGTGCAACAAAGCTTTAAACTGAGTACTGTGGAAAGAAGTCTTTAAGAAAAGATGCAAGTATTGATCATTAACTCATTAATTAACTCTGCCTTTGGTAATTAATTTGTATTTATTTTACTCAATATTTATTATATATTACTGATTTGCCTCAAAATAAATTCCTGTCCAACCTGCAGGCCTACGGGCCACATGCTGATTTTGTGAGAATGTCTTTTGCTTATTTGTGGTATTGGATATCATAAAATGTATGCATGAATCTTTTTTTGGATAATCAGCTTTCATTACTGTGTGTGTGTTTCATAGACACCCTGACCGTTTCCCTTATACCAGGCAATGTACTAGGCATACACTGATGAATCCA
This sequence comes from Nycticebus coucang, assembly GCF_027406575.1. Classification (NCBI taxonomy): domain Eukaryota; kingdom Metazoa; phylum Chordata; class Mammalia; order Primates; family Lorisidae; genus Nycticebus; species Nycticebus coucang. The sequence continues at coordinate 48,863,384 of NC_069787.1, read as the reverse complement.
AAGCAATATGACTCCTCTGCTCAATGAACTTGTACTTTATTGGAAATTATAGGAATTAATTGAATAATAAAACAAATAAATGAAAAACAACTCTAGCTGTGATAAGTCCTAAGGAAGAAAGCTATTGGAGCAAGGGCAGAATGTAAGAGGGGAGGTTTACCTAATTACAATGAATAACAATTAACTAGGTGAAGGTCCAAGAACAGATGAGTAAGGGCAAAACAAAGTTTCAGGAGGATGTAGTAGCAGCATGTGCAAAGGCCCTGCAGTGAGGTGGACGGAGGGGAATGAAGTTCTCTTGGCCTGGAACATGAAAAGCCAATAGTAGAGTGATACCTGATGAGTTTTTAAAGTTTTTAAAAGAGAGGCCAAGTAATAGAGATAAGTCAAGAAATTTTCTTAGAAGAGTGGAAAATTGATACAGGGGTGAAAGGTGATTACTTGATAAAGTGGTTTTATTGAAAGAAGCCTCTTCCCTTACAGCTCTTTAACTCCTGCAACCTAGATCTTCTCTACTACTTCTCTCCTCTTGTCTTACTGGGTCTCCTAACCCACACTAGGAGGGATGGCACACCGTGTGTGGAAGTCACAGGGTCCTTCAAGTTGCCAGTCTGGTGGAGGAAGATCTATTTTCCACAAGCAAAGCCAGGACTCTATAAAGGCTTCGTGAGTGAATCTTTTTTCATCTTAAGATTGGGTTCTTGGTTACCATTAAATGCTGCACTAATGACCTGTTATGAGGTAAACAGGCTTTTGTGGGCGGTGGACAGGACTGTGTTCAGTGATAGTTCTACTTAAAAAAGTTAATGTGTCTCCCAACAATGAAATGACAGCAGTTTATTCATAAACTGGTGACTGTACCTTGAGTGAGTCATATTTTATCCTGTTTGGAAATATTAGTCGGGGAACAGCTAAAATTATCCCCACCAAGAACCCTCCCAACTCTGTAACTCAAGGGTGCTGATGGCCAAGACTGTGCAGGTAGGTCAGAGGGTAAGAGGAATCCACATAGGAGAAAAAGTTAAGCATTGATGTTGGTGAAAAAAATGCCTAAATCATTTTACTTTTAGCTATTAACCTGTCTTCTGGACAGAGCAGGCAACAGTACTGAGATTTTATTTGCCTTAATATGTAAGTTTACAGAAAAGATTGGCCTCTTTAATTGTCACAAAGACAATTATATACTACAAATCCCAGGAAATAATTTATGTGAAATCACTTTTCATAAAATCATAAAATGTTTATCAGCTTGCCCGAGATAAACTAATAAAAGTATTGTGTTGATAACACGCTGTTTTTCTTCCTATTTCAAAGTGTGTTTTTTATAAATATTAGGAAAACAATGTTCAGACAAACAGGAGTATTTAACATTACAAATCTATATTCTTGTATTTTGGTTCTCTTGGTTCTAAAATGTACAGAAATTAAATTTCTTTCTTTCCCTCTCTGCCTTCTTGCCTTGCTTAGGTATTTCTCAAGGGCCTACTATGTTCCCAACATAATCATCAGTGATGGAGAATTCATAATCCCCAATTCATTCGCCATCATGTGAGGGACTCAGGAAAATAAATCAACAATTGGAAAATCAAGTGCCAAGTGCTCCAATAGAGATACATCAGGGAGCTCTGGGGAGTGAGGTAAAGGCAGGCTCTGTCTGAGGGGGGTGGGCACAGCACAAGTCTCTGCAGGGCAGTGACTGGCACTGGAGCTGGTAACCAAGGATGCTGCTCCCCAGGCAAAGGAACCAGAACATTCTGTGCAGGACAAAGGAACATAAGCAGAAGGCTAAAGGCCCAAAAGAAAAATGCCAGGCAAATAATTTAAATATTTGAAGCTTAGTGATTCAGTGGTTGATCATTTTTTAATGAAATCAAAGATTAAAAATGAAGAAAACAAAACCTGTTGAAATCTTATGTTAGAATTGGTTTAAATCTAAGCAGTCTTTTTGTTCTGGATTGATCAATATTCAATCTTAATTGCCCAGCATATTAATAATATGAGAATGAAGTTTTCTTGGTCTTTTAAAAATTAATTTAAAATATTTTTAAAATTGACACATAAAATTATATTTATTGTGTACAACATGATGTTTTAAAGAATACATATGCTGTGGAATGAGGACATCTACCTAATTAACATATGGCCTCCTTCTAGCTGTTCCTTCTGCAGTCACTTTTGTGAAGTGAATACTTTACACCCATTCTTTTTGACACTTTTTTTTTTTTTTTTTTTTTTTTTGTAGAGACAGAGTCTCACTTTACTGCACTTGGTAGAGTGCCGTGGCGTCACACGGCTCACAGCAACCTCCAACTCCTGGGCTCAAGCGATTCTCTTGCCTCAGCCTCCCGAGCAGCTGGGACTACAGGCGCCCGCCACAACGCCCGGCTATTTTTTGGTTGCAGTTTAGCGGTGGCACCTGCCATCCTCGGTATACGGGGCCGGTGCCTTACCGACTGAGCCACAGGCGCTGCCCCTTTTTGACACTTTTAAGAATAAGTTTTGTTAACTACAGTCACTCTATTATACAACTTATCTCCCAAACTTGTTCCTCTTATCTGAAACCTCCTGTCCCTTGATCAACATCTTCCCTATCCTTCCTCCTTTCCCCCACAACCAGCCTAGCTCCTGGTAACTATCGCTCTACTCTCTGCTTCCAAGAGATCAATGTTTTTAGATTTTGTGTGTGGTGAGATCATGTGGTATTTGTTTTTGTATGTGCCTGGATTGTTTCATTTAACATTATGTCGACAGGTTCGTCTACCTACCTTGTAAGAAATTACAAGATTTTCTTCCGCAGAGGCAGCTGAAGATTCCCCAGTGAGAAGAGGGGTCTGAGGTCGTCCAGTTGCGAGTACAGGGGCGGCAGCGATGCCGTCCGCCATACTCCAGAACTCAGGCACGTCCCTCAGCTTGCGCGTGTCCGCGGTGACCGACATTTCCCGAGGTCTGGCCATGGTGGTTTGGTTCTGAGCTCCCCCAGAGCGGCCCAGGGGAGAGAGGGGCGACACACGCACTAGGTGGTTTCCTAGGAGTTCAAAGAGGCCTGGTGGAGCGGAGCTGTTCCTAACCGAGCTGATGTGGGTCAAAGTGGGTCCAAGAGGGCTGAGCCAGATGGAGCAAACTACTGGATCCCGCCCCGCTGGGGGAACTGGTGACCCGCCTTTTTCCACGCGCTGAAGACAGCGGACTCCTGCACGTGGGCGGGGTGGACGCAGCCATAACTTGGAGCCCAAAGGGGCCGAGTGGAACCGAACAGAGTGGAGGCGGGGCCGGACGGAGCCGATCCGGGGCCGGTGGGCGGGGCGAGCCGTTGGAGCGGGAGCGCGCCCGGCAGAGCTCGGCGGTGGAGCCCAACCGGCGAGAGGAGGCAGAACGGTCGGCGGCTGGAGGCTGTGGGAGTTGGAGTTGATAGAGGTGTGGTGTGGCTGGAAATATTTTACTATCCTCTGTTTCAGACTCAACTGGAAAGCAGGACTCCTGGGTCCAGTGCAGATGTAACCTCAGAGGAGCGTCTTTTCCACTGGCGCCTCAGTTTCTCCCTTTACCGAGTTAGGGCAGTGGAGGGAGGCAGAGGAGGCTGGTGGCGCCGCCTTTCTTAGGCCCCCACGCCTGGGTGGACTTCTCAGACCCTCCAGTGGGATGGGATGGTCAGTCTTCCCTTAGGGTCGCCAAGTTCAGTTCAGGGTGTAGGGGTTGGTGGGAGGGGGTCCAGTGGGGAGTGTTTTGGGGAAAATCAGTGTGGACATTTTGCTCTTCAGGAGATAAGTGTTGCTTGTGTTTATTCACAGGGCGTTTCCCGGTGCTTCATGTGGCAGATGCCACATTTGCAGGTCCAGAGAGGTGATGTGAGGCACTGGCGCAGGTGAAGCCTGAGCAGAACCCCAAAGTTGGAACTTCGGCTTATTTACGGTGAGCAGGTGGCAGGGCCCTGGGCCGGGCAGGAGGAGTCAGCGGGCCGGTCTGTGTCCTGCCAGGGCAGCCTCGCTGAGCTTCAGTGTTTTAACGTTTGAGGTGAAGAAAGTGACGCCTGCCTCCCAGGCTAGTGTGCAATTCACAGGCAACCTTTGAATTAAAGGCTTGGGGGATAGATGAGGTAGGAAATCTGTACTTTGACAGTTTTACCATGTAGTCTTATATATGCAGAATAAGGAGTCTTTTCCCCAATGTAATATTTTCGTTTCGTTTATTGAATATCAAATGGCAATATGAGGCTGGTTTAATCTCTAGGTTTTCTATTCTGGTTCGTATGTCCATGTCTCTATTTTTGTGCCAATGGCATACTGTTTTGATCACTGTGGACTTATAACCTGAGGTCTGGTAGAGTGATCTCTTTGGCTTTGTTTTATTACTAAGAATTGGCTTGGCTATACGGCTTTTTTTCTGGGTCCATACAAAACTAAGAACTATTTTTTTTTCAGTACTTCGAAGTATGATGTTGGTATTTTAATGAGGATTGCATTAAATCTGTAGGTTGTTTCGGGTAGAATAGACATTTTAACAATGTTGATTCTTTCCAGCCAAGAGCATGGTATATATTTTTCCATTTGTTAACATCTTCTGCTATTTCTTTTTTTAGGATTTCATAATTCTCTTTGTATAGATCCTTACCCCCTTTGTTAGGTATATTCCCAAGTATTTTATTTTCTTTGAAGCTACTATAAAGGGTATTATGTCCCTGATTTGCTCCTTAACTTGCCTGTTACTGGGATATACAAAGGCTACATTTGTGGACATTAATTTTATACCCTGAGCTGTTACTGTATTTCTTAGTCACTAACAGGAGTCTCTGAAGTTTTCTAAGTATAAGATCATATCGTCAGCAAGGAGAGAGAGTTTGGCCTCCTCTGCCCCTATTTGGATGCCCTTAATATCCTTCTCTTGCCTGATTGCATTGGCTGGAACTTCCAGCACTATGTTCAATAGTGGTGATGGTGGACACCCTTGTCTGGTTGCATAAGTGGAAAAGTTTTCCATTTTACTTCATTCAGTGTGATATATGATATTGGCTGTGGGTCTGTCACAGATAGCTTCAATTTGTTTAAGAAATGAGCCATCTTTGCCTATTTTCTTTAGCATTCTTATTAGAAAAGGATGCTGAATTTTGTTGAATGTTTTTTTTTCTGTATCTATTGAAAGGATCATATGGTCTTTGTTTTTGCTTCTATTTATGTAGTGAATACTGTTTGACATTTAAAAAAATAGTAAGTTCTATTTGTTTAGGGCAGTTCTGACATTCACAACATAATCGAATGGAAATCACAGAGAGTTCCCATATGCCGTACATCACAACACATTCACAAGCCCTCTGCCTTTGGCATATTACTGCAGAGTGGTGTATCCTGCCTCAGAGTGGTACACTTGTTACAATCCAAGAACCTATATTGATACATCATTATTACCAAAGGTCCATAGTTTACATTAGGGTTCACTCTTGCTGTTGTAGTTGTGTGGGTTTTGACAAATGTATAATGTTGTGTATCTGCTATTGTAATATATAGAATAGTTTCATTATCCTAAAAATCCTCTATGATCCACCTCTTTACTCCTGCCTCCCTCATCCCCTAGAAGACCACTGACTTTTTTTTACTGTATTCATAGTTTTTTCATTTGTGAAATATAATAGAAATCATACAGTCTGTAGCCTTTTCAGATTGGCTTCTTTCCCTTAGTAATATGATTAATGTTTCTCCTGTCTTTTCATGGAATAATGGCTCATTTCTCTTTAGCACCAAATAATATTCTATTACTTGTATGTTCTACAGTTTATTTACCCATACACCTACTGTTGAGCATTTTGGTTGCTTCCAAGTTTTGGCAATCATGAATAAAACCACTATAAAATGAATAAAGCAGTTTTAAACATTGGTTTGTTTTTAATTCATTTGGGTAAATATCAGTGAGCACAAGTGCTAAATTACATGTAGCAAAACTGTTTAATTTTCTAAGAAACTGCTAAACTATTTTCTAATGTGGCTATACCATTTTAATTCCCCACCAGCAGTGAATGGGAATCTTGTTGCTTTTTATTTGCTCTGTCATTTGATGCTGTGTTTGGTGTTTTTGCATTCTAAGAAGTGTGTAGTGGTATTTCATTGACCTTTTTTTGTATGTTGTTTTAATTTACATTTCCCTGGGGACATGTTATGTTGAATATGTTCACATATGCTTACTTGCCATACGTGTACCTTCTTTGGGTGTCTAATCAAGTCCTTTGTCCATTTATTAATTACATTGTTCATTTTCATATTGTTGAGTTTTATGAGTTCTTTATATATTTTGGATAATGGGATTTTATCAGATATATCTTTTGCAAATATTTTCTTCTGGTCTGTGATTTGTCTTCATAGGGAAGATTTTAATTTTAATGAATTCTATTTTACCCAGTTATGCCCAAGATCATCTAGGTTTTCTCCTATTTGATCTTGTGGGAGTTTTGGAATATTGTATTTTACATACATCTAGATCTTTTTTCTTTTTATTTATTATTATTATTATTATTATTATTATTATTATTATTATTTGTGAGATGGGGTTTTGATGGATTGGCTGACCTTGACCTCCTGGGCTTAAATGATCCTCCTGCCTCAGCCTTCTGAGTAGTTGTACCACCATGTCCACAATCTACATTTAGTTCTGTTATCTCCTGTGAGTTACTGTTTGTGAGGGTTTAAGGTCTGCGTATAGATTCATTTTTTCTTTCTTTCTTTTTTTTTTTTGGCCTGTGATGTACAATTGTTCAAACACTGTTTGTTGAAAAGATGATCTTTGCTCCATTGTATTGCTTTTGTTTCTTTAAAAAGATCAGTTGACTGTATTTATATAGATCTATTTCTAGACTTAATGTTCTATTCTGTTCATCTGTCTATTCTTTACCAAAATCGTACTGTCTTGATTAATGTTTATTTACAATAATCTTGAAGTCAGGTAGTCACCATTCTCTGACTTTATTCTGCTTCAACATTGATATAGCTATTCTTGGTCTTTTATCTCTTTATATACACTTTAGAATCAATTTATTGATACTTGAAAAATAGCTTTCTGGGATTTTAAATGGGATATTGCAGTGAATCTATAGATCACTTTGGAAATAATTAATATTAAAAATATTACATCTTCCTATTCATGAAGAAAGAATATCTTTTCATTTATTTCATTCTTTGATATCTTTGATCAAAGTTTTGTAGTTTTCCTCACATAATTTGTATACATATTTTGTTAGACTCATACCCATTTTATTTTAGGGAGTGCTACTACAAATGTTAATGTGTTTTGTTTTTTTTTTTTTGTTTGTTTGTTTTGAGATACTTTGTCTCACATTGTCGCCCTTGGTAGGGTGCTGTGGCATTACAGCTCACAGCAACCTCAAACTCTCGGGCCTAAGCGATTCTCCTGCCTCAACCTCCTAAGTAGCTGGGACTACAGGCACCCGCCACAATGCCCAGCTATTTTTTTGTTGCATTTGTCATTGTTATTTGGCAGGTCCGGGCTGGGCTCAAACCTGCCGGCCTCCATGGATGTGGCCAGTGCCCTACCCACTGAGCTACAGGTGCCGCCCTATTAATATGTTTTTAACGTGAAATTATACTTGTTTGTTCCTAGTAAGTAGGAAAGCGATTTTTTTATATGTATATTACTTAGTTGCAGGGTTTTTGTTGTTGCTGATTCTTTTAGATTTTCTACATAGACAGTCATGTCATCTGTGAATAAAGACAGTCTTTTTTCATCATTCCCAAATATGTGTACCTTTAAGTTCCTTTTCTTGTCTCATGGATTATCTAGGACTTCCAGTGTGATATTGAAAAGCAGGGGTAAGAGGGGACATTCTTTCCATAATCATAATATTGCAGAAAATCTTCTAATTTCTCACCATTAATTGTGATGTTAACTATAGGATTTTTGTAGATGTTGTTTATCTATTTAATGCTAGTCCGTATTACTAGTTTACTGAGAATGTTTATCATGAATGGGTATTGTACTTTGTCAAAAGCTTTTCCTTCATCGATCTGTAAGATCTTGTGATTTTTGTTCTTCAGCCTGTTGATGTGTTTGATTACATAGCCTTGCCTGTCTGGGATAAACACTATTGAGCCTTGGTATATAATTCTTTTTATGCATTATTCAATCTGATTTGCTAGTTTTTTTTGAATATTTTTGCTTCTGCCTTCATGAAAAATATTGGTCTTTGGTTGTCTTGTAATGTCTTTGTCATTGGAAGTATTCTTTTTGTTTCTATCTTCTGAAAGAGATTGTTGATAATTAGTACAAATTTTTCTTTTATAACATGATAGAATTCATCAGTAAACCTGTCTTGGCCAGGTGCTTTCTGTTTAAGTAGGTAATTCAATATTTTTTTAATTATCAATTTAATTTCTTCAATGGATAAAAACTTACTGAGATTATTTTTCTTTTTTTTTTTTTGTAGAGACAGAGTCTCACTGTACCGCCCTTGGGTAGAGTGCTGTGGCGTCACACGGCTCACAGCAATCTCTAACTCTTGGGCTTACACGATTCTCCTGCCTCAGCCTCCTGAGCAACTGGAACTGCAGGTGCCCGCCACAATGCCCAGCTATTTTTTTGTTGCAGTTTGGCCGGGGCTGTGTTTGAACCTGCCACCCTCGGCATATGGGGCTGGCGCCCCACTTACTGAGCCACAGGTGGCGCCCGATATTATTTTTCTTATGTGAGATTTGGTATATTTTCCTTATGTGAGTTTTAGGAATCAGTGCCCTTCATTTAGGTTATCAAATTTGTGGTCATAGACCAGTTTATAATATTTCTTTATTATCCTTTTAATAGATTGTGTTTTAACTTCATTTGGTTCAAATTTTTTTTTTCTTTTTTTTTGTGTGTGTGTGTGTGTTTTTGTGGTTTTTGGCCGGGGCTAGGTTTGAACCCGCCACCTCCGGCATATGGGACCGGCACCCTACTCCTTGAGCCACAGGCGCCGCCCAATGTTTTTAAATTTATCTTAATAATTCTCCTTTTCATTTTTAATTAACACATAATCATGGTACATATTTATGGGGTATAAAGTGATTTTTGTGATGTTTCAATACATGTAAACATTGTGTAGTAATAAAATATGGGTGTTTGGTATATCCATTGCATATATACTTATTTCCTTGTGGTAATGGCATTCAAAATCCTATCTTCAAGTTTTCTGAAAGATCCAATACCATATTGTTAACTATAGCCAATAACAATACCAGAATTTATTCTTCTTACCTAACTGTAAATTGGTTGACCAATCTCTCTCCATCCAGCCTTTCTACCTTCCCTCCTTATTAATACATTTATGTGTGTATTAATTACTTGCAGGGTTTTTGTTGTTGTTAATTCTCCCAGCCTCCCAGGTTGTAGTAACCACTATTTTACTCCCTACTATGGGATTGTATTTTTTTATATGTATTCTGTAACCTGTGTATTATTTAGCATTGTATGATTTAATCTCCACTAATTTTGTTATTTTCCAGCTATTTTTCCAGTTTAATTTTTTATTAATTGAGAGCAGATATTGTATGATTTCTATTCTTTAAATTTGTTAAGATGTGGTGAATGGTCCAGAATATGGTCTGTGTTGCTAAATGTTCCATGTTAACTTGAAGAGTGTGTAAATGCTATTGTTGGATGTAATAGTCTACAGCTGTGGTGCTGTTGAGCTCATTTATATCCTTACTGACTTTCTGCCTGCTAGATCTGTACATTTCTAATGGAATGCTATTGAAATCTCCAACTTAATGCCATATTCACTTATCTTTCCTTGCAGCTCTATCAGTTTATGCCTCACGTATTTTGATGCTCCATTGTTGGGTGCCCACACAACAAGGAATTATCCTGTTTTCTTGGAGTAAAGACCCTATGATCAGTATGTACAATTCCTCTTTGTCTCTCATGACAACATTGGAGGGGAACGAGAAAATCATTATGTCTGACCAACATGGCCAAGATAGGGTAGAAAAGGGAGGCACTAGGAAAGATCTGGGAAGAGGCAAAAACTGGTTAGGTCTTTGCCTACATGGAAGGAGAACAAATGACAACTAGTGTTTATGAAGAAAATATTCCTTACCAGGCACAGTTGTGACTGAATGGCAGAGCCAGGGCTCCCAGGAGTAGGGGCAGGCAAAGCAGGTTCTAGAGAGGATGATGCCCTTCTTACAGCCTGTTCAGCCCACACTTTATTTGCAGACCAGACAGTCACCACTCTGCCGAGTGGAACCATATTTATTTGGTTGTCCTTGGGAACACTTGAGGTCTGATGCCTCTGATATATTTGCTGATGCCAGCATTCCATAATCTCTTCCTTTTGACATCAATCCTTGGAATTTACTCAGGTGGTGACCCTTCAAGTGTCCCCACAGATTGCCTCAGAAGGGGAATTTATGTAGGCATTTGCATTCACGAGTTCCAGGAAGCCAGGTTACCTAATAAATTAACAAAGCTAATTGCAACCTTTTATTCTCCATGAACCTGAGCTTGGACTAATGAGGGACATAAAAGGCAGCCACTGGTGCAGCCAGCCCAGGCCTGAAGCACCAGCGGAGAGAAGGGCTCGTCAGTAGAATGTCCAGTCATTGGAGCCGAGAGGAGGAATGGGTAAGTGTGCAGGCCTAAAGCATAATGTACCCCTGGGGGATTGTCGCAGCAATGATGGGCCCATCTAACCCGTAGTCTTATTGCCACCTCTGCCCAGGATGTCATTGTCATCCAGGCTTCCTTCTTCCTGGAATGCCTCCTGGACATCTTCTGTGGTCACACCCAGGCAGAGTACCCCCAGACCCACCTCCTTCAGAAGCTGCCCTGATCCCTCAGCAACAGGTGGGCATGGGCCACATGTCTGTTCTTTGTACCTGTGAACAGGTAGCTGTGCTGTAGCTAGTTAGGTCCCTGTCTCATCTTCCCAGCTGGGCAGCAATGTCTTCATAGTGTGGACATCTGTGACAGATCCATCTCCGGGAGCCCAGTGGCCCTTGGCCAGGTAGCTGGCATGTGGGTTGCCCAGACAGGAAATCATAGGTACAGAGGCAGGTGTGATGGCATCTGTGGCAAACTGGACAATTCAGTGTGTGTAGTGGGAAGGGTGGACCCGGGAGGGCGAAAAATAAGCAGAAGGATGGAACACACAGGGACTTGAAAGCTGAGTGAGAAACTGGGACTTGTCCCTTAGGGTTGAGAGCCAGCGGTGAATTTAAGGATGGCAGCACTGGCTGACCACTAATTGGTCTGTGAGACACAAATTCCACTCCAGGGGACAAAGGAGACCCACAAGATTCCCACCCTGTCCCCACCCCGTATTTGCTTTCCCTGGTCCTGCACTTTTGTGGTGCAGGAGAGTCATCTCCCTCACTATTATAGTGGTCAGGGCTATTGCAAGTTAAAGACTATGCCTTCCATGTGGCCCGTCCATGCACCAGGGCTGGGGCCTTCCTGGACATTCCTTAGGTTTCTTAGGATCCCTTGAGGCAGCTCCTTCATGGGTGTCTGAAACCACAGATCCATGCCTACTATGGAAATACCAGGGCCCTGGGAAGCTGGAACTTGTTTTATGAAAGCTGCCATTCTCACCACCCTCCATTCCTCTAGGCTGTGGTCTCTCAGGATCCATCCTGCCTCTGACCGCCAGGAAATCTGGCTGGCCCAGAATTAGCCCTTCATCTCCGACTGGCTGAAGTCCCACACCTTGCTCAGGCCTCTTAAAGGGGCACTTTCGGGCCCACACCATAAAAACGAGAAAAGATCACAGAGTGAAAGTTCAAGTACTACACTATTCAGTCAGAGACCACAGCAGGACAAGGGGCCTGTAAGGCACTTTTTGAACCACAGTCAAGTCACTCTCTGACTTGCAACGCAGTCTGATTTATAGGACTTTGTTATCCTACTTGGGATAGTCAACCCATGCCAGAAGGACCTAAAGTCCCTCTTTTTCCTTCTGAAGATGTTAACCAGGTAATGTCCGTATGGTGAAGGCATGCACGGTGTTTGTATCTCTGCCCTGTACATGGCCAGAGCCTCCTGTGCTGTTATTGGGGTGACCTCGGTAGTTCCATGAAAGCTCCTTTCCACTGAGTGTTTCTGATGAACTCCAAGTACTAAGTTGCTCCTGTTGCCTAAACGAGGGTGTGCACAGCCCCAGCTATTCAGGGAGGATGCAAAACAGCAAAATATGACCCAGTTTTATGGAGTGAGGAGTTTCTTCAGTGGAGGTCTTCTCCTCTGCCTGTCCAGCCAGGAGGAAGTGGCCTTTTATGGGACTTTCTTGAGCTCATTGTCTCCTGCTGGGCCTCCCCTAAGGCTCCTGGTGCTGAGGGAGTGGGGAGGACACGGGGCCTGGCTCAGGGGCACAACTGGGACTGGGAATTCCTGGTGTGGTGTCGGTCTTCTCTGGCGTGTGTGGCCTCATGCTGTTTTGCCCAGACTTCATCCATGGGTCTTCCATTATCTGGGAAAGGGTGGGCCTCTCCCTGGGGTCAGGGGTGAGGGGTCAGGATCTTTTTGATAAAGGTTTTCAGTTTTTTGGAATAGAAAAGTGGTGCTGCATAGGTGGCATTTATGACCTTGCTTTGTAGTTGGTTAAAGATCTGTCTATGAAATGGGACAGTCCCAGACGTCATTGTATGTAGGATAACCCCAAGGCTCCAGATGTCTGCTTCAGATCCTGGGTATCCTTGGTGTTAGGAAGATTTCTGGAGCCAAATAATAGAGGGTCCCACAACATGTGTTTAACCTCTTACCTTCCGTGAAGGTTGTGGCGATGCCAAAGTTGGCTACTTTCACATTGTTCTGTGCATCCAGTAAAATGTTGTGGAGCTTCAGATCCCCATGAACTATGCCCTCTTTATGAAGGTACTGGACAGCTTTTAATATCTGGAGGAATATGGCTTGGGCCTCCCTCTCCTCCATCTGGCCAAGTCTCAGTATTCTCTGAGCAAGGTCTCTGCCACCTGCATACTCCATTACTAGGTATAAATTTTCCTTACCCTCTATAACATCCTACAGCTTGATGATTTTTGGATGGTCCAGGCTCTTCATTATCTCACTGTCTGAAGAGACAGACATGAGGCCAGAAGTGCTGTGTTTGGATAGTATCTTGACTGCTACCTCAGTTTCTGTTCGAAGGTGCCGAGCCAGCATCAGCCTGGTAAAGCTGCCCTGGCCAATGATCTCTAACAGTTCATAGTCTTGGAGGACCTCCTTGCCAATAGACATGGAGGCCACATCAGGCATCACGGGGAGTCTAACTACTCTACCACTACACTAGGAAAAGTACACTAAATAGCTAATCAACAACAGCTATACTCACTCACTAAAAACAGTAACAAAGCTAACTAACTGGGCCACTAACTAGGTTAATACTACTTGTAAAAGTAAAGAGGAGAAAAATACTATGTGAACTCTGCTAACAAAATAAGACTACACTAAGAATAGTATGTACACTATGCTAACACTACTGTCATAACAATGATAAAGGAATCACATGCTCCTCTGCCTGTGCAGCCAGGAAGGAGTGGCCTTTTTGGGGACCATAGTCAAGTCACTCTCTGACTTGAACACAGTCTGATTTATAAGACTTTGTTATCTTACTTGGGATAGTCAACACAGGCCAGCAGGACCTAAAGTCCCTCTTGGTCCTTCTGAAGATGTTAACCAGGTAACATCAGTATGGTAAGGGTATGCACGGTGTTTGTATCTCTGCCCTGTACATGGCCCAGAGCCTCCTGTGCTATTATCGGGGTGACCTCGGTAGTTCCATGAAAGCTCCTTTCCACTGAGTGTTTCTGATGAACTCCAAGTACTAAGTTGCTCCTGTTGCCTAAACCAGGGTGTGCACACCCCCAGCTGCTCAGGGAGGATGCAAAACAGCAAAATAGGACCCAGCTTTGTGGAGTGAGGAGTTTCTTCAGTGGAGGTCTTATCCTCTGCCTGTCCAGCCAGGAGGGAGTGGCCTTTTCTGGGACTCCCTTGAGCTCGGTGTCTCCTCCTGGGCCTCCCCTAAGGCTCCTGGTGCTGAGGGAGTGGGGAGGACACGGAGCCTGGCTCAGGGGCACAACTGGGACTGGGAATTTCTGGTGTGGTGTCGGTCTTCTCTGGCGTGTGTGGCCTCATGCTGTTTTGCCCAGAGTTTATCCACTAATGGGTCTTCTATTATCTGGGAAAGGGTGGGCCTCTCCCTGGGGTCAGGGGTGAGGGGTCAGGATCTTTTTGATAAAGGTTTTCAGTTTTTTGGAATAGAAAAGTGGTGCTGCATAGGTGGCATTTATGACCTTGCTTTGTAGTTGGTTCATGATCTGTCTATGAAATGGTACAGTCCCAGACGTCATTGTATGTAGGATAACCCCAAGGCTTCCGATGTCTGTCTCAGGTCCTGGGTATCCTTGGTGTTAGGAAGATTTCTGGAACCAAATAATAGAGGGTCCCACAAAATGTGTTTAACCTCTTACCTTCAGTGAAGGTTGTGGCGAGGCCAAAGTTGGCTACTTTCACATTGTTTTGTGCATCTAATAAAATGTTGTGGAGCTTCAGATCCCCGTGAACTATGCCCTCTTTATGAAGGTACTGGACAGCTTTTACTATCTGGAGGAATATGGCTTGGGCCTCCCTCTCCTCCATCTGGCCAAGTCTCAGTATTCTCTGAGCAAGGTCTCTGCCACCTGCATACTCCATGACTAGGTATAAATTTTCCTTACCCTCTATAACATCCAGCAGCTGGATGATTTTTGGATGGTCCAGGCTCTTCATTATCTCACCGTCTGAAGAGACAGACATGAGGCCAGAATTACTGTACTTGGTTCCTCCACCTTTGTTCGAAGGTGCCGAGCCAGCATCAGCCTGGTGAAGCTGCCCTGGCCAATGATCTCTAACAGTTCATAGTCTTGGAGGACCTCCTTGCCAATAGACATGGAGGCCACACCAGGCATCACGGGGAGTCTAACTACTCTACCACTGCACTAGGCAAACTACACTAAATAGGTAATCAACAACAACTATACTCTCTACACTAAAAACACTAGAAAGCTAACTAACTGGGGCACTAACTAGGCTAATACTACTTGTAAAAGTAACAAGGATAAAAATGCTATGTGAACTCTGCTAGCAAAATAAGACTACACTAAGAATACTATCTACACTATGCTAACACTACTAACTGTGAGAACTATGATAAAGGAATCACATGCTCCTCTGCCTGTCCAGCCAGGCAGGAGTGGCCTTTTTGGGTACCACAGTCAAATCACTCTCTGACTTGCAACACAGTCTGATTTATATGACTTTGTTATCTTACTTGGGATAGTCAACACAGGCCAGCAGGACCTAAAGTCCCTCTTGGTCCTTCAGAAGATGTTAACCAGGTAACATCAGTATGGTGAAGGCATGCACGGTGTTTGTATCTCTGCCCTGTACATGGCCCAGAGCCTCCTGTGCTGTTATTGGGGTGACCTTGGTAGTTCCATGAAAGCTCATTTCCACTGAGTGTTTCTGATGAACTCCAAGTACTAAGTTGCTCCTGCTGCCTAAACCAGGGTGTGTGCAGCCCCAGCTGTTCAGGGAAGGTGCAAAACAGCAAAATAGGACCCAACTTTATGGAGTGAGGAGCTTCTTCAGTGGACGTCTTCTCCTCTGCCTGTCCAGCCAAGAGGGAGTGGTCTTGTCTTGGACTTTCTTGAGGTCGGTGTCTCCTCCTGGCCCTACCCTGGGCTCCTGGTGCTGGGGGAGAGGGGAGGACACGGGGCCAGGCAACTCAGACAACTGAGACTGAGAATTTCTGGTGTGGTGTCGGTCTTCTCTGGCATGTGTGGCCTCATGCTGTTTTGCCTAGACTTCATCCACGGGTATTCCATTATCTGGGAAAGGGTGGGCCTCTCCCTGGGGTCAGGGGTCAGGATCTTTTTGATAAAGGTTTTCAGTTTTTTGGAACAGAAAAGTGGTGCTACATAGGTGGCATTTATGACCTTGCTTTGTAGTTGGTTCAAGATCTGTCTATGAAATGGTACAGTCTTAGACATCATTGTATGTACGATAACCCCAAGGCTCCAGATGTCTGCCGCAGGAAGATTTCTGGAGCCAAATAATAGAGTGTCCCACAAAATGTGTTTAACCTCTTACCTTTGGTGAAGGTTGTGGCGAGGCCAAAGTTGGCTACTTTCACATTGTTCTGTGCATCCAGTAAAATGTTGTGGAGCTTCAGATCCCCGTGAACTATGCCCTCTTTATGAAGGTACTGGACAGCTTTTACTATCTAGAGGAATATGGCTTGGGCCTCCCTCTCCTCCATCTGGCCTAGTCTCAGTATTCTCTGAGCAAGAACTCTGCCACCTGCATACTCCATGACTAGGTATAAATTTTCCTTACCCTCTATAACATCCAGCAGCTGGATGATTTTTGGATGGTCCAGGCTCTTCATTATCTCACTGTCTGAAGAGACAGACATGAGGCCAGAATTGCTGTATTTGGTTCCTCCACCTTTGTTCGAAGGTGCCGAGCCAGCATCAGCCTGGTGAAGCTGCCCTGGCCAATGATCTCTAACAGTTCATAGTCTTGGAGGACCTCCTTGCCAATAGAGGCACACACCAGGCATCACGGGGAGTGTAACTACTCTACCACTACACTAGGAAAACTACACTAAATAGCTAATCAACGACAACTATACTCACTACACTGAAAACACTAACAAACTAACTAACTGGGGCACTAACTAGGCTACTACTACTTGTAAAAGTAAGGATAAAAATACTATGTGAAGTCTGCTAACAAAATAAGACTACACTAAGAATACTATCTACACTATGCTAACACTACTAACTGTGAGAACTATGATAAAGGAATCACATGCTCCTCTGCCTGTCCAGCCAGGCATGAGTGGCCTTTTTGGGGAACACAATCAAGTCCCTCTCTGATTAACAACACAGTCTCATTTATAGGACTTTGTTATCTTACTTGGAATAGTCAACACAGGCCAGCAGGACCTAAAGTTCCTCTTGGTCCTTCTGAAGATGTTAACCAGGTAACATCAGTATGGTGAGGGCATGCACGGTGTTTGTATCTCTGCCCTGTACATGGCCAGAGCCTCCTGTTCTGTTATTGGGGTGACCTTGGTAGTTCCATGAAAGCTCCTTTCCACTGAGTGTTTCTGATGAACTCCAAGTACTAAGTTGCTCCTGTTGCCTAAACCAGGGTGTGCCCACCCCCAGCTGTTCAGGGAGGATGCAAAACAGCAAAATAGGACCCAGCTTTGTGGAATGAGGAGTTTCTTCAGTGCAGGTCTTATCCTCTGCCTGTCCAGCCAGGAGGGAGTGGCCTTTTCTGGGACTCCCTTGAGCTCGGTGTCTCCTCCTGGGCCTCCCCTAAGGCTCCTGGTGCTGAGGGAGTGGGGAGGACACGGAGCCTGGCTCAGGGGCACAACTGGGACTGGGAATTTCCGGTGTGGTGTCGGTCTTCTCTGGCGTGTGTGGCCTCATGCTGTTTTGCCCAGAGTTTATCCACTAATGGGTCTTCCATTATCTGGGAAAGGGTGGGCCTCTCCCTGGGGTCAGGGGTGAGGGGTCAGGATCTTTTTGATAAAGGTTTTCAGTTTTTTGGAATAGAAAAGTGGTGCTGCATAGGTGGCATTTATGACCTTGCTTTGTAGTTGGTTCATGATCTGTCTATGAAATGGTACAGTCCCAGACGTCATTGTATGTAGGATAACCCCAAGGCTTCCGATGTCTGTCTCAGGTCCTGGGTATCCTTGGTGTTAGGAAGATTTCTGGAACCAAATAATAGAGGGTCCCACAAAATGTGTTTAACCTCTTACCTTCAGTGAAGGTTGTGGCGAGGCCAAAGTTGGCTACTTTCACATTGTTTTGTGCATCTAATAAAATGTTGTGGAGCTTCAGATCCCCGTGAACTATGCCCTCTTTATGAAGGTACTGGACAGCTTTTACTATCTGGAGGAATATGGCTTGGGCCTCCCTCTCCTCCATCTGGCCAAGTCTCAGTATTCTCTGAGCAAGGTCTCTGCCACCTGCATACTCCATGACTAGGTATAAATTTTCCTTACCCTCTATAACATCCAGCAGCTGGATGATTTTTGGATGGTCCAGGCTCTTCATTATCTCACTGTCTGAAGAGACAGACATGAGGCCAGAATTACTGTATTTGGTTCCTCCACCTTTGTTCGAAGGTGCCGAGCCAGCATCAGCCTGGTGAAGCTGCCCTGGCCAATGATCTCTAACACTTCATAGTCTTGGAGGACCTCCTTGCCAATAGACATGGAGGCCACACCAGGCATCACGGGGAGTCTAACTACTCTACCACTGCACTAGGCAAACTACACTAAATAGGTAATCAACAACAACTATACTCTCTACACTAAAAACACTAGAAAGCTAACTAACTGGGGCACTAACTAGGCTAATACTACTTGTAAAAGTAACAAGGATAAAAATGCTATGTGAACTCTGCTAACAAAATAAGACTGCACTAAGAATACTATCTACACTATGCTAACACTACTAACTGTGAGAACTACGATAAAGGAATCACATGCTCCTCTGCCTGTCCAGCCAGGCAGGAGTGGCCTTTTTGGGTACCACAGTCAAATCACTCTCTGACTTGCAACACAGTCTGATTTATATGACTTTGTTATCTTACTTGGGATAGTCAACACAGGCCAGCAGGACCTAAAGTCCCTCTTGGTCCTTCAGAAGATGTTAACCAGGTAACATCAGTATGGTGAAGGCATGCACGGTGTTTGTATCTCTGCCCTGTACATGGCCCAGAGCCTCCTGTGCTGTTATTGGGGTGACCTTGGTAGTTCCATGAAAGCTCATTTCCACTGAGTGTTTCTGATGAACTCCAAGTACTAAGTTGCTCCTGCTGCCTAAACCAGGGTGTGTGCAGCCCCAGCTGTTCAGGGAAGGTGCAAAACAGCAAAATAGGACCCAACTTTATGGAGTGAGGAGCTTCTTCAGTGGACGTCTTCTCCTCTGCCTGTCCAGCCAAGAGGGAGTGGTCTTGTCTTGGACTTTCTTGAGCTCGGTGTCTCCTCCTGGCCCTCCCCTGGGCTCCTGGTGCTGGGGGAGAGGGGAGGACACGGGGCCAGGCAACTCAGACAACTGAGACTGAGAATTTCTGGTGTGGTGTCGGTCTTCTCTGGCATGTGTGGCCTCATGCTGTTTTGCCCAGACTTCATCCACGGGTATTCCATTATCTGGGAAAGGGTGGGCCTCTCCCTGGGGTCAGGGGTCAGGATCTTTTTGATAAAGGTTTTCAGTTTTTTGGAACAGAAAAGTGGTGCTACATAGGTGGCATTTATGACCTTGCTTTGTAGTTGGTTCAAGATCTGTCTATGAAATGGTACAGTCTTAGACATCATTGTATGTACGATAACCCCAAGGCTCCAGATGTCTGCCGCAGGAAGATTTCTGGAGCCAAATAATAGAGTGTCCCACAAAATGTGTTTAACCTCTTACCTTTGGTGAAGGTTGTGGCGAGGCCAAAGTTGGCTACTTTCACATTGTTCTGTGCATCCAGTAAAATGTTGTGGAGCTTCAGATCCCCGTGAACTATGCCCTCTTTATGAAGGTACTGGACAGCTTTTACTATCTGGAGGAATATGGCTTGGACCTCCCTCTCCTCCATCTGGCCAAGTCTCAGTATTCTCTGAGCAAGGTCTCTGCCACCTGCATACTCCACGACTAGGTATAAATTTTCCTTACCCTCTATAACATCCAGCAGCTGGATGATTTTTGGATGGTCCAGGCTCTTCATTATCTCACTGTCTGAAGAGACAGACATGAGGCCAGAATTGCTGTATTTGGTTCCTCCACCTTTGTTCGAAGGTGCCGAGCCAGCATCAGCCTGGTGAAGCTGCCCTGGCCAATGATCTCTAACAGTTCATAGTCTTGGAGGACCTCCTTGCCAATAGAGGCACACACCAGGCATCACGGGGAGTGTAACTACTCTACCACTACACTAGGAAAACTACACTAAATAGCTAATCAACGACAACTATACTCACTACACTGAAAACACTAACAAACTAACTAACTGGGGCACTAACTAGGCTACTACTACTTGTAAAAGTAAGGATAAAAATACTATGTGAAGTCTGCTAACAAAATAAGACTACACTAAGAATACTATCTACACTATGCTAACACTACTAACTGTGAGAACTATGATAAAGGAATCACATGCTCCTCTGCCTGTCCAGCCAGGCATGAGTGGCCTTTTTGGGGAACACAATCAAGTCCCTCTCTGATTAACAACACAGTCTCATTTATAGGACTTTGTTATCTTACTTGGAATAGTCAACACAGGCCAGCAGGACCTAAAGTTCCTCTTGGTCCTTCTGAAGATGTTAACCAGGTAACATCAGTATGGTGAGGGCATGCACGGTGTTTGTATCTCTGCCCTGTACATGGCCAGAGCCTCCTGTTCTGTTATTGGGGTGACCTTGGTAGTTCCATGAAAGCTCCTTTCCACTGAGTGTTTCTGATGAACTCCAAGTACTAAGTTGCTCCTGTTGCCTAAACCAGGGTGTGCCCACCCCCAGCTGTTCAGGGAGGATGCAAAACAGCAAAATAGGACCCAGCTTTGTGGAATGAGGAGTTTCTTCAGTGCAGGTCTTATCCTCTGCCTGTCCAGCCAGGAGGGAGTGGCCTTTTCTGGGACTCCCTTGAGCTCGGTGTCTCCTCCTGGGCCTCCCCTAAGGCTCCTGGTGCTGAGGGAGTGGGGAGGACACGGAGCCTGGCTCAGGGGCACAACTGGGACTGGGAATTTCCGGTGTGGTGTCGGTCTTCTCTGGCGTGTGTGGCCTCATGCTGTTTTGCCCAGAGTTTATCCACTAATGGGTCTTCCATTATCTGGGAAAGGGTGGGCCTCTCCCTGGGGTCAGGGGTGAGGGGTCAGGATCTTTTTGATAAAGGTTTTCAGTTTTTTGGAATAGAAAAGTGGTGCTGCATAGGTGGCATTTATGACCTTGCTTTGTAGTTGGTTCATGATCTGTCTATGAAATGGTACAGTCCCAGACGTCATTGTATGTAGGATAACCCCAAGGCTTCCGATGTCTGTCTCAGGTCCTGGGTATCCTTGGTGTTAGGAAGATTTCTGGAACCAAATAATAGAGGGTCCCACAAAATGTGTTTAACCTCTTACCTTCAGTGAAGGTTGTGGCGAGGCCAAAGTTGGCTACTTTCACATTGTTTTGTGCATCTAATAAAATGTTGTGGAGCTTCAGATCCCCGTGAACTATGCCCTCTTTATGAAGGTACTGGACAGCTTTTACTATCTGGAGGAATATGGCTTGGGCCTCCCTCTCCTCCATCTGGCCAAGTCTCAGTATTCTCTGAGCAAGGTCTCTGCCACCTGCATACTCCATGACTAGGTATAAATTTTCCTTACCCTCTATAACATCCAGCAGCTGGATGATTTTTGGATGGTCCAGGCTCTTCATTATCTCACTGTCTGAAGAGACAGACATGAGGCCAGAATTACTGTATTTGGTTCCTCCACCTTTGTTCGAAGGTGCCGAGCCAGCATCAGCCTGGTGAAGCTGCCCTGGCCAATGATCTCTAACACTTCATAGTCTTGGAGGACCTCCTTGCCAATAGACATGGAGGCCACACCAGGCATCACGGGGAGTCTAACTACTCTACCACTGCACTAGGCAAACTACACTAAATAGGTAATCAACAACAACTATACTCTCTACACTAAAAACACTAGAAAGCTAACTAACTGGGGCACTAACTAGGCTAATACTACTTGTAAAAGTAACAAGGATAAAAATGCTATGTGAACTCTGCTAACAAAATAAGACTGCACTAAGAATACTATCTACACTATGCTAACACTACTAACTGTGAGAACTACGATAAAGGAATCACATGCTCCTCTGCCTGTCCAGCCAGGCAGGAGTGGCCTTTTTGGGTACCACAGTCAAATCACTCTCTGACTTGCAACACAGTCTGATTTATATGACTTTGTTATCTTACTTGGGATAGTCAACACAGGCCAGCAGGACCTAAAGTCCCTCTTGGTCCTTCAGAAGATGTTAACCAGGTAACATCAGTATGGTGAAGGCATGCACGGTGTTTGTATCTCTGCCCTGTACATGGCCCAGAGCCTCCTGTGCTGTTATTGGGGTGACCTTGGTAGTTCCATGAAAGCTCATTTCCACTGAGTGTTTCTGATGAACTCCAAGTACTAAGTTGCTCCTGCTGCCTAAACCAGGGTGTGTGCAGCCCCAGCTGTTCAGGGAAGGTGCAAAACAGCAAAATAGGACCCAACTTTATGGAGTGAGGAGCTTCTTCAGTGGACGTCTTCTCCTCTGCCTGTCCAGCCAAGAGGGAGTGGTCTTGTCTTGGACTTTCTTGAGCTCGGTGTCTCCTCCTGGCCCTCCCCTGGGCTCCTGGTGCTGGGGGAGAGGGGAGGACACGGGGCCAGGCAACTCAGACAACTGAGACTGAGAATTTCTGGTGTGGTGTCGGTCTTCTCTGGCATGTGTGGCCTCATGCTGTTTTGCCCAGACTTCATCCACGGGTATTCCATTATCTGGGAAAGGGTGGGCCTCTCCCTGGGGTCAGGGGTCAGGATCTTTTTGATAAAGGTTTTCAGTTTTTTGGAACAGAAAAGTGGTGCTACATAGGTGGCATTTATGACCTTGCTTTGTAGTTGGTTCAAGATCTGTCTATGAAATGGTACAGTCTTAGACATCATTGTATGTACGATAACCCCAAGGCTCCAGATGTCTGCCGCAGGAAGATTTCTGGAGCCAAATAATAGAGTGTCCCACAAAATGTGTTTAACCTCTTACCTTTGGTGAAGGTTGTGGCGAGGCCAAAGTTGGCTACTTTCACATTGTTCTGTGCATCCAGTAAAATGTTGTGGAGCTTCAGATCCCCGTGAACTATGCCCTCTTTATGAAGGTACTGGACAGCTTTTACTATCTGGAGGAATATGGCTTGGACCTCCCTCTCCTCCATCTGGCCAAGTCTCAGTATTCTCTGAGCAAGGTCTCTGCCACCTGCATACTCCACGACTAGGTATAAATTTTCCTTACCCTCTATAACATCCAGCAGCTGGATGATTTTTGGATGGTCCAGGCTCTTCATTATCTCACTGTCTGAAGAGACAGACATGAGGCCAGAATTGCTGTATTTGGTTCCTCCACCTTTGTTCGAAGGTGCCGAGCCAGCATCAGCCTGGTGAAGCTGCCCTGGCCAATGATCTCTAACAGTTCATAGTCTTGGAGGACCTCCTTGCCAATAGAGGCACACACCAGGCATCACGGGGAGTGTAACTACTCTACCACTACACTAGGAAAACTACACTAAATAGCTAATCAACGACAACTATACTCACTACACTGAAAACACTAACAAACTAACTAACTGGGGCACTAACTAGGCTACTACTACTTGTAAAAGTAAGGATAAAAATACTATGTGAAGTCTGCTAACAAAATAAGACTACACTAAGAATACTATCTACACTATGCTAACACTACTAACTGTGAGAACTATGATAAAGGAATCACATGCTCCTCTGCCTGTCCAGCCAGGCATGAGTGGCCTTTTTGGGGAACACAATCAAGTCCCTCTCTGATTAACAACACAGTCTCATTTATAGGACTTTGTTATCTTACTTGGAATAGTCAACACAGGCCAGCAGGACCTAAAGTTCCTCTTGGTCCTTCTGAAGATGTTAACCAGGTAACATCAGTATGGTGAGGGCATGCACGGTGTTTGTATCTCTGCCCTGTACATGGCCAGAGCCTCCTGTTCTGTTATTGGGGTGACCTTGGTAGTTCCATGAAAGCTCCTTTCCACTGAGTGTTTCTGATGAACTCCAAGTACTAAGTTGCTCCTGTTGCCTAAACCAGGGTGTGCCCACCCCCAGCTGTTCAGGGAGGATGCAAAACAGCAAAATAGGACCCAGCTTTGTGGAATGAGGAGTTTCTTCAGTGCAGGTCTTATCCTCTGCCTGTCCAGCCAGGAGGGAGTGGCCTTTTCTGGGACTCCCTTGAGCTCGGTGTCTCCTCCTGGGCCTCCCCTAAGGCTCCTGGTGCTGAGGGAGTGGGGAGGACACGGAGCCTGGCTCAGGGGCACAACTGGGACTGGGAATTTCCGGTGTGGTGTCGGTCTTCTCTGGCGTGTGTGGCCTCATGCTGTTTTGCCCAGAGTTTATCCACTAATGGGTCTTCCATTATCTGGGAAAGGGTGGGCCTCTCCCTGGGGTCAGGGGTGAGGGGTCAGGATCTTTTTGATAAAGGTTTTCAGTTTTTTGGAATAGAAAAGTGGTGCTGCATAGGTGGCATTTATGACCTTGCTTTGTAGTTGGTTCATGATCTGTCTATGAAATGGTACAGTCCCAGACGTCATTGTATGTAGGATAACCCCAAGGCTTCCGATGTCTGTCTCAGGTCCTGGGTATCCTTGGTGTTAGGAAGATTTCTGGAACCAAATAATAGAGGGTCCCACAAAATGTGTTTAACCTCTTACCTTCAGTGAAGGTTGTGGCGAGGCCAAAGTTGGCTACTTTCACATTGTTTTGTGCATCTAATAAAATGTTGTGGAGCTTCAGATCCCCGTGAACTATGCCCTCTTTATGAAGGTACTGGACAGCTTTTACTATCTGGAGGAATATGGCTTGGGCCTCCCTCTCCTCCATCTGGCCAAGTCTCAGTATTCTCTGAGCAAGGTCTCTGCCACCTGCATACTCCATGACTAGGTATAAATTTTCCTTACCCTCTATAACATCCAGCAGCTGGATGATTTTTGGATGGTCCAGGCTCTTCATTATCTCACTGTCTGAAGAGACAGACATGAGGCCAGAATTACTGTATTTGGTTCCTCCACCTTTGTTCGAAGGTGCCGAGCCAGCATCAGCCTGGTGAAGCTGCCCTGGCCAATGATCTCTAACACTTCATAGTCTTGGAGGACCTCCTTGCCAATAGACATGGAGGCCACACCAGGCATCACGGGGAGTCTAACTACTCTACCACTGCACTAGGCAAACTACACTAAATAGGTAATCAACAACAACTATACTCTCTACACTAAAAACACTAGAAAGCTAACTAACTGGGGCACTAACTAGGCTAATACTACTTGTAAAAGTAACAAGGATAAAAATGCTATGTGAACTCTGCTAACAAAATAAGACTGCACTAAGAATACTATCTACACTATGCTAACACTACTAACTGTGAGAACTACGATAAAGGAATCACATGCTCCTCTGCCTGTCCAGCCAGGCAGGAGTGGCCTTTTTGGGTACCACAGTCAAATCACTCTCTGACTTGCAACACAGTCTGATTTATATGACTTTGTTATCTTACTTGGGATAGTCAACACAGGCCAGCAGGACCTAAAGTCCCTCTTGGTCCTTCAGAAGATGTTAACCAGGTAACATCAGTATGGTGAAGGCATGCACGGTGTTTGTATCTCTGCCCTGTACATGGCCCAGAGCCTCCTGTGCTGTTATTGGGGTGACCTTGGTAGTTCCATGAAAGCTCATTTCCACTGAGTGTTTCTGATGAACTCCAAGTACTAAGTTGCTCCTGCTGCCTAAACCAGGGTGTGTGCAGCCCCAGCTGTTCAGGGAAGGTGCAAAACAGCAAAATAGGACCCAACTTTATGGAGTGAGGAGCTTCTTCAGTGGACGTCTTCTCCTCTGCCTGTCCAGCCAAGAGGGAGTGGTCTTGTCTTGGACTTTCTTGAGCTCGGTGTCTCCTCCTGGCCCTCCCCTGGGCTCCTGGTGCTGGGGGAGAGGGGAGGACACGGGGCCAGGCAACTCAGACAACTGAGACTGAGAATTTCTGGTGTGGTGTCGGTCTTCTCTGGCATGTGTGGCCTCATGCTGTTTTGCCCAGACTTCATCCACGGGTATTCCATTATCTGGGAAAGGGTGGGCCTCTCCCTGGGGTCAGGGGTCAGGATCTTTTTGATAAAGGTTTTCAGTTTTTTGGAACAGAAAAGTGGTGCTACATAGGTGGCATTTATGACCTTGCTTTGTAGTTGGTTCAAGATCTGTCTATGAAATGGTACAGTCTTAGACATCATTGTATGTACGATAACCCCAAGGCTCCAGATGTCTGCCGCAGGAAGATTTCTGGAGCCAAATAATAGAGTGTCCCACAAAATGTGTTTAACCTCTTACCTTTGGTGAAGGTTGTGGCGAGGCCAAAGTTGGCTACTTTCACATTGTTCTGTGCATCCAGTAAAATGTTGTGGAGCTTCAGATCCCCGTGAACTATGCCCTCTTTATGAAGGTACTGGACAGCTTTTACTATCTGGAGGAATATGGCTTGGACCTCCCTCTCCTCCATCTGGCCAAGTCTCAGTATTCTCTGAGCAAGGTCTCTGCCACCTGCATACTCCACGACTAGGTATAAATTTTCCTTACCCTCTATAACATCCAGCAGCTGGATGATTTTTGGATGGTCCAGGCTCTTCATTATCTCACTGTCTGAAGAGACAGACATGAGGCCAGAATTGCTGTATTTGGTTCCTCCACCTTTGTTCGAAGGTGCCGAGCCAGCATCAGCCTGGTGAAGCTGCCCTGGCCAATGATCTCTAACAGTTCATAGTCTTGGAGGACCTCCTTGCCAATAGAGGCACACACCAGGCATCACGGGGAGTGTAACTACTCTACCACTACACTAGGAAAACTACACTAAATAGCTAATCAACGACAACTATACTCACTACACTGAAAACACTAACAAACTAACTAACTGGGGCACTAACTAGGCTACTACTACTTGTAAAAGTAAGGATAAAAATACTATGTGAAGTCTGCTAACAAAATAAGACTACACTAAGAATACTATCTACACTATGCTAACACTACTAACTGTGAGAACTATGATAAAGGAATCACATGCTCCTCTGCCTGTCCAGCCAGGCATGAGTGGCCTTTTTGGGGAACACAATCAAGTCCCTCTCTGATTAACAACACAGTCTCATTTATAGGACTTTGTTATCTTACTTGGAATAGTCAACACAGGCCAGCAGGACCTAAAGTTCCTCTTGGTCCTTCTGAAGATGTTAACCAGGTAACATCAGTATGGTGAGGGCATGCACGGTGTTTGTATCTCTGCCCTGTACATGGCCAGAGCCTCCTGTTCTGTTATTGGGGTGACCTTGGTAGTTCCATGAAAGCTCCTTTCCACTGAGTGTTTCTGATGAACTCCAAGTACTAAGTTGCTCCTGTTGCCTAAACCAGGGTGTGCCCACCCCCAGCTGTTCAGGGAGGATGCAAAACAGCAAAATAGGACCCAGCTTTGTGGAATGAGGAGTTTCTTCAGTGCAGGTCTTATCCTCTGCCTGTCCAGCCAGGAGGGAGTGGCCTTTTCTGGGACTCCCTTGAGCTCGGTGTCTCCTCCTGGGCCTCCCCTAAGGCTCCTGGTGCTGAGGGAGTGGGGAGGACACGGAGCCTGGCTCAGGGGCACAACTGGGACTGGGAATTTCCGGTGTGGTGTCGGTCTTCTCTGGCGTGTGTGGCCTCATGCTGTTTTGCCCAGAGTTTATCCACTAATGGGTCTTCCATTATCTGGGAAAGGGTGGGCCTCTCCCTGGGGTCAGGGGTGAGGGGTCAGGATCTTTTTGATAAAGGTTTTCAGTTTTTTGGAATAGAAAAGTGGTGCTGCATAGGTGGCATTTATGACCTTGCTTTGTAGTTGGTTCATGATCTGTCTATGAAATGGTACAGTCCCAGACGTCATTGTATGTAGGATAACCCCAAGGCTTCCGATGTCTGTCTCAGGTCCTGGGTATCCTTGGTGTTAGGAAGATTTCTGGAACCAAATAATAGAGGGTCCCACAAAATGTGTTTAACCTCTTACCTTCAGTGAAGGTTGTGGCGAGGCCAAAGTTGGCTACTTTCACATTGTTTTGTGCATCTAATAAAATGTTGTGGAGCTTCAGATCCCCGTGAACTATGCCCTCTTTATGAAGGTACTGGACAGCTTTTACTATCTGGAGGAATATGGCTTGGGCCTCCCTCTCCTCCATCTGGCCAAGTCTCAGTATTCTCTGAGCAAGGTCTCTGCCACCTGCATACTCCATGACTAGGTATAAATTTTCCTTACCCTCTATAACATCCAGCAGCTGGATGATTTTTGGATGGTCCAGGCTCTTCATTATCTCACTGTCTGAAGAGACAGACATGAGGCCAGAATTACTGTATTTGGTTCCTCCACCTTTGTTCGAAGGTGCCGAGCCAGCATCAGCCTGGTGAAGCTGCCCTGGCCAATGATCTCTAACACTTCATAGTCTTGGAGGACCTCCTTGCCAATAGACATGGAGGCCACACCAGGCATCACGGGGAGTCTAACTACTCTACCACTGCACTAGGCAAACTACACTAAATAGGTAATCAACAACAACTATACTCTCTACACTAAAAACACTAGAAAGCTAACTAACTGGGGCACTAACTAGGCTAATACTACTTGTAAAAGTAACAAGGATAAAAATGCTATGTGAACTCTGCTAACAAAATAAGACTGCACTAAGAATACTATCTACACTATGCTAACACTACTAACTGTGAGAACTACGATAAAGGAATCACATGCTCCTCTGCCTGTCCAGCCAGGCAGGAGTGGCCTTTTTGGGTACCACAGTCAAATCACTCTCTGACTTGCAACACAGTCTGATTTATATGACTTTGTTATCTTACTTGGGATAGTCAACACAGGCCAGCAGGACCTAAAGTCCCTCTTGGTCCTTCAGAAGATGTTAACCAGGTAACATCAGTATGGTGAAGGCATGCACGGTGTTTGTATCTCTGCCCTGTACATGGCCCAGAGCCTCCTGTGCTGTTATTGGGGTGACCTTGGTAGTTCCATGAAAGCTCATTTCCACTGAGTGTTTCTGATGAACTCCAAGTACTAAGTTGCTCCTGCTGCCTAAACCAGGGTGTGT
Source organism: Nycticebus coucang (assembly GCF_027406575.1). NCBI lineage: Eukaryota > Metazoa > Chordata > Mammalia > Primates > Lorisidae > Nycticebus > Nycticebus coucang. Next base: position 48,834,477 of record NC_069787.1, on the reverse strand, counting down.
GCAGCCCCAGCTGTTCAGGGAAGGTGCAAAACAGCAAAATAGGACCCAACTTTATGGAGTGAGGAGCTTCTTCAGTGGACGTCTTCTCCTCTGCCTGTCCAGCCAAGAGGGAGTGGTCTTGTCTTGGACTTTCTTGAGCTCGGTGTCTCCTCCTGGCCCTCCCCTGGGCTCCTGGTGCTGGGGGAGAGGGGAGGACACGGGGCCAGGCAACTCAGACAACTGAGACTGAGAATTTCTGGTGTGGTGTCGGTCTTCTCTGGCATGTGTGGCCTCATGCTGTTTTGCCCAGACTTCATCCACGGGTATTCCATTATCTGGGAAAGGGTGGGCCTCTCCCTGGGGTCAGGGGTCAGGATCTTTTTGATAAAGGTTTTCAGTTTTTTGGAACAGAAAAGTGGTGCTACATAGGTGGCATTTATGACCTTGCTTTGTAGTTGGTTCAAGATCTGTCTATGAAATGGTACAGTCTTAGACATCATTGTATGTACGATAACCCCAAGGCTCCAGATGTCTGCCGCAGGAAGATTTCTGGAGCCAAATAATAGAGTGTCCCACAAAATGTGTTTAACCTCTTACCTTTGGTGAAGGTTGTGGCGAGGCCAAAGTTGGCTACTTTCACATTGTTCTGTGCATCCAGTAAAATGTTGTGGAGCTTCAGATCCCCGTGAACTATGCCCTCTTTATGAAGGTACTGGACAGCTTTTACTATCTGGAGGAATATGGCTTGGACCTCCCTCTCCTCCATCTGGCCAAGTCTCAGTATTCTCTGAGCAAGGTCTCTGCCACCTGCATACTCCACGACTAGGTATAAATTTTCCTTACCCTCTATAACATCCAGCAGCTGGATGATTTTTGGATGGTCCAGGCTCTTCATTATCTCACTGTCTGAAGAGACAGACATGAGGCCAGAATTGCTGTATTTGGTTCCTCCACCTTTGTTCGAAGGTGCCGAGCCAGCATCAGCCTGGTGAAGCTGCCCTGGCCAATGATCTCTAACAGTTCATAGTCTTGGAGGACCTCCTTGCCAATAGAGGCACACACCAGGCATCACGGGGAGTGTAACTACTCTACCACTACACTAGGAAAACTACACTAAATAGCTAATCAACGACAACTATACTCACTACACTGAAAACACTAACAAACTAACTAACTGGGGCACTAACTAGGCTACTACTACTTGTAAAAGTAAGGATAAAAATACTATGTGAAGTCTGCTAACAAAATAAGACTACACTAAGAATACTATCTACACTATGCTAACACTACTAACTGTGAGAACTATGATAAAGGAATCACATGCTCCTCTGCCTGTCCAGCCAGGCATGAGTGGCCTTTTTGGGGAACACAATCAAGTCCCTCTCTGATTAACAACACAGTCTCATTTATAGGACTTTGTTATCTTACTTGGAATAGTCAACACAGGCCAGCAGGACCTAAAGTTCCTCTTGGTCCTTCTGAAGATGTTAACCAGGTAACATCAGTATGGTGAGGGCATGCATGGTGTTTGTATCTCTGCCCTGTACATGGCCAGAGCCTCCTGTTCTGTTATTGGGGTGACCTTGGTAGTTCCATGAAAGCTCCTTTCCACTGAGTGTTTCTGATGAACTCCAAGTACTAAGTTGCTCCTGTTGCCTAAACCAGGGTGTGCCCACCCCCAGCTGTTCAGGGAGGATGCAAAACAGCAAAATAGGACCCAGCTTTGTGGAATGAGGAGTTTCTTCAGTGCAGGTCTTATCCTCTGCCTGTCCAGCCAGGAGGGAGTGGCCTTTTCTGGGACTCCCTTGAGCTCGGTGTCTCCTCCTGGGCCTCCCCTAAGGCTCCTGGTGCTGAGGGAGTGGGGAGGACACGGAGCCTGGCTCAGGGGCACAACTGGGACTGGGAATTTCCGGTGTGGTGTCGGTCTTCTCTGGCGTGTGTGGCCTCATGCTGTTTTGCCCAGAGTTTATCCACTAATGGGTCTTCCATTATCTGGGAAAGGGTGGGCCTCTCCCTGGGGTCAGGGGTGAGGGGTCAGGATCTTTTTGATAAAGGTTTTCAGTTTTTTGGAATAGAAAAGTGGTGCTGCATAGGTGGCATTTATGACCTTGCTTTGTAGTTGGTTCATGATCTGTCTATGAAATGGTACAGTCCCAGACGTCATTGTATGTAGGATAACCCCAAGGCTTCCGATGTCTGTCTCAGGTCCTGGGTATCCTTGGTGTTAGGAAGATTTCTGGAACCAAATAATAGAGGGTCCCACAAAATGTGTTTAACCTCTTACCTTCAGTGAAGGTTGTGGCGAGGCCAAAGTTGGCTACTTTCACATTGTTTTGTGCATCTAATAAAATGTTGTGGAGCTTCAGATCCCCGTGAACTATGCCCTCTTTATGAAGGTACTGGACAGCTTTTACTATCTGGAGGAATATGGCTTGGGCCTCCCTCTCCTCCATCTGGCCAAGTCTCAGTATTCTCTGAGCAAGGTCTCTGCCACCTGCATACTCCATGACTAGGTATAAATTTTCCTTACCCTCTATAACATCCAGCAGCTGGATGATTTTTGGATGGTCCAGGCTCTTCATTATCTCACTGTCTGAAGAGACAGACATGAGGCCAGAATTACTGTATTTGGTTCCTCCACCTTTGTTCGAAGGTGCCGAGCCAGCATCAGCCTGGTGAAGCTGCCCTGGCCAATGATCTCTAACACTTCATAGTCTTGGAGGACCTCCTTGCCAATAGACATGGAGGCCACACCAGGCATCACGGGGAGTCTAACTACTCTACCACTGCACTAGGCAAACTACACTAAATAGGTAATCAACAACAACTATACTCTCTACACTAAAAACACTAGAAAGCTAACTAACTGGGGCACTAACTAGGCTAATACTACTTGTAAAAGTAACAAGGATAAAAATGCTATGTGAACTCTGCTAACAAAATAAGACTGCACTAAGAATACTATCTACACTATGCTAACACTACTAACTGTGAGAACTACGATAAAGGAATCACATGCTCCTCTGCCTGTCCAGCCAGGCAGGAGTGGCCTTTTTGGGTACCACAGTCAAATCACTCTCTGACTTGCAACACAGTCTGATTTATATGACTTTGTTATCTTACTTGGGATAGTCAACACAGGCCAGCAGGACCTAAAGTCCCTCTTGGTCCTTCAGAAGATGTTAACCAGGTAACATCAGTATGGTGAAGGCATGCACGGTGTTTGTATCTCTGCCCTGTACATGGCCCAGAGCCTCCTGTGCTGTTATTGGGGTGACCTTGGTAGTTCCATGAAAGCTCATTTCCACTGAGTGTTTCTGATGAACTCCAAGTACTAAGTTGCTCCTGCTGCCTAAACCAGGGTGTGTGCAGCCCCAGCTGTTCAGGGAAGGTGCAAAACAGCAAAATAGGACCCAACTTTATGGAGTGAGGAGCTTCTTCAGTGGACGTCTTCTCCTCTGCCTGTCCAGCCAAGAGGGAGTGGTCTTGTCTTGGACTTTCTTGAGCTCGGTGTCTCCTCCTGGCCCTCCCCTGGGCTCCTGGTGCTGGGGGAGAGGGGAGGACACGGGGCCAGGCAACTCAGACAACTGAGACTGAGAATTTCTGGTGTGGTGTCGGTCTTCTCTGGCATGTGTGGCCTCATGCTGTTTTGCCCAGACTTCATCCACGGGTATTCCATTATCTGGGAAAGGGTGGGCCTCTCCCTGGGGTCAGGGGTCAGGATCTTTTTGATAAAGGTTTTCAGTTTTTTGGAACAGAAAAGTGGTGCTACATAGGTGGCATTTATGACCTTGCTTTGTAGTTGGTTCAAGATCTGTCTATGAAATGGTACAGTCTTAGACATCATTGTATGTACGATAACCCCAAGGCTCCAGATGTCTGCCGCAGGAAGATTTCTGGAGCCAAATAATAGAGTGTCCCACAAAATGTGTTTAACCTCTTACCTTTGGTGAAGGTTGTGGCGAGGCCAAAGTTGGCTACTTTCACATTGTTCTGTGCATCCAGTAAAATGTTGTGGAGCTTCAGATCCCCGTGAACTATGCCCTCTTTATGAAGGTACTGGACAGCTTTTACTATCTGGAGGAATATGGCTTGGACCTCCCTCTCCTCCATCTGGCCAAGTCTCAGTATTCTCTGAGCAAGGTCTCTGCCACCTGCATACTCCACGACTAGGTATAAATTTTCCTTACCCTCTATAACATCCAGCAGCTGGATGATTTTTGGATGGTCCAGGCTCTTCATTATCTCACTGTCTGAAGAGACAGACATGAGGCCAGAATTGCTGTATTTGGTTCCTCCACCTTTGTTCGAAGGTGCCGAGCCAGCATCAGCCTGGTGAAGCTGCCCTGGCCAATGATCTCTAACAGTTCATAGTCTTGGAGGACCTCCTTGCCAATAGAGGCACACACCAGGCATCACGGGGAGTGTAACTACTCTACCACTACACTAGGAAAACTACACTAAATAGCTAATCAACGACAACTATACTCACTACACTGAAAACACTAACAAACTAACTAACTGGGGCACTAACTAGGCTACTACTACTTGTAAAAGTAAGGATAAAAATACTATGTGAAGTCTGCTAACAAAATAAGACTACACTAAGAATACTATCTACACTATGCTAACACTACTAACTGTGAGAACTATGATAAAGGAATCACATGCTCCTCTGCCTGTCCAGCCAGGCATGAGTGGCCTTTTTGGGGAACACAATCAAGTCCCTCTCTGATTAACAACACAGTCTCATTTATAGGACTTTGTTATCTTACTTGGAATAGTCAACACAGGCCAGCAGGACCTAAAGTTCCTCTTGGTCCTTCTGAAGATGTTAACCAGGTAACATCAGTATGGTGAGGGCATGCACGGTGTTTGTATCTCTGCCCTGTACATGGCCAGAGCCTCCTGTTCTGTTATTGGGGTGACCTTGGTAGTTCCATGAAAGCTCCTTTCCACTGAGTGTTTCTGATGAACTCCAAGTACTAAGTTGCTCCTGTTGCCTAAACCAGGGTGTGCCCACCCCCAGCTGTTCAGGGAGGATGCAAAACAGCAAAATAGGACCCAGCTTTGTGGAATGAGGAGTTTCTTCAGTGCAGGTCTTATCCTCTGCCTGTCCAGCCAGGAGGGAGTGGCCTTTTCTGGGACTCCCTTGAGCTCGGTGTCTCCTCCTGGGCCTCCCCTAAGGCTCCTGGTGCTGAGGGAGTGGGGAGGACACGGAGCCTGGCTCAGGGGCACAACTGGGACTGGGAATTTCCGGTGTGGTGTCGGTCTTCTCTGGCGTGTGTGGCCTCATGCTGTTTTGCCCAGAGTTTATCCACTAATGGGTCTTCCATTATCTGGGAAAGGGTGGGCCTCTCCCTGGGGTCAGGGGTGAGGGGTCAGGATCTTTTTGATAAAGGTTTTCAGTTTTTTGGAATAGAAAAGTGGTGCTGCATAGGTGGCATTTATGACCTTGCTTTGTAGTTGGTTCATGATCTGTCTATGAAATGGTACAGTCCCAGACGTCATTGTATGTAGGATAACCCCAAGGCTTCCGATGTCTGTCTCAGGTCCTGGGTATCCTTGGTGTTAGGAAGATTTCTGGAACCAAATAATAGAGGGTCCCACAAAATGTGTTTAACCTCTTACCTTCAGTGAAGGTTGTGGCGAGGCCAAAGTTGGCTACTTTCACATTGTTTTGTGCATCTAATAAAATGTTGTGGAGCTTCAGATCCCCGTGAACTATGCCCTCTTTATGAAGGTACTGGACAGCTTTTACTATCTGGAGGAATATGGCTTGGGCCTCCCTCTCCTCCATCTGGCCAAGTCTCAGTATTCTCTGAGCAAGGTCTCTGCCACCTGCATACTCCATGACTAGGTATAAATTTTCCTTACCCTCTATAACATCCAGCAGCTGGATGATTTTTGGATGGTCCAGGCTCTTCATTATCTCACTGTCTGAAGAGACAGACATGAGGCCAGAATTACTGTATTTGGTTCCTCCACCTTTGTTCGAAGGTGCCGAGCCAGCATCAGCCTGGTGAAGCTGCCCTGGCCAATGATCTCTAACACTTCATAGTCTTGGAGGACCTCCTTGCCAATAGACATGGAGGCCACACCAGGCATCACGGGGAGTCTAACTACTCTACCACTGCACTAGGCAAACTACACTAAATAGGTAATCAACAACAACTATACTCTCTACACTAAAAACACTAGAAAGCTAACTAACTGGGGCACTAACTAGGCTAATACTACTTGTAAAAGTAACAAGGATAAAAATGCTATGTGAACTCTGCTAACAAAATAAGACTGCACTAAGAATACTATCTACACTATGCTAACACTACTAACTGTGAGAACTACGATAAAGGAATCACATGCTCCTCTGCCTGTCCAGCCAGGCAGGAGTGGCCTTTTTGGGTACCACAGTCAAATCACTCTCTGACTTGCAACACAGTCTGATTTATATGACTTTGTTATCTTACTTGGGATAGTCAACACAGGCCAGCAGGACCTAAAGTCCCTCTTGGTCCTTCAGAAGATGTTAACCAGGTAACATCAGTATGGTGAAGGCATGCACGGTGTTTGTATCTCTGCCCTGTACATGGCCCAGAGCCTCCTGTGCTGTTATTGGGGTGACCTTGGTAGTTCCATGAAAGCTCATTTCCACTGAGTGTTTCTGATGAACTCCAAGTACTAAGTTGCTCCTGCTGCCTAAACCAGGGTGTGTGCAGCCCCAGCTGTTCAGGGAAGGTGCAAAACAGCAAAATAGGACCCAACTTTATGGAGTGAGGAGCTTCTTCAGTGGACGTCTTCTCCTCTGCCTGTCCAGCCAAGAGGGAGTGGTCTTGTCTTGGACTTTCTTGAGCTCGGTGTCTCCTCCTGGCCCTCCCCTGGGCTCCTGGTGCTGGGGGAGAGGGGAGGACACGGGGCCAGGCAACTCAGACAACTGAGACTGAGAATTTCTGGTGTGGTGTCGGTCTTCTCTGGCATGTGTGGCCTCATGCTGTTTTGCCCAGACTTCATCCACGGGTATTCCATTATCTGGGAAAGGGTGGGCCTCTCCCTGGGGTCAGGGGTCAGGATCTTTTTGATAAAGGTTTTCAGTTTTTTGGAACAGAAAAGTGGTGCTACATAGGTGGCATTTATGACCTTGCTTTGTAGTTGGTTCAAGATCTGTCTATGAAATGGTACAGTCTTAGACATCATTGTATGTACGATAACCCCAAGGCTCCAGATGTCTGCCGCAGGAAGATTTCTGGAGCCAAATAATAGAGTGTCCCACAAAATGTGTTTAACCTCTTACCTTTGGTGAAGGTTGTGGCGAGGCCAAAGTTGGCTACTTTCACATTGTTCTGTGCATCCAGTAAAATGTTGTGGAGCTTCAGATCCCCGTGAACTATGCCCTCTTTATGAAGGTACTGGACAGCTTTTACTATCTGGAGGAATATGGCTTGGACCTCCCTCTCCTCCATCTGGCCAAGTCTCAGTATTCTCTGAGCAAGGTCTCTGCCACCTGCATACTCCATGACTAGGTATAAATTTTCCTTACCCTCTATAACATCCAGCAGCTGGATGATTTTTGGATGGTCCAGGCTCTTCATTATCTCACTGTCTGAAGAGAAAGACATGAGGCCAGAAGTGCTGTGTTTGGATACTATCTTGACTGCTACCTCAGTTTCTGTTCGAAGGTGCTGAGCCAGCATCAGCCTGGTGAAGCTGCCCTGGCCAATGATCTCTAGCAGTTCATAGTCTTGGAGGACATCCTTGCCAATAGACATGGAGGCCACAGCAGGCATCACGGGGAGTCTAACTACTCTACCACTACACTAGGAAAACTACACTAAATAGCTAATCAACGACAACTATACTCATTACACTGAAAACACTAACAAACTAACTAACTGGGGCACTAACTAGGCTACTACTACTTGTAAAAGTAAGGATAAAAATACTATGTGAAGTCTGCTAACAAAATAAGACTACACTAAGAATACTATCTACACTATGCTAACACTACTAACTGTGAGAACTATGATAAAGGAATCACATGCTCCTCTGCCTGTCCAGCCAGGCATGAGTGGCCTTTTTGGGGACCACAATCAAGTCCCTCTCTGATTTGCAACACAGTCTGATTTATAGGACTTTGTTATCTTACTTGGAATAGTCAACACAGGCCAGCAGGACCTAAAGTTCCTCTTGGTCCTTCTGAAGATGTTAACCAGGTAACATCAGTATGGTGAGGGCATGCACGGTGTTTCTATCTCTGCCCTGTACATGGCCAGAGCCTCCTGTTCTGTTATTGGGGTGACCTCGGTAGTTCCATGAAAGCTCCTTTCCACTGAGTGTTTCTGATGAACTCCAAGTACTAAGTTGCTCCTGTTGCCTAAACCAGGGTGTGCACACCCCCAGCTGTTCAGGGAGGATGCAAAACAGCAAAATAGGACCCAGCTTTGTGGAGTGAGGAGTTTCTTCAGTGGAGGTCTTATCCTCTGCCTGTCCAGCCAGGAGGGAGTGGCCTTTTCTGGGACTCCCTTGAGCTCGGTGTCTCCTCCTGGGCCTCCCCTAAGGCTCCTGGTGCTGAGGGAGTGGGGAGGACACGGAGCCTGGCTCAGGGGCACAACTGGGACTGGGAATTTCTGGTGTGGTGTCGGTCTTCTCTGGCGTGTGTGGCCTCATGCTGTTTTGCCCAGAGTTTATCCACTAATGGGTCTTCCATTATCTGGGAAAGGGTGGGCCTCTCCCTGGGGTCAGGGGTGAGGGGTCAGGATCTTTTTGATAAAGGTTTTCAGTTTTTTGGAATAGAAAAGTGGTGCTGCATAGGTGTCATTTATGACCTTGCTTTGTAGTTGGTTCATGATCTGTCTATGAAATGGTAGAGTCCCAGACGTCATTGTATGTAGGATAACCCCAAGGCTTCCGATGTCTGTCTCAGGTCCTGGGTATCCTTGGTGTTAGGAAGATTTCTGGAACCAAATAATAGAGGGTCCCACAAAATGTATTTAACCTCTTACCTTCAGTGAAGGTTGTGGCGAGGCCAAAGTTGGCTACTTTCACATTGTTTTGTGCATCTAATAAAATGTTGTGGAGCTTCAGATCCCCGTGAACTATGCCCTCTTTATGAAGGTACTGGACAGCTTTTACTATCTGGAGGAATATGGCTTGGGCCTCCCTCTCCTCCATCTGGCCAAGTCTCAGTATTCTCTGAGCAAGGTCTCTGCCACCTGCATACTCCATGACTAGGTATAAATTTTCCTTACCCTCTATAACATCCAGCAGCTGGATGATTTTTGGATGGTCCAGGCTCTTCACTATCTCACTGTCTGAAGAGACAGACATGAGGCCAGAAGTGCTGTGTTTGGATAGTATCTTGACTGCTACCTCAGTTTCTGTTCGAAGGTGCCGAGCCAGCATCAGCCTGGTGAAGCTGCCTTGGCCAATGATCTCTAACAGTTCATAGTCTTGGAGGACATCCTTGCCAATAGACATGGAGGCCACACCAGGCATCACGGGGAGTCTAACTACTCTACCACTACACTAGGAAAACTACACTAAATAGCTAATCAACCACAACTATACTCACTACACTGAAAACAGTAACGAAGCTAACTAACTGGGGCACTAACTAGGCTAATACTACTTGTAAAAGTAACAAGGATAAAAATACTATGTGAAATCTAACAAAATAAGACTACACGAAGAACACTATCTACACTATGCTAACACTACTAACTGTGATAACCACGATAAAGGAATCACATGCTCCTCTGCCTGTCCAGTCAGGCAGGAGTGGCCTTTTCTAGGCCTTCCTTGAGCTCGTTGTCTCCTCCTTGCCCTCCCCTAAGTCTCCTTGTACTGGGGGAGGGAGTAGGACACGAGGCTAGGCTCAGGGGCACAACTGGGACTGGGAATTTCAGGTGTGGTATCGGTCTAGCTAAGGTCAAAGTCCACAACCACCAAAAGCAGCTTGTTGGGCTACAAGGACCAAAGCCCCATACAGCGGCCTTATGTAGGTTTTAACCTCAATAGATTTTTTGGGGCTACACAGACTAAAGACCGAGCAAAGCCCAGACATGGACTTTATGTAGGTTTTAACATCCATGGCTTTTTTGGGGGGCTACACAGACCAAAGACCAAGCAAAGCCCAGACATGGACTTTATGTAGGTTTTAACGTCAATGGCTTTTTTGGGGGGGCTATAAGGACCAAATACTGAGCAAGGCCCAGACAGGGGCTTTATATAGGTTTTAACCTCAATGGCTTTTTGGGGGGGGCTACAAGGTCCAAAGACTGAGCAAGGCCCAGACATGGACATTATATAGGTTTTAACCTTAGTGGCTTTTTTTTTTGGGCTATAAGGACCAAAGACTGAGCAAGGCATAGACAGGGACATTATATAGGTTTTAAACTCAATGGCTTTTTTTTTGGGCTACAAGGACCAAAGACCAAGCAAGGCCCAGACAGGGGCTTTATATAGGTTTTAACCTCAATGTTTTTTTTTTTAACATGAGGTCAGAGCAAGAAATAGACCAATCAGGGATGTGGATAAATACACAGTGGCTTTTAATTTTTTTTTTTTTTTTATGGGTACAAAAACATTTTCCTCTTTAAAGAGAAGAAGATGCTACTAGTTTACATGGGTTACAGAGATTAATATTTAGTTTATTAGAAATTTAAAACTAGAGGGCCAAAATGGTCCCCATGCTGCCCCCTCAAAAAAAAAAAAAAGAAATTTAAAACTATACAATATTTCACTTGTAGTGAAATAGCCTTTTCACTTATAGTTTGAAAATTTGTAATACCTTTAGCCTTTTAAAGACCTCATCACATCTTTACGTGAAATGTCCAATTTCTTTTTCTTTAAATTCTGATTTGTATCAGAATGATGCTACAAATAGCTCCATCATGATACTATACAAAAGTGTTCTGTTGTGTGCGATACATCTAGAGAGCTGATTTTCCCACACAATTGACATAAGATTTGTCATCAAAAACTTTGGAGGCCCGAAGTCAGTGGGTTGAAATATTCAAAGTTGTTAGGAAACAAAGAAAAAAAAAGGCCTGTCAACCAGGAGTCCAATATCCAACATATCCAACAAATTGTGCTTCAAAACTGAGGAAGAAATCAAGCTATTGCCGGATAAGCAAAAACTGAGTACCACTAGTCCTACCCTACAACCAAAGGAGTCCTTCTGGTTGAAAAGAAAGGACACTAGATAGGAACTCAAACCTTGATTAAGAAATAAAGATGTCTGGTAAAGGTAAACATGGACTTTTACAACATCTAGTACTATTTTTGTTTTGTACATGATTTAAGAGACTAATGTATCAGAAAAGGCTGTTATTAGTTGATGTTTTGAGACACACAATAAATACCCATGTAATCTGGTGACACCAATAACTGAAAGAGCAATTAGGCAAGGAAAGAAATAAAGGCACTCAAATTGAAAAGGGTGTAAGTTACCAGTTGCAAATGATGTGATCTCATATACCGCAAAAGAACTCTAAGAACTAAAGCAAATTTAGCAAAGGTTCAGGTATATAGACTTTCAAGGGACCCCTAATAAAACAATCTTGAAGTGCAAACTTGGAGTTCTTATACTTCTGTTTTCAAACTCATTAGAAGCCCCTGTGTTCAAAACAGGGTGGCACTGCCATGAACAGACTTAGCAATGGAAGAGAACCCTGAGCCCAGAAATAAACCTGCTCCTGGATGGTTAAGTGATTTTACAAGGGTGCCATGAGCATGCAGTGGGGAAAGGACAGTCTCTTCAACAAATGGTTTTGGGACAACTGGATATCTACATGCAGGAGAATGAAGTTGGATTGTAACATGAGACCATACACAAAACTCACAATGTATTGAAGACTTAAGGGCTGAAACTATAAAACTAGAAGAAACCATAGGAGGAAGCTTCAGGACAGTGAATTTGGCATTGATTTTTTTTTGCTATAACACTAAAAGCACACTCTACAAATTAAAAATAGATAAACTCGACCACATCAAAATCTAAAATCTCTGTGTACCAATGGACACAGCAGGGTCAAAGGCAACCTATGGAATGGGAGAAAATACCTGCACATCATATACCTGATAATGGGCTCACATCTAGGATATTTAGAGAACTCCAATGTTTACAACAATAAAACAGTCTAATTAAGCAATGGCCAAAGGACTTGAATAGATATTTCTCCACAGGTGATATACAAATGGCCAACACACACTCATGAAAAGATGCTCAAGAGCACTAATGATTAGAGTACTGAAAAGCAAAACCACAATCAAAAACCATGTTACACTCCTTAGGATGGCTACTATCCAAACAACAAAACAATAAGTGTTGGTGAAGATTTGGAGAAACTGGAACCTTTGTACACTGGTGGAGGGAATGTATAATGGTGTCTCTACTCTTGAAAACAGTATGGTGGTTCCTCAAAGAGTGAAACAGGGTAACCATGTGAAACCATAATCTCAAAGAGATATTAGTCCACCCACATTCATAGCATTGTTCATAATAGCCAAAAAGTGGAAGCAACACAAGTGTTCATCAGTGATGTGTGGATAAACCAGATGTGGTCTGTATGTACATTTTCAAGCATAAAATGGAAGGAGATTCTGATGTATACCACCACCTGGACGAACCTTAGGGGGACACTTTGCTAACCAGTCACAAAAGGTAAATACTATCTAATTGCATTAATGTGATGTACCCAGAGTCATCCAGTTCATGGAGTCAGGATGTAGAAGGGTGGTTATGAGGAAAAGGGGTGGGAAGTAGGGACTTACTGTTTGTTGGGTACTGAGTTGGAGTTTTATGAGTTGTGTAGGTAAATGGTGGTGACAGTTGCACCACAGTGTGAATGTGCTACCTGCCACTGCACTATACACATGAAAGGTGCAAAGGTGGGATTATTTTGTTATGTTTAAGTAAGGTGTTATAATTTTAATTAAAAAATTAATGGAAAATAAAGGTAGGGATGTAGGGCAACTGTTAGAACTTCCAATTGATGGATCCACTTTGAGAAAGATAATTGGCCTTTACAACACATGCCCCATGGCCTAGGAGTCTCACTTTTGGGGTCACACCTAACAGAAATGCCTAAGTGTGCCTTCAAAAAGGGAGGTGCCCAGATGTTCTTAGTAGTACTGTGGATCGTAGCCCCAAACTGGAAGGAATGGAATTGTGCATAATAGCATGAGTCAGTCTGTTGGTCTATATCCATGCAATGGAATAATATACAGAAATATGGATGAGGGTGTGCAATAAGTGACAAATGAGGAATCTTATATGTCCTGAGGAAGCCAGATATATAAGAGTTTATGCACAGTGATTCCCTGCATATAAATTACATATCAAAGAAAATTACTTGTGCTGGTAGAAGTAAGAGTAGGGGTTTTCTTCAGGTATGGGGTGGACATTGGATGAGGCTGCAGGAGATTTTGGGGGTGCTTATATTAACTCCTGTTTATAACACTAAAATTGATCTGGGTACCGGATATGTTCAATATGTGAGGGAAAGTTATTATAAATTATGTATTCAAGTGAATTTTACTTAAAAAATTTTAAGTAAAAACTTCAGACGGGGCGGCGCCTGTGGCTCAGTGAGTAGGGCACCGGCCCCATATGCCGAGGGTGGCGGGTTCAAACCCAGCCCCGGCCAAACTGCAACAAAAAAAAAAAAAAAAAAAAATAGCCGGGTGTTGTGGCAGGCGCCTGTAGTCCCAGCTGCTTGGGAGGCTGAGGCAAGAGAATCCCGTAAGCCCAAGAGTTAGAGGTTGCTGTGAGCCGTGTGACGCCACGGCACTCTACCCGAGGGCAGTATAGTGAGACTCTGTCTCTACAAAAAAAAAAAAAAAACTTCAGACGGCTTATCAATCCTAGGATGAAGAGGGACCCTCAGCCCGTCATGCCTTGTTCACCATGGGCAAGTTCACGATGACCATGTGGTTCTCCCCTCGGTGCAGGGAGGCTGCCACTGGGCTCTAAGCACTGCAGCAACTTCAGGGTGAGAACTGAGGCCAAGGGCTATCGTAAACTCCTGGTGGGCTACAACACAGCCATGTCCGTCTGAGTGCTGGGATCACCATCGCTGCCTACCTGCCCTTCAAGGTGAGCCAGGACTCTGCCTCTCCCCTACCCACCCTGCCCACTCCTTCCCTGGTGCAAAATTATTCATTTGCTTTGATGAATTTGTAAGAAAACCCCAATTGTTTAGAACAGCTTTTGGCATGCCTCCTTTTACCTGTGACTTTCTGGCTGGAAGCAGGAACTGATGCAGAGAAGCAGAGCCTTCCCCACAGGGGACAGTGGGTGCTGATATCCATGTGTTCACTTGGGATGGTGCTTGGTAGATTTGGCAGAGCGCTGACCAAGGCAGTAATGTGAGCTCCAAAGGCTTGGAAATGTTTCCAACCAGGGTCAGGTCAGAGGGGCACCTCTGGTTCACTCCAGTCCCTTTCAGAACAAACTGGTCCACTTAAGACCCCCAGAGCAAACTCAACAGCCCCTTGCAGGTGTCTGCTGTGAGCAGAGACCCACCCTGCTCCTCCTGCCCAGCCATCCAGTTATGCTGCAGGTGTCTGTGAGATTCCCCCCATCCCCGTGCCCATCTCTGCTCTGAGCCAAAAGATGCCCCAAAGCAGAAAACACACAGCAACCTTTGTCCCATGATATGACACTCAAGGCGGGGGAAAGGTAGGCCTGAAAATATGCAAAGAAGTAACATATTTTGTCTCTGCTTGCCACAAACAAAGAAAACTATGAATGGGTGATGGGCCACCAGTTTAACAGGAGGAGGTCAAGTTCTCCTTCCTGTGCACAATACTAGAGTAGGGCTGAGGCTAGAGTGGAGGTGATAGAAATCTCAACAAGGACAGCATGTATTCTTGGGAAAACCCGGCCACACCTGCAGAAAGATGGAGCTTTTCAGCAGGAATCTAGGGAGGAGGATCTTCAGGCTCCTTCCTGGCTGCTTGGCTGAGGTAGCAGACCCCAAACTTGAGCTCACTCTTGCAATCTGGGATTTAAGCGTGAAGAAAAGGTAGATGTGTCCCTTAGCATTGTGGCTTTCTGAGTGAACAAATTTTATAAAAAGACATGTATCTCTTTTCTTTTTCTGTTTTGCACTTATAGCAAAATGTCAGGGCCTTAAACAGCAGAGAAGTTTATTTCTCTATCACATAAGGTTTCACATAGGGTTAGTTTCATTGCTCTATATTCATAAGGGTTCCAGGCTTCTGTTTTTCTACGTTGTCATGCTATTATGTAGCTTACATCCTTTAGGGTGTCTCAGGGTCCAAAATAGTTGCCGGAGCTCCAGCTGTCATATTTGCATTCCTCATATGCTAAAGGGGAAAGAGTTTTTTTAATTAGCCTTTTCAGATATTTAGAACAATTTCTATCTACATCTCACTGATCAAAATTTTGCCCATTAGCCACACCAAAGGCAAGAGAATCTGGAATTGCTTTCCCTGGACAATTTACTACCCTAAAAAAATGGGGTTTCTTCCTTAAGGAAGAGGAGGGGAGTATGGAAACTTGGAAGGCAATTAATAACCATTGCTGCCACCTGTATTTATCTTGTAGCTTCAAGAACGTTCTGCCATTCCTGGAAAAGAAACTCAAAAAGGAATACATCAGTGCTGCAGAAAGTTCCAAAGTTCTGGTCAGTAAATCTTACTGGCCGGGGAACTGGAAACAGAAGCGAACTACAAGAAAATTGTTTTTAATATTTTCTTCTTTATGGAGCTGGTTACATACACAGAGCAAGGATGCCGTGGCAGCCCTGCTTTTGGGGGTGACTGTGATCTTCACTGTACACTTCCAAAGTGACTCTGGAGACATCTCCTATGCTCATAACTTGGTCCTCCACTTTGCCTCTAACAGGTCCTTGTGGATGTTGCTCATTTCTCCTGCAAAGCCTACCTGTCTGGAGCTAATTGATAGAGGCAGCACAGAGAGACTGGTGCCATCAGAGGAAGATGGTCATCGCCTTGGTTTCCAAGAGAAGGGGCCGGCCACACCATACGGTGCAGGGCCACAGAGGGGAAGCACCATTGCCACAGGGAGCTGGAGCCTAACTCAGAGAAGACACATCAGCATGGTCCCAGGGGGAAGTAGGTGTCAGGTTGGAATGCT
The DNA here is from genome assembly GCF_027406575.1 of Nycticebus coucang. Taxonomy (NCBI): domain Eukaryota; kingdom Metazoa; phylum Chordata; class Mammalia; order Primates; family Lorisidae; genus Nycticebus; species Nycticebus coucang. Next base: position 48,818,375 of record NC_069787.1, on the reverse strand, counting down.
CCCCAAGTGCCAGTAGATTGTGCCCGGTGTCAGTGACCCTTCTCACCTGGGTTTCCCTTGGACCAGGTGTCAGAGGCATTGCTTATGAGAAGAGCTGAGGTTTGGAGTTGGCCTGCTGCTAGCCGCGGCTCTGCCCTTTCTGGGCAGAGCAGGTCACTTCCCAAGCATGGTTGCATACTTGTCATTTGGGGGAATGTTTCCTAGTCCCCAGGGCCTACAACTGAGGGGCTGGTGAGGAGGCATGTGTAGAGCTCCATATTTGCGATATTGGCCCCTGCCAGCCTGAGGCAGGGGCAGGTCTCTCCATGCCCCATAGCAGTCTCTCCCCTCTGGTGGTAGGATAGCCCCCGAGAGACCTGGCAGGGCTTAGGGTCAGAAGGCCATTGGCGGTGAGGAAAGCAGCCAGTCTGAGCTCCCGCACTGAGTACATGCTGTGTGACAGGTGCCCTCCCAGGTGCTTCCCCTCTGCTGACTTCACTCCTACTCACTGCAGGCCTATGGGCTGGGCGCCATGCTCCTACCCTACAGTGGAGGAAATGGCAGGGCTGTGTTGCTTGTTGTAGTTACATAGCCAGGCACAGCCTGTGCTGTCCTGGCATGTCCGGTAGAAGGAGGTCAGGGAGCTCTCTGTGGATCGGGTTCCGCCCTGGGGCTCGCTTTCCCTTCTGGAGTATGGGGGTGACAATGGTGGCAGTTCCCAGCTGAGGGCTGTAGGCTCCATCTGAGCAGATGAGCAAGAAGGTGCAGCTTGATCCACCTGCTGGGATCCCTCCTCTGGGGAAGCTGCTTGGTAAACTCAAGTTGGAGCAGTGTCTGGGGCCTCAGCTAGTGAAAAGCTTCACTCAGCAGAGGACCTACCCTGCATTTCTCTCCCTGGAATTAGGGCTGCTTTCTGAAGACTGAGAGCTTCTTCTTTGTCCTGTGCCTAGAGACAACTTTGTGCACATTGAGAAGAGCCCCAACAAAACTTGTGTCGTCTGCATGATCAGTGTGGGCCTGACGCTGCTCAAGTGTGGAACATGGAGCACCTGGGCCTCTCCAACTTCATCCCACTGCTGGTCCTTCTGGCCATCTCTCCAGAGCCATGTGGAGTCTGGATGGTGGGGGATTTCCTCTTTCTGGTCACCATTTTGGTCAGCCTAGAAGGTAAGAGAGACCCTGGCCAAGGGAAACCTGTGGAGAGATCGGCACTTGCATAGATGAGCAGGAAATCTCAAGGAGATGCTTGGTGCTGGTCGCTGATAGAATCCGGCAGTTTAACTTGACAGTTTGCATATTTAGTGGCAGGTCTGCAGTGTGAGCCAGACAGATGCACCCTGTGATTGTGACAATAAAGCTGAGCTATCCCAGGAAGAGCCTCTGAGAGTGGTTGGGGAGAAGGATATCATGAGCTAATGCGGGGTTCAAGGGTAGAGCCTGGGAGGCTGGAAGGGAGGATGTGGGGGAAGCAGGGCCCTGCTTTGGAATCAGATGATCCAATGCATTGGATTTGGGGCAGTTTGGTGCAGGGTAATAATAGGGGCTTTAGAGCCAGGCAGGCTGGGTCAAATCCCAGCTCAACCACCAGAAGGCTGTGTGACCTTGGGCAAGTTAGTGAGCCTCTCTGCTTATTTCCTTGCCTGTGAGTTGGAGATAATAGTGTTGTGAAGATTAAATGAGTTAATGAGTGTGAAGGACTTGGAGCGGTCTTTGCACATACCAAATACTCAGTCAACATTATTTTTTCCTGTGGCTATTTCCAGGTAAAATGGGTGAGGACTTTTGGATCCATCACTTTTGGATGTTGTTTCTAAGCAAAGAGTGACAGGTGATGGCTGTGTTCAGAAAGCTTACCTGGTGGAATGAGAGAGAAAGGGAGTGGTTGCAGAGGGACCAGCAGCAGGCTGTGGACGACCCTCACTAGTACTGTTGTGTATGTGGAGGACCATCTGGAAATGGGGCTGGAGGGGAGAGAGGGTCAATAATGGATCTTAGCTACTGAGGGGAGCACAGAGCCGGGTGGACATACAGGGAAAGAAGGTCAGGAGTCTGGGCCTGGGGAGTCGGAGGCAGCTGCAGCCCCTCCAGGCAAAGCTTGGTGGGCACTGCTGGGCAGGTATGTTGGAAGCTGGCTTCAGAGTCGTTGATGCTGTGGGGTACATAAGCTTGTTGGTCTTTAAAGGACTGTGTGTGGCTCCAGGGAGGAGGGAGCTGGCTTGTTGTGCCCTTCTGGTTTCAAACTTCTGGCATCAAGTGATCCTCCAATCTTGGCCTCCCAAAGTGCTGAGTTACTGGCTCTAGCCAGTGTTCCTCGCATTTTCATGCCCATCTAAGAGGGTTTTATCAGCTTTTTTGGTTTAAACTCATACCAGCTCCAGAGAGAGCATTTAACACCTTCCTAACATGCCATTCAGCCTTTCAGAAATCTGAGTCCTCGGGCGGCGCCTGTGGCTCAGCGAGTAGGGCGCTGGCCCCACATGCCGAGGGTGGCGGGTTCAAACCCAGCCCCGGTCAAACTGCAACAACAAAAAAAAATAGCCGGGCATTGTGGCGGGCGCCTGTAGTCCCAGCTACTAGGGAGGCTGAGGCAAGAGAATCGCGGAAGCCCAGGAGTTAGAGGTTGCTGTGAGCCGTGTGACGCCACGGCACTCTACCCGAGGGCGGTACAGTGAGACTCTGTCTCTACAAAAAAAAAAAAAAAAAGAAATCTGAGTCCTCTGCAAGTCAAGCCAGTGAAAGGATTGTGTCATAAAAGAGCCCACCTCCCCAAATTACCTGTTTCTCACACACTAAAGCAAAAGAAAACCACAGGTTACCATCATTAATCCCAGAACTAATAACTTAAGTAGCAGGACTAGTCACTGATTTTGAATTTTATAATTACCAAGTTGTGCATAGCAGGGCATTTAACCGCATCCCATGCTTAGGACAGCCCTGGACAGCAGCAGCTGCTGGAAATAAATAAGGCAATACAGATGGTTCCCAGGTTAAGAAAAATATTGGTTGTATAAGTCTGTTCTTAAGTTGAATTTGTATGTAACTTGTAACCAGGTGATGCATTTACCTATGATCGGTAATAGCCTCCATTCATAAGTGCAAGTCATGTGTCAGTCAAATGTTTATAACTCACTGACTTACTCTACTATCCTCTGTTCATAAGTACGAATGGTATGTAAGTCAGATGTTTGTAATGCAGAGACTGCCTGTATAGGCTGTTTTTGTTGTTGTTGTTTGTTTTTTTAAGCCACTTACCTGGTAGAATTAAATCCCACCATTCTCATTCTGATGAATGGAGCAGGCTTAATGTATCATGGTACCTACTTTCCTGCTTCAGTGCAAGTGGACAGCACTCTGGTGTTGCTGAAATGATACTCATTGTATTAGTGCAGGACCAGTGTCCTCCTACTGTGCAGAAGGCAGTTGCATCTGTCCCCTACTGACAGGGAAAGGAGATATGCATTAGTGGGCCTGGCCTGTCTACCATGTCCCCAGATGCATGCTGTAGATCAAATGTGAAATTCTAATATGACACTCTCTGTGATTCTGAATGCCCCCCATCCCATATAGTTTATCCTTGGCTTTTATCAAATGTGGCTCCATCTTTGAGCTCTAGGCAGCCCTATGGCCCTGCATGGAAAGCATGTGGATGAAGCTGCCATTCTTGGCTTCCTGGGGCCTATTTCTGTGATTTGGGGTCTCCTGTGCCTGGGTATGGTGGCCAGCATGTCTGGCCACACCTTCACTTCCTCCCCATCTCTAGGTGAGTGCTGTCCAGCCCAGATAGAAGTCATTGAGACCTTCCACCTAAAGTTCTTCATCAGCTGCTGGCTGCAGTTCAAGCTAGCCATCTCCGACTTTCCAGGATGTGAGGTTTTTGCCACCAAACCAGGCTTTGACACTGCTCTGGGTAGATTTACAAGTATTTTGAGTGTGAAAATGGACTTGCAGAGAGTCTGCCATGTGGATGTGTTGGGTCTGCTGCACATTCAGCTCACAGCGGCCGTCTGTCTGGATGAGCAGGGGTTGTTAAGAGCCCAGCCCAAGGTTTAATTAACACCAGGGCCCTGGCCTCTGTAGCTCCAAATGGCCGCGAGGAGGGGCTGGCATCCTGAGCTGGGTCATGGCCTCAGCAACCATCTACACTGAGCAGAAAGGAGTTCAGAGGGGAAATCCCTGGATCAGAGTCCTCTTCTACTGTTTCTGCCATTCTGCCTGTGAGTGTTGAAGCTGTTCCCTCTAAGCCTCCTCCCCCCTGAAATGGGGATGATGGGCCTCCTGCCTGCACGCAGCAAGTGAAAAGTGGCCAGTGTCGGTGCCGCTGTATCACGCCAACACCTTGTGCAGGAAACAGCCGGAACACGGACTGATGAATGTACAAGCTTGCAAGAGGTGAGGCCCCCCAGAAGTTCAGGAGAGCCGACCTACCGAGTAACCTCCCTCGTGGCTGCAGGAATGCTCCAGCTACCTCTGCAGCAGTTATTAAAACACTATACAACAGGTGTAGGAAGGCCTGGTACAAGGACTACGTGCTTAAGGATTGCTATGTTCTCTTTTCCCCAAGCTTTACTCTCACACCTGCACCACGAATTTTCAAGGCCCAATACCTGCTTACTAACGAGCAACCGATCTTATCATGTTAGACCACTCGATTGCTTGAGGGCTTGTCTCCAGGCCGCAAACCAGCTTCTGGCCAGGAGATTGTCCTGCTCCCAGCGTTTCCCTCAAGAACCAGTGACTGTTCTTACAGGTATGGTTATCAATCTACTACAGACCAGGAGTATCTTTAATAATTAATCAAAGATTGGCTGTACCACAGGCCAATGCATAACTGCTGCACAGCTGGGACACCAGTGGGGTGGAGCTGAGGTAGCAGCAGGAGAGGTATCCTGTGCACACTCAGTGTGCCCTGAGCCCAGGACCTGGCACAGTCCCACTGCCCTAGTTAGTCTCTAATGCTACCCCAGGAGGGCTGCAGGTTGTCCCTCTAGACAAGGGAAACCAAGGAGCAGCAAGAAGGCTGACTTGCTGGTGTGGCCATGGAAGGGAAACATCCAAGCATCCAGGTTCCAGTGTATAGAGCCCCCAAGGCCCTGCTTGGCAGTGCCTGTCCAACTCCAGACCAGTCATGGAGGCCAGAACAGGAACCCAAATAGTTATAGATCATGACTTCCTGGAGCCTCCTGCTGCACTTGGGGTTGTAGGCCATCCTGAGTCCACCCTTTCTCAACCTGCAGCCCAGTGTCAGGTGGTGCTATCTGCCATCTATTCTCCGTCGTTCTAGGCCAGGCTGGTCCTGAGATGCAGAGCTGGCTCTGGCATCATGCTTTGTCCTGCCCTAGGAGTGCCACTCAGAGGAGGATCTGGTGATTAGATGATTCTAGGACACTGAGGAAGACTGCTGGTCACAGAGAGGGTGTCCTGGCTAGGCCAGGGTCCCTGGATGTATCGGAATTCTCAAGCTATAAGAATAATAATAGCAGTGCATGGCTGAGAGAGGGGACAAGGTGGAATGCCTTGGGGAATTAGGGAAGCACCTCTCTTGGTCAACATTCACGGGCTGATGGACAAGCATCTGAAGTACATGAGCACGAGGAAGGCAGCTCTGGTGGGCACAGCCTCCCTCCCCAGCAGTCAATTCTCCAGAGCACAGGTCAGGGCTGAGGTGCCCTTCAGCTCCAGTCTCTATGCCAGCTAGACCTTTTGTGCAACCACTAGACCAGCTCTGAGGTCAAGGTCTTCAGTGACCTGGAGGTTCTGGAGAACTTGGAGGTGAGTAACATTCATGTGCATGAGTCAGAGCAGCAGGAAGGGCCAGGAGGGAAGAGAGGACATGAAGGGGATGTCCTGGGCCACCTCTCTTTAAAATTAAGAATAATAGCAACTCCAGATTCTCTTTAGACCATATGAATCTTTTACTAAAAAAAAAAAAATGACAATTAGAATTTTTTTAAATGATATTCTCTTTCCTTTTCTCTTTCGACTTAACATCATTGCCTATCTGATCTATCAGGCAATTCCCCAGCTACAAGTTAAGCATGTGAGGGTGGCACTGGGAAGATGGTGTGTGTGTTCAGGGGGCGTGGGGAACATCCAGTGTCTGGATTGAGGGAGGGACACTCTGCTCAGGACAAGTCCCCTTTCCCCAGACCTCACTCCCCCATTGGGTTGGGCAAGGTTGATCTCTAAGGCCTGGATCCTGATAAGCCTAGAAGGAGTTCTAGGGCGATGGGATGAAGGAGTCTGTTGTCTTTCTGCCTGCTCCTCCTCTTTTCTTGCCACAGATCTGGCTCACTGGTCTTTGAGAGAGCCTGAGAGTACGTGTGTTGTGGATAAGGGAGGATGGCCAGTTGCCCTGAGGACTGCTGGAGGTGGGCCTGGGAACAGAGGTCCGGGCTGCATCTCAGAGAGCTGGCACTTGGTGATACTTCATGTTAGTTTAGCATTTATTAAGCAAGGAGAATTCAGTGGAGTAGAATTGTCCTTTCTTTATAGACATTCCTTCCTGACTGTACGCTGTCCGTAAGCAGTGCCCAGGTGTCACCATCTGCCTAGGTATGACTCAAGAAGTGGTGACCACCCATACCCTTTGGGTCCTGGGAGAGACAGCCATTGTCTTGGGCTGAAATAAGGGTGCTACCAGAGATGGGGTGCACTGAGTGGTACACCCCTGTGAGTTGCTCAGCCCCACTCATGGTCCCCCCACTGTCTACATAGCCTGCTCCCCCCACTGTCTATATCAGTGGTTCTCAACCTTCCTAATGATGTAATGCATTTCCATCGTGAGAAAGGGGTTGCGACCCACAGGTTGAGAACCACTGGTCTATGGTCTTCTCTCCCCAACTGTCTACATGGCCTACTCCCTCCACTGTCTGCATAGCATCCTACCCAAAGCCCTGGTCTCTCTCCCAGGTGAAATGCAGGTCCCATGTCATGCAGGCCTTTGAGAGGAGACTCCTTTGGGCTGCCCAACTTCATCACATATGAAGTTAGTGTGTCAGACCCTGAAGCTGGCAGAAGAGACATTGGACAGGTTCTGCACCTTGGTCTCAACCCCCACAGCATAAAGGAATGGTTGACTGAATGAGTGCTGGAGTTGCTCTGGAGATCCCAGCGTCAGGGGTTCCTGACTGTATGCTGTTCAGCTGTATGCTGAAAATCTGTGAAAGGAAGGCATGAACGGGTGGCCACCACTCATCTGGGGACAATTGCAGCAAGGCAGGGCCTGTCCAAGAGGAGCCCCAAATCTATATTCTTTGTATAAAATTTCCTGCCCTTAAAGTGTTGGCACCTGGCACTTACTGTTGTGAAGCACTGCCCATCTTGGGCTGGGATAGCCAGCTCCCCCATTTTGCAACCTCTGTCCTACGGATCAGTTCAGTCTTGGGGACTGAGAGTCGTGTCTCAATTGTTTCCCTTGCACTGGTTCACACAGTTATTCATTCAGCAAGAACTCAATGATGTGTGGTTCTTGGAGGGAAGTTGTAGAGGGACACTCAGGGGAGAGCCAGAAAGGCTTTCCTGGGCACTGGTGTTTATAGGGAAGTCTTGATGCTGAGCTTTGAGAAGCCAGTTACCCACCCACCTGTCATTCTACTGCAGGGTGAGCCATTACAGGCGCCCTGGAAGAAGAATGGTCAACATCCTTAATTTAAGCCACTCTAGTTGGTGTGCAGTCCTATCTCATTGCTGTGTTTTTCCATTTAACTGATTTCTTGAGATGTAGTCAATGTGCCAACAACCCACCCTTTTAAAGTGTCTGGCTCAGTGATGTTTAGAATATTCACAGACATGCACAACCGTAGCCAGAGAGAACTTGAGACCCATTTTCATTACCCCTTAAGAAATGTTCACCCTCCAACCGCACTACCTCCCCCCAGAATAGGCAATGTGTTTGCTTATTCTGGATGAACATTTCATAGAAAATGAATCATAATGTGTGGACCTTTGTGACTGGCCTCTTCCATTTAGCATAATGCTTTCAAAATTCATAGTGTTTCTCAATTCTCTTGTGTAGAAGTGGAATTGCTGGATCATATGGTTTAAATATTTAAATGTTTGAGGAACAGCCAGACTGTTTTCCAAAGCAGCTGCACCATTTTACATTCCCAGTAGCAGTATGTAAAGTTTCCAATTTTTCTACATCCTCCCTAGCACCTGTGAGTGTCCATAATTTTTATTCCAGCCAACCTAATGGGTGTTAGTGATATCTAATGGCTCTGATTTGCATTGCTCTGATGGCTCATTTATTATTGAGTTATAGAAGTTCAATATGTAGTCTGGATATAAGCATCTAATAGATATATGGTTAGCAAAAACATGTCCTATTCTGTGGGTTGTCTCTTCACTTTCTTAACTGAAATCCTTCAAAGGATGAAAGTTTTTAATTTTGATGGTGTCCCATTTATCTCTCCAGTTTTTCTCTTGTTGCTTATTCTTTTGATGTTGTATGTAAATTACTATGTTTGTAATTTGCATTTCCCTAGCAACTAATAATCTTGAACTTCTTTCTCTGTGCTTATTCAGCATTTGTATTAATACATCTTCTTGGGTGAAATGTCTGTTCTAAAGTTTTGCCTATTTTGAATTGCGTTATCTGGTTTTCATTGAGTCAAAAGTTTCTTATATGTTCTACATGTAAGTCCTTTGTCATATATATAGTTTTCAAATATTTCCTCCTAGATTATGATTAGCCTTTTTGTTTTCTTAACAGCATCTCTGGAAGAATACATTTTTACTGTGATGAATTCAGTTTGTAGATTTGTTGTTTAGAATTCATGTTTTTAGTTTCATATTAAAGAAATCTTTTCCAAGCTGAAGAATATTAAGAATCTTTTTTCTAGAAGTTTTCTCTATTTAGTTATGACATTTAGGTCTATGACTCAGTCTAATTAAATTTTGTAGCTACTATGAGATATGGGTGGAGGTATATTATGTTGCATATAGATCTCCAGGTGTTCCAGCAACATTTCTTGAAGCACTATCCTTTCCTGTATTGAGTTGCCTTGCATCTTTGTAAAAATTAATTGTCCATCTACATGTGAGTCCACTTCTAGCCTCTCTTTTATTTGTGTGTCTTTTTTAATGCCATAAACACTTGATTTGATTACTTTTACTTTATAGGGCTTGAAACTAGTTGTGTAAGGACTTCCAACTTTCTCTTTTTGGTGAAGTGATTGGAGCAGAACGTAGTAGATGGGTCATTATTATATTCCACCGCAGATTCTGAAATACCCTGGTCAGTAACAAAGTTACCTCCTAAGAGATTGACTTCCTTAAAGAAAGAAGACTCAAACTAGCATTAGCAGCACTAGATGATAGAGAGAAAATGGAGCAAACCCTTCCATGTTCTGAGGAAATTGATTTTAACTTGGAATCTCATACCCAGCCAAACTATCAATCAAGTGTGAAAACAAAATAAACATTTTCTGAGACACAGACTCAGAAACCAATCAATAGGCCATCTCAGGGAAAATTTCTTCAAATATACATGCCAAACAGAACATGAATCCAAAAAAGAGAATACACAGTATCCAAGGAAAGCAGACCAAATCTAGAAGAATCCCCAGTGATAGGTATGTAGCAGGTCCAGGAATCAGCCAGTCTATACCAGCGAGTCAGAGAGTCTGCAGAGGAAGATTGCAAGCACAAAAGGGAATTTTCTGAGGCAGTTATTTTCTTATTCTTCCATAGATACAGTGTTTATTTTCTAAAACTTATTTAATAATTTTTATTTATTATTGATATTCTACAGTTGGAATATTATAAGCATTTTCTCATTTATTCTGTTTGGTCTTATCTGTGCTTCCTTGATCTTGGTTTTGAGTCTGACATTATTTTGGAAAATTCAAGTCACTATTGCTTCATATATCCTATGGTTCATTTCTCTATTCTTCTCCTGGAATTCCCATTATATACAAAAAACCTTTTGTAGTTATGTCACAGTTATAATTCTGGCAAATCCTGTTGCTTTTTTATCTAGTATGATTTCTCTCTGCTTTTCACCTCAGAGAGTTTACATTGACATATCCTCAAGGTCACTGATTCTTCCTTAGCTGGTCCAATCGAACAATGAACTCATCAAAGGTATTCTTTATTTCTATAACAGCTTTAAATTTCTAGCATTTTATTTTATTATTTCTTAGAATTTCAATTTTTCTGCTTATCTGTGTTTTCTTGTTGTCTATTTTTTTCCATTAGACCCCTTAGCAAACTAACCATTGTTAACTTAAGTTTCTGGTCTAATAATTACAACATTACTACCATGTCTAGGTCTGGTTCTGGTCCTTGCTCTGTATTTTCAGACCCTGTTTTTTTCTTTCGCTTTGTTTAGCATTTTACCTATTAGAATGCTTTGTGGATTTTTGTTGTTGAAAAGCAGACATGGTCAGCAGACCAGGTAAAGAAATTGTAGTATATAGGCCTTTAGTATGTGGTAGAAAGGTGTGGGGCGAATATAACCATCTATAATCTTAATCTAATCTATAATTAGGCCTAATCCTAATCCTAATCTATAATTAGGCCTCAGTCTTTGAGTGAACCGGTGTCACTGGGCTATAAGCATTACCAGCCCTTCTCAGGTCCTTAATTGGTTTTTACATACAGGAGTTTTTTTGTTAATTATTTATTTTCTTTATAAACAATCATGTAATTTGCAAATAAAGACAGTTTTATTTTTTCCCACTCCAATTTGTATACATATAATTTTTTTTTCGCCCTCCATTGTATATCATTGCATTGGTTAGTATTTCTTGTAAAATACTGAATAGGAGTTATAAGAATAAACATCTTACCTCTTCCTGATCTTAGGGGAAAGACATTTGGTTTTGTACTATTAAGTAGGTATGATATTAGCAGTACATATATTTTGTAGTTGTTCTCTTTATGAGATTGAGGAAATACCCCTCTATTGCTTGTTTTATAGAAACATTTTATTGTAAATGTTGGCTGCTGTCAGTGCTTTTCTGTACCTATTTCTATATCATGTGAATTTTCCCCTTTAGCCTATTGATATGATGGATTGTATTAATTGATTGGGAAATGTTGAATAAGCCTTACACACTTGGAATGAATGAATCTCAATTGTTTATTGTCTAGGAGTCATTTTTATGCATTATAGGATTTAATTTTTAATGCATAGGTCCCTTTTATCTGTAGGGGATATATTCCTAGACTCCTAGTGCATGCCTGAAACTACAGACAGTACCAAACTTTATATATACTATTGTTTTCCCCTTACATGCATACCTATATTAAATGTTAAATGTAAGTCAGACAATCAGACTGCATAAGGTTACAATAATCACTAATAAGAAAATAGAGCAATTATAACAGTATATTGGAATAAAACTCATGTGGATGCCCGCTGTGCCTTCATTTGTTCTCTCTCTCTCTTTCCCCACCCCCACCACATCAACCCCTCTCTCCCTCTCTCCAAACCAGGAAAGAAAAACTATGGGTAAGAAGGGACTACTATCTACTATATATATACATTTTTTTTTTTTTCAGTTTTTGGCCAGGGCTGGGTTTGAACGCACCACCTCTGGCATATGGGGCCAGCGCCCTACTCCATTGAGCCACAAGAGCCGCCCCTATCTACTATGTTTTGTTGAGGATTTTGCGTCTATGTTTTTGAGATAGGTTCTGTAATATTCCTTTCTTGTAATGTCTTAGAGTGATTCTGCCTCATACAATGAGAAAGCAGAAAGAAAGTCTTCCCTCTGTTTCTGTCTTCTGGAATATTTTAAAGAATTTGGTGTAATTTCTTCCTTAACTGGTAGAATTCACCAGAGGAACCCTATGAGCCTGGTGGTTTATTTTCATGGGACACCATGAATTGTTAATTCTGCTGCTTTAATAGATATTGGTCCGTTGTGCTTCTCTCTGTCTCCTTGTGTGAGTTCTGGCAGTTTGTGTCTTTCTAGGAGTTAGTCATTTTCCCCTAAGTTATCAAAGTGATGGGCTTACAGCTGTTCATAGTTCCATTATTGTCTCTTTGATGTTCATGGCATTAGTACTGATAATGCTTCTTTTATTTCTGGTGAAAGATTTATCAATTTGTTGACCTCTTTTGAAAGAACCAGATTTTGGTTTCATTGATTTTCTCTATTGATATTCTGTTTGTATTTTCATATTTGTGCTCTAAATTTACCATTTCTTTTCCTCTGCTTACTTTGAATTTAATTTGCTCTTTGGTTTCTAATTTCCTAAAGTGACCACAGTGCCTTGCGTCTGAAGCTTAGATGATTGATTTCTAGACCTGTCTTCTTTTCTAATATTTGCATTTAATGCCCTAAATTTCCCTGAAGACACTGATTTCACTGCATACCACAAAATTTGGTAAGTTGGTTTCCCATTCTCTTTTAATACAAAATGTTTTTACATTTCTTGTAATTCCTTCTTAACTCACATATCATTCAGAAGTAGGTTGTTTAACCTCTTAAGTATTTGATAATTTTCTCACTATTCTTCTATTATTGATGTTTAATTCTATTGCAGTTTTGGAGCCCACAATATATTATTTCTTTTGTTAAGAATTGCATTAAGGTGCGTTTAGTAACCCAGAATGTGGTCTGTCTTTGTGAATGTTCCTCCTCACCTGGAGAAGAATTGTATTTTTCCCATTGCTCGAGATAAAATAGTCCATACATGTCAATTAGATCCAGCTGATGGACAGTGCTGGTGAGTTCCACTATGTCCTAGCTTATTTTCAGCCCACTAGGCCTATTCATTCCTGACTGAAGGGTGTTGAAATCTCCAGCTGTAATTATGGAGTCATCTCTTCCTCACTGCAGTTCTATCAGTTTTCTCTTGTGAATATTGATGCTCTGTTGCTAGACACATAACCATTATAGATGATTGTGTGTTCTTGGTGAGTTGACCTTCTTCTCATGTGATTGATGCCCTTCTTTATCCCTGATAATTTTCCTTGCTCTGAAACCTGCTTTGTCTGGAATTAGTATAGCCACTCCCTCTCTTTTGGTCAGTGTTACCATGGTGTTCCTTTCTCTGTCCCTTTGTTTTTAATCTGTGTATCATTATATTTGACGTGTGTTTATTGCAAACAACATATGATTAGATTGTGTTTGTTGCTCCCCTGTGGCAGTATCAGAGTTTTAATGGTGTAATTAGAACACTGATGTATAAGGTGCTTATTATAAACTTAATATCTACTATATTTGTTACTGGTTTTTTTCATTGTTTTGGTCTTCGTTCCTATATTTTAACTTATCTTTTATTTATATATGTTTATGGTAGTATGAAAATTAGTGGAATGTGTATGGAAACCCCTGTATGCACACCTCGATGTGTACATTGTTGCTGCATGTGTGGCTTGCCCGTATCACTTTGCTGTAGTGACATGCTGCATCATGATGAAGTCAGGGCCTTCACTGCACCCAACACTGGAGCAAGGCACATTGTGGTCACCAAGCAACTGCCCATCAGCCACTTCCCCACTCAGCTCCCACCCACCTCATCCCCTGAGGCCCTACTGTTCATCATTCTGTTCTCTGCTTCCATGTGTCCATGTTATTGATTTCCTACTTCAGAGAGAGAACCCTATTTACAAGTGAGAATATTCTGTATTTTATTTCTGTATCTAAGTTGTTCCTCTTAAGATAATGGCCTCCATTTCCATACATGTTGCTATCTTTCATGAGCCATCTATTCTTATAAATATATACCTATTTCTGTGTCTGTTGTTAATGCTTTCAGCTTTCATACATGTTTATCTTAAGTTTATTTTCACTAGATACAGAAATTTATAGAAAAAATACTTTTTAACTTTTCAGATAGTGCTTCATTTTCTTTTGTTTTCCATTATTTCTGATAGGAAAATGTCTTTTATCATAACCATTTTTTATGTGTTGTTATGTGTCTTTTTTTTCTTGGCTTCTTTAAGCTTTTTTTCATTGTTTTTCAGTGGCTTAACTGTAATATGCCAATGTGTTGCTTTCTTTGTGTTTTTAGAGTTACTTCAGATACTTGGTTGCTATATTTTAATGGATTTGGGAAAAGCTTAGCCATTATTTTCTCCTGGTGCTTTCTCTCTCTCCCCCCACCCCCCTTCCTTTCTAGGGCTCTCATTAAAGGTTTATTAGAGTGCTTATTTGCCTATTTATTCACTTTTTTCTACTTTATTTATTAAATTATACATTTTTATGTGATATGGGCTGGTATTTCAGCACATATATACACTGTATAATCAAATCAGAGTACTTAGCAAATCTGTCACCCCAAATATTTATCTTAGTGTTGGTATTAAAATTTAAAGTCTTATCTTCTAACTATTAGAAATTATACAATAAATTATTATTAACTGTAGTCTCCCTATTGTGGTATAGAGCATTAGAACAAATTTCTTATATTTACCTGTATTTTGGTATCTGTGGCTTAAGTACTTCCTATACCCCTTTCACCCTCCCTTCCCAGCCTGTAATGACCACAATTCTGTTTGCTACTTCCATGAGCTCAACTATTTTAGCTTCCATATACGAGTGAGAACAACTGGTATTTATCTTTCAGTACCTGACTTATTTCACTAAATAGAATGTCCTTGAGGCTCATCCATGTTTCTATCAATGACAGAATTTTATTCTAGTTTTATGTCTGAATAGAATTTCATTGTGGGGTGTGTGTGTGTGTGTGTGTGTGTGTGTGTACATATATACCACATTGTCTTTATCCAATCATTTTTTTTTGTTTTTTTTGTTTTTTTGTTTTCATAAACCATTTGACACATTTTTATCAAAGTGGTTAACATAGCCTTTCCGGCGCCATCTCAGTTACTGTGCCAAAACATTTACATTCCACATTTACCAAGTTTCGCAAATACCCCTGTAATATGCACCACAGGTGTGATCCCACCAATTCCCCTCCCTCTACCCACCCCCCCCTTTCCCACTTCCCCCTATTGTTAAGTTGTAGCTGGGTTATAGCTTTCATGTGAGAGTCCCAAATTAGTTTCATAGTAGGGCTGTGTACATTGGGTATTTTTTCTTCCATTCTTGGGATACTTTACTAAGAAGGATATGTTCCAGCTCCATCCATGTAAACATGAAAGAGGTAAAGTCTCCATCTTTCTTTAAGGCTGCATAGTATTCCATGGTATACATATGTGGATGCTTAGCCTAGTTGACTCCCTATATCAGCTATTGTGAATAATACTGCAGTTAACACCAGGTGCAGATATCTCCTCGATATACTTCTTTCCTTATCTTTGTAGTGGGCTTACTGGACCATGTGGTTGTTTTAATTTTAGTTTTATGAGTCTCAGCAAAGATTGCCTGGGAACATTCAGAAGCACAGGCATCAGAAGCATACAGGAGCTTCAACCTGGCTGGATAGAGGCATCTGTTACTTGGTTTCTCCACAGAGAAGATAAAATGGTGGGTAGATAATCACACTTTGAATAGATCATCTAAAAGAGAACATTGAAATTCCACAGAGAAGTGACAGGAAACCCCTACAGCAAACAATATGAGGGGTGTGTGGCAGCTTTTTCAAGAGGAAAGGTGGAGTGGTTGAAAGGCTCCCCAGTACAGGGAAAGGGTAAGTGGGAGCTCACCAGTGGTTCACATTTCCACTGCAGACTCCTGCAGTCCTAGCCATGGAAGATCCCTCAGATATTCACAGGCCATGGGGGTAATATAGGGAGCTGCCTGGGGGAGTTCATACTGGGTCTCATACCCCCATCCAGTATGCTAGGAAGCTAAATCAAGGCACCATATTGCAAGCACAGATCCTGCTAGACCATCTTGCCTGAGGGCTCAACAGCCCCTGTGTCTCCTTATCCTGGAGCCCCAATGACATCCACCACCTAGGCCAGTTGTTGACACCAAGGCTGCAGTGAGAGCCATTTGCAATGACCTTGCTGCTGGCAGCAACAAAGGCACCACGTGCATCTAGTGCAGTGAACTCTCATTGCTGGGACTAAAGCACAAAAAGAGGATAGACTCCCATCCAACCCTGTGCAGCTGCTTCCATCAAAACAACCTCAGGCTTGTAAGGAGCACAGCTTCAGCCCAACCACACTGCCCACAGCTAGGCCTTCTTCTGAGGACCTGGAACCATCTCACCCATGCCTGACACAGTCAGCACCTACATGTACTACTTGGGTGCCTAGGATGGGTCTTCTAGGCCCAGCTCTGTACCCCCAGGCCCTGAACACACTATTTGGGTGTCTAGAGACCACCTAGCCCAGGCCACTACTCATGGCAACTGAGCATTGTCTACCCAGCCTGTCATTATCGCTACAGCTAACAACTACCCACACATGCCATCTCCAGGACTGACAGCTCATTGTGGCCACTGACAATAGCATTATAGACTTCTTGGTAGCCAGAGGGTTTTCCTCTCTCTGCTATTGCCATCACTCACTCCTCAGGGCCCTGAGAACTCAGCCACCTGCCCAGTCTATCACTGTTAGCTCTTGAACCAACTACCAGGAAGCCCAAGAATCAGCCTGACCAGACTTGCTAACATTGATGCCCTGGGTCCCAAGGATAGGCATACTGCCCACTGAAAATGTCATGTGGAGACTTTATTATTACATGTACCAAGAATCAAAGCTGTAGTACTTTGCCATGTATAATAAGCATAAATTTGCCTAATAATGCCTAAAATTGAGGGAAATATAAGGATGTGCATTATGCATGGGTAGTATGGCTCAGGAGTTGGGGAGCCCAATGGGCCTTCCAGGACTGCTATGCCTTTCCATATGGGCCTACTGGGTTCATGGGATTCCAGTCTGGAAGACACAGGATCTGGGGAAAGTATGCTGAAGCAGCCTCTACAGAGCACTGCAAATAGGGAACTGGTGAGGTGGGCTGCAGCCATGCAGAGCAAGGGCCAAGGGATCCAGGCTGTGTGGAAGGGACCTGGAGCCCTGTCCCACGAACCATATACATGGCCATCTTGTCCACAGCCCTTGACATAGGGATCCAGGGAGATAGGGAAGCACCAGCCTTCACAGAGCAGACACCATGGGAGGACAGTGTAATCTGCATGTTTACCAGAGAAGTACCAGCCCTTCCCAGATAATGTCTTTCCCAGCCAAGAGCTGGCCACTTTCTGAAGGGGTATTTTCCTGAAAGTTCAGGCCTAATACATGGGTTCACACTCTACATAGGAGCACATTATACAAGGCAAAATATAGTAACCAACACCATAGATATTTTGTTCAGGATTAACTCCTCCCCTAGGAAAGCCAATTTAAAAAATTAAAAGACATGACTGTTACACCAGATGTGCACATATCTCATAAAGACAAACATGAAAATCATAGAAAACATGATACCTCCAAAGGAACACAGTAATTACTCAGCAACAATACTTCAATCAAAAAAAGAATTTGTGTGGGACGGTGCCTATGGCTCAGTGAGTAGGGCACCAGTTCCATATACCGAGGGTGGTGGGTTTAATCCTGACCCTGGCCAAACTGCAACAAAAAATATAGCCGGGCATTGTGGCAGGCGCCTGTAGTCCAACCTGCTTGGGAGGCTGAGGCAAGAGAATCACCTAAGCCCAAGAGCTGGAGGTGCTGTGAGCTGTGACACTATGGCACTCTTCTGAGGGCAACAAAAGCGAGACTCTGTCTCTAAAAAAAAAAGAATTTGTGAAATCTAGAAAAAGAATTCAGATAATGATACTGCAGAAATTCAGTGAAATACAAGAGAATACAGAAAAACAATTGAAAGAAGTCAGAAAAACAATTTGGGATATGTGTGAGAAATTTAACAAAGATATAGACAGAAAAAAGAACCAAATAGACATTCTAGAGCTGAAGAATTCATCAAAAGAAATAAAAAATGCATTTGAAACCTTTGATAGCAGATTAGATCAAGAAGAAAGAATTTCAGAAGTTTGAAGACAGATCTTTTGAAATAGCTCAGTCAGACAAAACTAAAGAAAAAAATAAAAAAATGAACGAAGCCAACATTATATATGAGATACCTTAAGGCAACCAAATATCAAAACTTTGATGTCCCACTAGGTGAAGAGGAAATAAAAAAGTGTTAAAAACGTATTCTACAAACTAATAGCTGAAAACTTGCAAAGAGTAGCAAGAGACTGAGACATCCAGAAACAGGAAGGTGGGAAATCCCCACACAATAAAAATCCAGAATTCTTCTTCATAGCACATTATGCTCAAACTACCCAAAGTCAAAGACAAAGACAAAAAGACCTATGCCCCCTTTTGCATCTTTGGAGAATATGATCTGTCACAGCAAAACTGAGGGACATTTTGGCTGCCAAAGGACTCTGTATAGTAAATTGAGGAATTAATCTCATGGTGGTTGAGGACAACCAGCTTGTAGGGAGGAAAGTCTTTAGACTTGGCCTGGAGGCTCAGGGGAACGCTTGAAGGTTTGTGAAATAGGAATGAGCTTTGGGGAAGGTATAATTTGATGCTGCTTGGGGAAAGGATGAAGAAAAGAGAACTGAGGAGCTCAGTGCCTGTGAAACAAGCCACAGGCACCTAAGCCGGCAGATTCGAATCCAGCCTGGCCTGCCAAACAATGATGGCTGCAACCAAAAAACAGCCAGGCATTGTGGCGGGTGCCTGTAGTCCCAGCTACTTGGGAGGCAGAGGCAGAAGAATCACTTGAGACCAGGAGTTAGAGATTGCTGTGAGCTGTGATGCCACAGTACTGTACCCAGGGCAATAGCTTGAGGCTCTGTCTCAAAAAGAAAGAAAGAAAGAAAGAAAAGAAAAGACAAGAGAACTGAGGGATGGCAACACATAATATGGTTGTCTCAGCTTGTGTGCCTCTGGGACCCCCAGGGTCGTCTTCATCTTGGGCCTGGGCTCATTCCTACATTGATATTGTTTTTCGATCTATCCATGTCTAAGTTAGTGCTTTGCCATCTCTAAGAATTTTGTAGTTTTTTGTTTGTTTGTCTTTATTTTTGATTTTGGTGGCATCATGATTTTCCATTAATGGCCCACTGAGGGTTTGGGTTCTTTCTTCCAGAGTATTATCAACTACTACAGTGCCTTATGAAATGTTTTTTATTTTGTTATGAAAGATGTAAACATTGGCTGAAACTGGGTGCTTTGTTTCAGATATATTTTGTGATTTTTAACTCTGAGATGTCCATTTTACTTGGAACTTTATTTTTTCTAATTCTTCAAGGTCTAGATTGAAGTCTAGTTCTTCCAAAACAAATTTCTATTTGCTTTTTCTATCTGCTGGACATAGTATCAAACCTGGCCTGTGTTAAGTTTAGTTTTGACTTAAGGTTTTTGTGCCATATAAGTAGTAGGAATTCTTAGGGGGATATTTCATGTTCTTGTCATCTAGTAGGGGGTCAGGCAGGCAAGCATTCTTACTGTCTCCTGTGCTGGGGTTTGAATTTCCATTTAACACCTGCAGTTTTGATAAGCACACTCTGGAGCCTTTGCCAGGGCCGTGAAATAGGTAGATGCTGGTGCCGACCTCACTAGGCCAGACTCTGTGTGACTGCCTGCAGAGGGAGCCCCCAGCACTGCCTCTTCCTGGCTGCAAGACTTGGTAAGATCACTTAGCCTTACTGTGACTCAGTTTCCCCTGGGATGGAGACTGTTACAGCACCTATCCTGCAGAGTTGTGCTTAGGATTTAGCCAGCTAAGCCATGAAAAGTGCTCAGCCAGGGCCCGGCCTCCAGTGGGGTCTCAGTGACCTTGAGTAGGTATCATCACTGAGGACTGGGGGGTGTCATCGGCTACAGCAGTGGTTCTCAACCTTCTTAATGCCACGCCATTTAATACACTTCCTGTGGATCGTGACCCACAGGTTGAGAACTGCTGGGCTACAGCATCGAAATCCCTGTGCGCTGTGACAGGAAGAGCGCAGGCTTTGCAGGCAGAGATCTGAGCCCAGGGTCCAGCCAGCCCCGCTGTATTGTACCCTCAATGAATCCCCAACAATAAAAAAAAAAAAAGAGAGAGAGAGAAAAAAAAAAAAAGAAAAAAAATTCATGGTATTTGGTAATTAATGTGCTCTATCAGAGTGGATTCAGAAGAGCAAATTTTTACCTATTTTAATAGATTTATTTTTCTTATCTACATTTCCTCTGTGTTGGCCATTGGTCATATTTAACACTGACTTAACACTTTTGAAACATCAATTATTTACCTGCTTCACTAGTGTATAGATTGTATTCATGGGAAATAGGCTCACTTCTGTTATTTTCAGGGTCTCGAGTAAGAACAAATGGAGACCCATGTATCATATGTCTAAAAAAAATTTTTTTTATATGTCTAAAGTATACATTTAAAGTTATAAATGAGGCTGGATGTGGTGGCTCATGCCTATAATCCTGATACTTAGGGAGAAGTTGGGAAGATTGCTTAAGGTCAAGAATTTAAAACCAGCCTACACAACACATCTCTAAATTTTCTTCTTCTTTTTTTTTTTTTAAGCCTGACCAGGTGTGGTGTCTCATGTTTGTAATCCTAGCAATCTGGGAGGTCAAGGTAGGAGGATCATTTAAGGTCAGGACTTTAAGACCAGCTTGAACATAGCAAGACCCCATCTGTAAAAATAAAATAAAGTAAAATAAAATAAAATAAAACCAGCTTCTTCTTTTTTTTTTTTTTTTTGTAGAGACAGAGTCTCACTGTACCGCCCTCGGTAGAGTGCCGTGGCGTCACACGGCTCACAGCAACCTCTAACTCTTGGGCTTATGCGATTCTCTTCCCTCAGCCTCCCGAGTAGCTGGGACTACAGGCGCCCGCCACAACGCCCGGCTATTTTTTTGTTGCAGTTTGGCCGGGGCTGGGTTTGAACCCACCACCCTTGGCATATGGGGCCGGCGCCCTACTCACTGAGCCACAGGCGCCGCCCAAAACCAGCTTCTTTTTAAAAGGTTGGGGGCAGTGTCTCAGGCCTATAATCCCAGCACTCTCGGTGGCTAAAGTAGGAAGATTGCTTGAGCTCAGGAGTTCAAGAGCAGCCAGAGCAACAGCAAGACCCCCATGTCTACTAAAAATAAAAAATAAAAAAATTAGCAGGGCATGGTGGCAGGTACCTGTAGTCCCAGCTGCTTGGGAGGCTGAAGTAGAATTGCTTTAGCCCAGAAGTTTGAAGTTGCCCTGAACTAGGCTGACACCAGGGCACTGTACTCAGGATGACAGAGAGAGACTCTGTTAAAAAAAAAAAAAAAATTAGCCAGGAAGGTGACTTATACCTGAAATCCCTGCTAACTGGGAGGCTGAGGCAGAAGGCTTGCTTGAGCCCAGGAGTTTGAAGTTCCGGTGAGCTCTGATGATGCCACTGCACTCTACCCTAGACAACACAGTGGGATGTTGTCTCTTAAAAAAAAACAAAAAAGAAACTTAAAAATTTTCAAATTAGCACTTTTATTTACTTCAAGTGTATTTTTTAGAAAACATTTATTCAAATATATTAATTTCGTTTTTTAGAAAAATGGTCTCACTTTGTCACCCAGGCTGGAATGTAGTGGTATGATCATAACTCACTATAACCTTGTACTACTGAGCTCAAGCAATCTTTCCACCTCAGCTTCCCAAGTAGCTAGGACTACAGGTGCATGCCACCACATCTGGCTATTGTTTTAAATTTTTTGTGGAGATGGGGGTCTTGCTGGTTGCCCAACCTGGTCTCAAACTCTTGACCTCAAGTGATCCCCTTACCTTAGCATCTCAAAGCACTGGGATTACTGGAATGAGCTGCTACACCCAGCCTATTAAATTTTTTATAAATAGAAAACTATCTTCAATTTAGCTTTTATAGCTTTCAATGTCCATCTAGTTCACAAGGTAGTAAATATCACACTTAACACATGTAATGTCTGAAACTTTTGGTATACAAATTAAGAGAAAATTATTTAATTTTACAAAATTTTCAACTGTCGTGTGCAACTAAGTACTATGTGCTACATTTGTGGTTATCTCCAGAACTCTGTAGTACCATGAAATTTAATTCAATGGGAAGCCAGTGAATGGGAAAGGATACTTCCTTGCGCAACAATCTATTGAATTCGTATTATATCAGAAGGTTGACCATTAAACTAATTTGCCTTTTCCTGTAAGCATTTTCACCTCTCAAATCCTCCCCTGGTTCTAAAGCATAATCTCTCTCTGATGTCGGTGGTACAACATTCAAACCTTTATGGTACTTGGACACGATCAATTTTTGTTTAAAAAACATAAGGAAAGAGATGTGGAAAAGCACGTCCCTGAACCTGAATGGTATTAATCCTGGGGCTGGATCTTAATGCTTTCAGACCAGGCAGAGTCAGTGCTATATCGGAGAACCAACTACTTTCCCTATGTGTTAGGCCCCGCTATATCCCAAGCCTGAAATAAGGTCAGGCACAAAGTAAATATCCAAACATCATTTGTTGAATGATGCCTTGCTGAATGAATGACTAGTGTAGTTGGGGTAAATAAGTCTTTACCCTCCTAAATGCTAACTGAGAGCCGTGATGGTAGCCTTTTAGTTGGCAATATCTTTCCATGCCACAAGTCTTACTTCATTTTTGCAAGTAATAGCTGTTTAATGATTGTACCCCTCAAAATCCTATTGATTATATGAAGGCTGCAAAAACAAATAGTTCAGGTTCTTCAGCTTCACTCGTTTTTAAATGTGAAACTTTTTTGCCAGACTTACTTTCTCAGCATCATATAAGGCGAGACTCACAGCCCGAGTGCTTCTTTGACTCATGAGGGCTGATGTACTTGGTGACACTGGTGGCACGCTGCCAGAGCCTCAGAAGGGCCTGTCTGAAAGGTGCCACACAAGTGCACTGTGCTCTGCCTATCTAAGCGAGGAGCTGCTCAGTTGTTCTCTGCAGGGACCACTGTATTGTTTTTAATTGCCTATTTTAATGGGCCTGAATAAAATACTCTTCTGTTTTATTTGATTCGTGTCCCCTAATGAAATTTCTCCCTGCTTTCCTTTTACCACTGTGACAGTTTCCTAGTTAGACATTTAGCTCTTTCAACAGGGGCTCTTGATTACCAATGGCAGTGACTGTTTTTCCATCTATGGATGTTCAATCCCAGCAGTTCCTGACCTGTGGGATCATTTGCAGAAAAGGGTTGAGTTTGGGGAGTCTGGGATGAATGAAAGAAATCCATGAAATAGTAAATGACAACAATAACAAAATCAAGCACAGGCTTAGTTTAATCAACTAAACGAATCTGGATTTTTTTTCAAATGTTTCTAGCAGTGATCATAGGCATCCATAATTAACCCCTTTTAAACCACACCTAGCCTCTACTATGTAGATACTTCTAACAAATATTAGAATGATCTGGTTGGACAGTTTTCTGCTAGAAAAATTATCTGGCTGATGTAGGATGGAATAATGAAACAGAATTTGACCTAGGAAACAAGAGATGTGTGAATTTTTTTTTTTTTTTGAGAAAGTCTTACTTTGTCACCCTTGGTAGAGTGCCATGGTATCATAACTCACAGAAACTTCAAACTCTTGGGCTCAAATAGTTGGGACTACAGGCACCCTCCACAATGCCAGGCTAATTCTTCTATTTTTATTAGATGGGGTCTCCCTCTTGCTCAGGCAGATCTCGAAGTCCTGAGCTTAAACGATCCACCCATTTCAGCCTCCTACAGTGCTAGGGTACCGCATCCGGTTCGGAGATGTAAATTTTAGTAACAGCTCTAACACTGGATGCTGTGTAGACTGTGTCAGAGTGTGTAGTAACTAATTCCCAGTGATACTGTTTGAACCCTGGAGTAGACTCTATCTCCATAGATTCCTAGAATTTCCCAGTTATGTGATCCTATAAATAATTATAAAATTTAAGTTTCTTTCACTTGCATAAAAATATTTTTGATACAACTTCTTCGCTTCACTTCACTTTCATGACTGACTCATTGCCATCTTTACATCCCAGAGGAATTCCACTGGCATTTCTCTGCCTCTCGATAGTTCTCCTCCAGCTTCTTCTGTTTATAGGCACTGCCATCCCTATGGTAATCTAGGATAGAGCCTTCATCTCTTTCCTACCCTTTTTCTCCACAGCCAATTATCAAATGCATCAGCTCTACCAGGAACCATCTCACGGATGCCTCCCCTCCAAGTGATGCTTCCTTCTTCTATGCATTTTCTATAATTCAGTCAGTCTTGAAGGAGGAGGGGACTTTTATGCCATTTCTTCATCCTCTTTCTACTCTGCCTCAGCTCAAAGGAAAGGGGATGTATCTAATCCTCTAGTACTGCCTTTCCTAGTTCTTACCTGATGGAGGAATGACTTCCATTAAGTGCCTTCTCTTAAGGCACTATTTTGATGAGTCAGAGGACATTCTTTTTACTTACAGATCAAGTGCACATACATTTTACTTACAGATCAAGTGACCTTGCCTAAATTCAGCCTTCCCTTTCTTATCCTGTGTACCATGGGCCCTCTTTTGGGTTTCCTATGCTCTATCTGTCAGCTCACCTGGGCAGCGTCTGCCTCTTTGAGGGAGGTGACTGCTCCGGGCCCACTCCCTCTTCTGTGTCTCCACCTGAACCTAAGTGGGTAAGTCAGCTGGACCTGCTTGATGGATCTGGCTGTGGTGGAGTCAGTGAATCATTGAAGTTTAAAAATGGGGTTTCTAGCAAATGGACTGGCAGAAAATTCCAACACAAGAGTAAGGAGATATTGAGTATTTATTGATTAAAAATCAATATTTGTTTCTTTGGTATGAATTTTCTTTAGTTAGAATCCCCAAAGACAGGAGTGAGTGGCAGGATTCAGGCACACAATTTGGTGATAATCCCTGTGCTCACATACCTTGGTGGTTTCCATTACTGACGGAGTAAACTCTAAACTTATTTGTATGTCATTGTATATAGCACAGCCTACTTCTCTGACCACATCACCCACATCCTGCCCAAGGTGCAGTCCGTCTCGTGGCGACACTGGGCTTCTTTCCATTTCTCACCATGCCCTGCATTTCCATGCTTCTGTGTCTCTGCTATTCCTTGCCCCTCCACCTCAACTTCGTTCCTCAGCATTCCATCCTTTCCCACTCTCCAAGGGCAAGTTTTAGATGCCATTTCCTTCATGAAGCCTTCCCCAAGTATTATTTTCCAAATAATAATAGTTAATTGTTCTTCTTTTAAGGCACTATGGTACTTTGCTCTTACATTCCTTAAGTTATGCTTAGGATCTATATTGTATTCTAGTTGGTATACATGTCACCACTTCATACAAGAATATAAAGTTCTGTGAGGATATAAATTACCTTCTTCATATTTGTACTGTCTCACCCATGCTAGAACAGAGCTTTGCATAAAATAGGTGTTTAATATAAATTTTTCTGGTCAGAGATCCAATGGAAAACTGAGTTGGTTGTGGGGATTGGTGCAGGATGGTTTTATCCAAGATTCTTAATCAATTATTATTCCCATAATTGAGTCTCGGTCTACTTCTCCTGTCTTACTTACACCCTCTTTCATCCCTCATGCCTCACCCTCATGCCTAGAAGAACTACATACAGTTGCCTTCAAATCACAATGATACTTCATGAGGCTGTGCCTTTACTGTCTTGAGTGCTTTCCTTATCGCCGTCAGCTTGACAGTCCCCTATTCACCCTTAATATGGTTTACATGTTGCCTTCTTTTGAAGCTTTTCCTGACCACCTTACCATCCTTCCTCTGTCATCCATGCTGGAGAATTGACCTCTCTTGTTTCTGCCTCTTGATGTTAGTATAGTCTGATTTCACAGTATATTTGTTGTTTCATCATTTCCCACTTTTGTTCATGCTTCCCTCCTTTTAAGGTATCATAACTCCTTGAGGGCAGTTCCTTGCCTTACTCATCTGTGGTTCCCAATTGCCCTTTTCAAAGTTTGAGGCATATGTTTTTCAACCCAGTTAGGTGATAGGTGCTATGTGATGGGATTTGGCATTTTAAGAGTAAATAGTAAATAGCACCTATCACCTAACTGGGGTCTAAGCAAGTCTCAGTCCTATTTGGTTGGGACACAAAACTCACTTGCTCCACTGGCAGTGCCCACCACGCTGGAGCCAGAGAATACGGAAAAGGAAATAACAACAGTAATTCCCCCTTTCTGAGGCTGACCCCATTCACAAAACATCTCACTCCTCAAAAATTAGCTGCCCTTCATCTTTATATCTCTGTTCACTGCTGTGTCACCTTCCAATTTAAAATTTCTCATTCTTAATAGTGCATTTAACCTTTAGGGGAGAAAACTAACTCATCATTATCACTCCAGATAAAGTGATTTTATTGTCTTTTTTTCTGGGTTCCATGGTTTGAAGATGAGATCAATTTATGGCTAAAACAGACTAACAATTATTTTAAATTCTTCTTACTTAGTACCTTTTACTAAAATCAAGCACATTTTGGGCGGTGCATGTGGCTCAGTGAGTAGGGCGCCGGCCCCATATGCCGAGGGTGGTGGGTTCAAACCCAGCCCCGGCCAAAATACAACAACAACAAAAAAAACAATAGCCGGGCGTTGTGGCGGGCGCCTGTAGTCCCAGCTGCTCGGGAGGCTGAGGCAAGAGAATCGCGTAAGCCCAAGAGCTGGAGGTTGCTGTGAGCCATGTGACACCACAGCACTCTACCCGAGGGCGGGAGGGCGGTACAGTGAGACTCTGTCTCTACAAAAAAAAAAAAAAATCAAGCACATTTAATAGTGCTTTTATTTCCAATTTGAGGGCATTTTTCAGTCCTGTTTTTGGAAATGATGGCTAAAATATGACAACAGTAACAACTAACAACTAATTTCATAGTTTATAAAATACTTTCCATATATCTTCCTTTTGGATCCTTACAATTACCCTGTGAGACAAGTATTATTTTTAACTGTTTTTTTGTAAATGTATATATTAAGGTCTCAGATAGCTAATTAGTCCAAGACATGAAGCTAGAAACTCAATCTGGGATGGTGTTTTTTCGTTTGTTTTTTTTTTTTTTGTAGAGACAGAGTCTCACTGTACTGCCCTCGGGTAGAGTGCCGTGGCCTCACACGGCTCACAGCAACCTCCAACTCCTGGGCTTAAGCGATTCTCTTGCCTCAGCCTCCCAAGTATCTGGGACTACAGGTGCCTGCCACAACACCCAGCTATTTTTTGTTGCAGTTTGGTCAGGGCTGTGTTTGAAACTGCCACCCTCGGCATATGGGACCGGCGCCCTACTCACTGAGCCACAGGCGCCGCCCATCTGGGATGGTTTTTATCTCAATCCCAAGCTATTTGCATTATTGTGCTTAATATCATCATAATTGTTACTATTTTCACCCCTGTCATCATGGCAGCCATTAATTACTCAGTCCTTGCTGTGTTCCTGACTGAGAAGAGGGTTAATTATGCTATCTCATTTATTCTTACAATAGTCTTTATGGTCTTTTATCAATTAGCAAAGCTTTCAGCTTTGAGTAGCATACAACCCAGGTAACTATTGCTTTTTATTTATTTATTTATTTATTGAAGGCAGAGTCTCATTCTGTCACCCTCGGTAGAGTGCCATGGCATCATAGCTCACAGAAACCTCAAACTCCTGGGCTTAAGCAATCCCCTTGCTGCAGCCTCCCTTGTACGTGGGACTATAGGCGCCTGCCACAATGCCCAGCAAGTTTTTCTATTTTTAGTTGAGATGGGGTCTCCTCCTGTTCAGGCTGATCTTGAACCCCTGAACTCAAGCAATCCACCAGGCTTGGCTTCCCAGAGTGCTAGAGTTACAGGAGTGAGCCACTGTGCCTGGCCACTAACTGTGGCTTAAGTAAATGGGATCTTTCTCCTATGAAAGTCCAAAGGTAGTTGAGTCCTAGCATTGGTTTAGTGTCTCAGTGGTGTCAGGGCTCTAGGTCAGGTCTTGGTCTTCCATTCATTGACCACAGTACCTAAGAGCATTGTGCTATCCACACTTGAAAGTAGGAACCAGGACAAGACTTTCCTCCTGAGTCTTTCCCTTATCAAGGAAGCTCTTCAACTGAAATTCGTTTTATCTCATTTCTCCTTGTTGCCACCATGCTTGTCCCTCAGCCAGATACTGAGCCATCTTCTTTCTGATCAAGGAATTTCTGCCCAGGAAGTAAACAAAACTAGGCCTATCTAAGACCCTCCCTGCATAAAGGTGCCAGCAGAGGCTGGAATCCAGCCCAAATTCTGTGCAGCTCACACATCAACCTGTGTGACCTGGCTGTGTGGGTCCACAGAAAGGAGTGGTGCTTTGCAATTTGTCTCAAATGAGGCTGCATTTTGTCAATCACAGGAAATCCCAGAATCAGCTGAGAGTGGTCCTGGTGTGTTAGTGAAGAAGACAGTGATGGGATTTGGCATTTTAATAGGTGTGCAATGGGGTCTGCCACTGAAATTTATTAATAGCAACATTTTAAAGATAAAAAAATCAAGGCATCGGGAAATTAAATAATTTGTCAAAGTTGCACAGCTGCAAACCCACAAAAAATTTTAAAATTAGCTTCGATTCTAAGGTCTAGAGTCCCATCACTAGCCTAATTATTTTTCTTAAAAAAAAAAAAAAAGCCTGATAATAGCCATGGAAACTGACACAGATTCATAATCCTAAAAGCTACGTAAAATTGATTTTTGAAGGAACTAGATTCCTGACCAACAAAAATGAAAAACTGATCCAGTTGTTATAATGATTACCTTTGGGAGCTCTGAGATATCATTGGTTATAAATAGGGCAAAAGATACAAAACATTATAAATATTGGTAAAAATTCTTAAAGACTTTCGGCCTTTGATGACTTGCAAGGCGAATCATCTTGTTAGAAGAATTAGGAATTCTGTGGTTGCCAAATCTACCAACGATTTCCTTTGTGACAATCTAGACTCACTTACCTCCATTTTTTCCTCAGGTTAATAATTTATGTCAGTTGGAGCTCAGTGTTTTATGAACCAAGGGTGAAATTATTAAATTTTATTGTTTGTGATTCCTTCCTTAAGTTATATTCCTATAATTGCAACTTACTGCATTCCCCAACCTCTATTTTAAATTTATTACTAGCCTTCCTACTGCCTTTTTAGATCTCAAAAGTAAACTTCAAATATTTACAAATCTCAATTTCATGTTTTCCCTTTCATAAATCTGTGGGCAAATTTGGTGCTGGGGACAGAGAGTAATAAATCTGGATATTTATGTATTGTGCCAGCAGGCGTTGCACAAACTTCTCCATATAACTTGGTCAATGAGCCTCAGTCTTGACCTGTAACACTGGTTCTAGTCTAATCCTGAGGCTCATATTAACAGAATCATTATAAAACATCTGGTGACTTGTATATACAAAACCCCTTCCTTCATTCCTTCAGTCATAATTTGTAATCAGACAAGTTTAGTGGGCACATATGTTCTCCATGTTGGCAGAGGAAAGTGCATCAAAAATGTTCAAATCGTTTATTACACCTATCTTTGAAGAAGGGGACACAGTTATGACTCATCCTAGTTTTAGGTTATAACCAAACCTGTAAGCCATATGAAAGCCATTGCTTTCCTTTCTTTTTTAAAAAAATCTTTTTTTTTAAAGATGAGATATATGTCAAAAAGCTATTATTTTTGAAGATCGCTCATTCCAAGTATATTTAATGTGCTTCAAGAAATGAAATATAAAAGTTCTAGAAGAAAACACAATGGAAGTAAAAAACAATTTTACAGTAGAGAAGGCCTTACTTAAACATCACATAAAATCTAGAGGGCATAGATGAAAGGCTGCTAAAATTGACTGTGTAAAAATTTAATGTTTGTTTATTTATTTATTTTTTTGAGACTCACTTTCTTGCTCCCAGTAGTGCTGTGGCGTCATAGCTCACAGCAACCTCAAATTCTTGGGCTCAAGTGATCCCCTTGCCTCAGCCTCCCAAGTAGCTGGGACTATAGGCACCTGCCACAACGCCTGACTGTTTTTTAGAGACGGGATCTTGCTCTTGCTCAGTGTGGGCTCGAACTCTTGAGTTCAAGCAGTCCACCCACCTCAGCCTCCCAGAGTGCTAGGATTACAGGCATGAGCCTGGCCCAATTTAATGTTTATTTGGTAATAACATCCAAAACACAGCTGAGAAAAAAAATATATCCTATATATCAAAGGGCTATTTTTAATATGCAAAACTACCTTACAAGTAAATTTGAATGATGAATAACTCAATTTTGAAAGCAGCTAAAGAACATGAATAGAAAGTTTGCAGATAAACAAATACAAAGGTTGAAAAAGAAAAACATAGAAAACAAACAGGTTTAACATTATTTATAATTCAAGAAATGGGAATGAAAACAATAAAATTTGTTTTAACTATCAGATTGGCAAAAATTACAAAGTTACAATAAAACCCAGTGTTGGAAAGAGGGTGATCAATAGGCCTTTTTGTTACCAGAGAAAGAGGGTCTGGCTGCCTGTCACTGTCAGCCAATGTGTAGAGTTGGGAATAGATCCACCAAAGGAGTCCCGGATTCTGGGGAACAGTGAGAGTAGCTTCTGCAAGACAGTTCTGATCTTCTAACATTACACTTTTATATATTCAAGTTTAAAGTGAAGACCATGTTAACCTTTATCATAAACAATAATTGGCAGAACCCATGACTCATAAATAATTAACAATATTTTAATTTAAAAGCTAATATTCTAAATCAATTCACCTGGACTACTCAAGATAGGCCTCTTTAGGGTGGGAGCTAAATTTACAAAACAGTAAAAATGGGAGAAGGGGGTTAAGGTCAGGCAGAACGTAAACTGAACAGACCGTCTGGGTCATGTCTGCCCTCGCCTGACAGACTCCATCGTATTTTCACCATATGTGGTTTCACTTTCATATATTTTTGGTGGGAGGATAAATTGATAAAGTCATTATAAAGGTATTAAAATGTAAAATACCCTAGTATCCTTTGACTTGGCAACTCCACTTGTAAAAATCTATTTTCCTTGCCCTGTGTACAAATATATATATTGTATGAATGTTCATTTTAGCATCATTTATACTTTCAAAAAGCTATAAACACTTCTTCTGTCCATCAATTGTACGCCTCTCAAATGGAAAGTAGGAAATTTATGTAGCCTATTAAAAAGATTGTTAGCTCTGTATGTCCAGAACTAGAAGGAATTCTCTTTAATCGTTAATTACCTGCATATCTGTCATTTGGGTTCTTGTAGTGACAGAGTGGGAAGTAAAGTAAAAGTCATCGTATCATGAAACTATGCGCTAAGTAACTGACCATTCAAATACTATTCCTTGCTATGATCTCTGCCCATCAGATGATGAAAACAACCCAAATCATAAAGTAACAATTGTCTATTAGTCTTAACCAACAATTAAAGAAGACAAAAACATTAACGATTATGACAAGATAGGCACTTCAAAAGAAAATAATTTGAATGTCAAAGGATTTTTAACTAGATCCTTGGGAAAGGTGATACAGCCCAGAAATAGTTTTCCACAAATGACTCTCCTCAAGATAAGGCTATGAAAATTAAATATGAATGGAAAAGTGTTATAATGAGCTATCATACAATTTGGGGGCCTGGGAAAGGACCCCAGCCCTTACCCAGCTACATTTAATTTCTTTTCTCCTTCTAAGAAATGCCACCTGATTGCAGTTAAAATCTAAGTTTTGTTTAAAATGAAAAATTTGTTGTCATGATTTTCATTTCATTTTTAAAATAGGAGTACATCCCAAACAAACATATTTTCTCACTTTTAACTATAATTTGGTCTCAGTTTTAAGGGAATTTTTTTTTTCAATTCCTGTTATCCTTGGATAACCTTGCTAAGTGAATAGAATGGATTGCCAAATTATGTTCTGCTTGGGTAAAAATTTTAAAATTATACATATATGTTTGTATATATATATTGACAATTTCTGGGGTAGGACACAAAAGAAACTATTGGTAGCAGTACCTCTGGTGAGGAAAACATCGAGGATTGCAGGACTGAGAAGGGGACATTTACATGTTACCATTATTTCTTTGTATAATTTTTGAACTTTTTCATGCAAGTACATATTCTATAAGTTTTAAAAATCTAGCTAACAAAATACACAGAATTAATTTTATTCTGTAATTAACCTAGAATCAAAATCAAAGTTAGAACGAATTCTATCAACAGGTGTTTTCAATCCTTGTTGAAGATTATCTTTATTATTAAATAAGAAATCACGTAGGGTGAATAAGAAAGCACATATATCACCCCAAACAATCCTGAGACATTAATAAAAACTTCCCTCTCTATGAAGCCAGTGCCAAGCATCCGCACAAAAGTGTCCTATATCCACAATGAAGTTTATAAGGGGATACATACCTCTGTAATTTTTTTCTCTAGTATTTCACTTCCAGCACCTCATGAGTTGGTCATCTAAAACATCCCAATTTGAAAATATCTCCCTCCCGGAGTGAATTAGGGATGTTTTGGAGTTTCCTCAGCCCTTCCTGGATGTGTAAACATGTCCATGCAGAGGTGCTTGAGGTCAAGAACAGAGACTACTTATTCTTTTTTCCAGGGTCCTTTGCCTTTCTTAGAAATCTTGTCTTTCATGTAGGTTCCCTCTTTCTTTCTCTTTTCCTTCCTCGTCTCACTCCTGAACCCACCCACAGCCTGAAGCATCTGCACTGGGTGCAGAGTTTGGCATCTCTGGTCTTGCCAGCCCTCTCAGCCCACAGGTTCCTGAGCTAGTCCTGAACGTGGGCTGCCCTTGTCCACCACTCTAGGCTGCATGTACAGTTGTTCCCTATCCGATACTTAGCTAATTGTTAGTAATAAGTAATACTTATTGAATGCTTGCTATGTACTAGGCATGATGTTAAAGAATTTTTTCAAGATGGGTGCTCAAAATCGTTTTTTTTACAGATGGAGAAACTGCAAAAATAACCTGATTCTGATCCTGGAGGATACAGAAAACTGCTCAGACTCCAAAAGCCCCCCACATCTAATCAATCCATCTGCAAATTTTGTTTAGAATCTAACAATTTCCCACTACCATTCCGGCTACCACCCTAGTCACAGTCACCATCATCTCTTAGCTGGGTCGTTACAATGGAAGGGCCTCCAGGTGCTCTTCTTTCTTGTTCCCTGGCCCCCTTCTTAAAAATCTTTAAATATGAGCAAGGGCCTATCATTCCTCTGCTCTCCATCTTATCCTAAGGACCAAGAAAGTACTTAAAATGTAAGTCCATATCTGGTAAATCTAGTAAGGCCATATCTGACTCCTCCTCACTGAAATCATCTACACTATTTCTTCCTTGGTTTTCTCCATTTAACCTACACTACATTTACCACTCCTGATTTCTGAATTTTAGAAAAAGGACTCATTCCATTTCAGTGAAATGCTTAAATAATTTTAGTTTTTAATTACATAGGGACCAATGTTGCCCTGTGAATTTATTTATTCTCTCTTTACTCCCAGGAGAATGTCAACTCTAAAAGGTCAAAAACTATCTGTTTTGTTGTTCACTATTGTTTTTGATGTCTAGAACAGTGCTTGGTACATAGTATATGTTCAAAATATTTATTGGATTTATGAATGAATGAGTGGGGAAAAAAACATGTGCTTCAGAATCACATAGAACTAGGTTCAAATTCCAGCTACATCAAGTATTATATTTGTGTCTGTGTATATAATTTTTTTCCATCTATGAATATCAGTTTCACCTTGTACAAAATTGGAATAGAGAAAGCGATTTCACAGATTTTTATCAATATTTAATGATAGCACAGATGTCAGATGCTTGGTATAAAATAGAGTTTCAATAGATTTTAGTTATTTGTAATCTCTTCTAATTTTCTTACAGAGAAAGAAATAGAGAGAAAGGAATATTTAAGGTCAAACTGATATTCACTGAAGACATTTCATAAATGTTTCTTAAGCATCTACTATGTTGTAAGCACTGGAGATACAAGGATGAATGAATTATTATTATATATACCCTCAAGAATCTCATTTTGTTATAATGATTTACTTACTAGACCAGGAATGATAAGATACATAGTAATGGTAAGTTCTCCACAAAGAATATGAAAATATAATCCTCTATTGAACTCTATTCTCCCTTGAACCTGTAAAAATTACTACCTTAATATTCTTAATATTTATGTTTTTCAATTATACTTCAGCTATATAACTGAACATTCACATAAACACAACAATCTATAATGCATTCAGATTTAATTAGTGTCATTGAATGTTTTGGGTTTCTTTTTTCTTTCTAGTAATACCATATAAAATCTACAGTTTTAAAACAAATACTATGGACAAGATGGCGGACTGAAGCCAGCTTTCAACAAAGGCTCCCGTCCAGAAGGAGAGTTAAGGGACAGGAATAGTAAGTATCCTGGTGGACTTGAGCCTCACCAAGAGAGAAGGCTGAAGAACGCACATCAACACCGCTGAGGCAAGTTGTGATCACAAGGACGCAAACAAAAGGTACAAAATCCACCACCAAGCGGACGGGAGTCCCCCTCCCCCATGAGACCGGCTCATGAGCCCCACAATTGAACAAGCGGGCAGAAATTAAAGGCCCTCCCACTACACTCCACGGGAGAGACCTTCTAAAAACTGGACCTACCTCCCCTACTGGGGTGCCGTGGCATTCTCCTGCCAGACATAGGGCTGAATAAAACTTTGGGAATCCTTTGCCGGCAACCCTGAATCCCCGGCGCTCCCCTCCCGCCCACTGAGGTCTGGAGGCCTGTCCCCCAGGACTTCGGATCCTTGGGTGATTTCTCAAGGGGAGTGGACAGTCCCCGAGTTGCGACTGGTCAGCATTGACTCTGAGGCGCGCTGAGTGAGGAGAGGGCACCGGGCTGAGGGGGAGTCACGCCTCGCGGCACTTCCCTGCGGTGCAGTGCAGCAACCCTCCCCGGGCATAGGGAGCCCAAGACTGAATCAGACTCTGGCCTCCCCGCTGAGAGCTGAGAACCCCTACTCTCACTCGGGGTCTGAGGGCATATCCCCCAGGAGTTCGGCTCCTTGGGTGATTTCTGAGGGGAGTGCACAGTGCCTGAGCTGCGTCAGGTCAGCGCTGACTCTGGGATACGTGAGCGAGGAGAGGGCACTCTGCTGAGGGGAAATCAAGCCTTGGCGGCACTTCCCTGCGGTGCAGTGCAGGAGCCCTCCCCGGACCGTAGTATTGCGTAAAACTGAATGAAACTCTAGCTTCCCCCCCACCACTCCCAATCGGGGTCTGGGGGCCCATCCCCCAAGAGTTCTGATTCTTGGGGGATCTCTTAAGGGGTGTGGACCCAGCACAAACTGCGGCCGCTCAGTGCTGACTCTGGGGCGCGGGACAGAGGAGAAAAGTGTCGCCTGAGTGCCCACACCAGAGCAGCAGTTCCCTGGAGGTAGATCAACAGCCGTTTTTTCTTTAACGGCAGAACGCTCACTTCTGGATATTCTGAGGCCACACCCCCTGTCTCCCTGGGCAACCAGAGGAGGCCACCGGTGACAGGGCTCACAAATCCGGAAGCCTCCAGGGCGGGGCCGACCCAGAGAGGTGTTCAGACGCAATTCTCCAGCAGCAAAGACGTTTGAACTCAAAACAGCCCGTCTCCTGTAGGCGACGACAGGAACAGAGACAGAACCTCACAAAGTTGTCTGTTCTGTTCTGTTCTGTTAGCAGCATGCATCAGGGATGGGGCTAAGCCTGAGTGAACACCTCCTTCCCATCACCTGCATCAAACACTCAAAGATGTCAGGCCCCATCTCCTCCTGCTAGATAGCGGCAGTCTGCGGGGGCCTGGCAGACTTCCTTGCGATTCAGGCAGGTGCAAACCCCTGGAGTGTCTGTTCACTGCAGGCAACTGGGTTAGCCATCTGCAGAGATACCAGTGACTGGGTCCGACGGAGGGGCAAAGTGGGGAAGGAGACGTCAACCTTCCCAGACTGCTCTGTTTGCTGGGTGGCTCCTCCTGACTCCACGCTGCACTGGAGTAAGCTGTGTCAGAGGAGTCACCAGGCCCCTGTGATCCAGTTCCCAGAGACCTCTTGAACCCTTCCACCCGAGACAAGTGCCGATTGAGACAGTTGATTCGGACGTTTTGAACTGGGCTAATAGACTGAGGACTCTTGAGGCGGCGCCCTGGGTGTGCGATTGTAGGAAGGTTTGATTCTCCTTTTCCAACTGGGGCCAGAGGTGGGCAGGCGGGGTGACTTAATTGCTGATTTTTCCACACAGCTGAGACTTCAAGCCAGAGTAGAAGTTGCAATAGGATCGAACAGAAACCAGCTGAAAACAAGACAGAACCACTTTGCTCCACCACACCAGACAGGGCCCCAGTTTCTCAGGCCACAACACTGTACGGGCCCTCGATAAAACCCCAGGGGAAAAACCAAAGGGAGTAAACCATGGGGCGGAATCAGCGGAAAAACTCTGGTAACATGAATAACCAGAATAGATCAACCCCCCCAAGAAAAGATACGGCAGATGTGATTGAAGATCCCATTCATAAACAACTGGCTGAGATGTCAGAAGTCGAATTCAGAATTTGGTTTGCAGACAAGATTAATGAAATGGAATTAGGAATTCGAGGAGAAATTCAAAACTTGTCTCAAGAATTTAACGAATTTAAAGACAAAACCACCAAAGACTTAGACACACTGAAACAAGAACTTACAGCCCTCAAAGATATGAAAAATACAGTAGAATCCCTCAGTAACAGAATGGAGCAAGCAGAAGAAAGGATTTCTGACATTGAAGATAAAGTCTTCGAACGCTCCCAATCTCTCAAAGAGGAAGAGAAATGGAGAGCAAAAACGGATCACTCACTCAGAGAGCTCTCAGATAATTCGAAAAAAAACAACATAAGGGTTATAGGAATTTCGGAGAATGATGAAGGGGCTGCCAAGGACACAGAGGCCCTTCTACATGAAATTATGAAAGAAAATTTTCCAGACATGCCTAGAGAATCTGAAATTCAGATAGCAGACAGCTTCAGAACCCCAGCACGATTCAACCCCAATAAGCCATCTCCCAGACATATCATAATTAGCTTCACTAAAGTTAACATGAAAGAGAAGATTCTCAAAGCAGCCCGGCGAAAGAAAACTATGACGTACAAAGGTAAGAATATTAGAATAACTGCAGATCTCTCTGCTGAAACTTTTCAAGCCAGAAGAGGCTGGTCATCAACTTTTAATCTCCTAAAGCAAAAAAACTTTCAACCCAGGATCTTGTATCCAGCTAAACTGAGTTTCATCTATGATGGAGAAATTAAATACTTCAATGACATTCATATGTTGAAAAAATTTGCCATAAGTAAACCAGCTCTTCAGGATGTTCTCAGACCTATCCTCCACAATGACCAACCCAATCCTATACCACAAAAGTAAACTCACTCAGAAACTTCGGATCAAACTCCAACTTCCACACTGGCGAAAGGATTAAAAATGTCCACTGGACCTTTGAAAAACTCGATACCCAAAATTCCACCAGACTTATCAATACTCTCCATCAATGTGAATGGCTTAAACTGTCCTCTAAAGAGGCATAGGTTAGCTGACTGGATACAAAAACTCAAGCCAGATATTTGTTGCATACAAGAGTCACATCTCAACTTAAAAGACAAATACAGACTCAGGGTGAAAGGATGGTCATCCATATTTCAGGCAAATGGTAATCAGAAAAAAGCAGGTGTTGCAATTTTATTTGCAGATACAGTAGGCTTTAAACCATCAAAAGTAAGGAAGGACAAGAATGGTCACTTCATATTTGTTAAGGGTAATACTCAATATGATGAGATCTCAATTATTAATATCTATGCACCCAACCAGAATGCACCTCAATTTATAAGAGAAGCTCTAACAGACATGAGTAACTTAATTTCCTCCAGCTCCATAATCATCAGAGATTTCAACACTCCCTTGGCAGTGTTGGATCGATCCTCCAGAAAGAAGCTGAGCAAAGAAATCTTAGATTTAAACCTAACCATCCAATATTTAGATTTAGCAGACATCTACAGAACATTTCATCCCAACAAAACTGAATACACATACTTCTCATCAGCCCACGGAACTTACTCCAAAATTGACCACATTTTAGGTCACAAGTCTAACCTCAGTAAATTTAAAGGAATAGAAATTATTCCATGCATCTTCTCAGACCATCATGGAATAAAACTTGAATTGAGTAACAACAGGAATCTGCATACCCATACAAAAACATGGAAGTTAAATAACCTTATGCTGAATGATAGCTGGGTCAGAGATGAGATTAAGAAAGAAATCGCCAATTTTTTGGAACAAAACGACAATGAAGACACAAACTATCAGAACCTCTGGGACACTGCAAAGGCAGTTCTAAGAGGGAAATTTATAGCACTGCAAGCCTTCCTCAAGAGAACGGAAAGAGAGGAAGTTAACAACTTAATGGGACATCTCACGCAACTGGAAAAGGAAGAACATTCCAACCCCAAACCCAGTAGAAGAAAAGAAATAACCAAAATTAGAGCAGAATTAAATGAAATTGAAAACAAAAGAATAATACAACAGATCAATAAATCAAAAAGCTGGTTTTTTGAAAAGGTCAATAAAATAGATAAACCTCTGGCCAACCTAATCAGGAAAAAAAGAGTAAAATCTCTAATATCATCAATCAGAAACAACAAAGACAAAATAACCACAGACTCATCAGAAATCCAAAAAATCCTTAATGAATATTACAAGAAACTTTATTCTCAGAAATATGAAAATCTGAAGGAAATAGACCGATACTTGGAAGCACGCCACCTTCCAAGACTTAACCAGAATCAAGTGGAAATGTTGAACAGACCCATATCAAGTTCAGAAATAGCATCAACTATACAAAACCTCCCTAAAAAGAAAAGCCCGGGACCAGATGGTTTCACGTCAGAATTCTACCAAACCTTTAAAGAGGAATTAGTACCTATATTACTCAACCTGTTCCAAAATGTAGAAAAAGAAGGAAGACTACGCAACACGTTCTATGAAGCAAACATCACCCTGATCCCCAAACCAGGAAAAGACCCAACAAGAAAAGAAAATTATAGACCAATATCACTAATGAATATAGATGCAAAAATATTCAACAAGATCCTAACAAACAGAATCCAACAACACATCAAACAAATTATACATCATGACCAAGTTGGTTTTATCCCAGGGTCTCAAGGCTGGTTCAATATACATAAATCTATAAATGTAATTCAGCACATAAACAAATTAAAAAACAAAGATCATATGATTCTCTCAATTGATGCAGAAAAAGCTTTTGATAATATCCAGCATCCCTTCATGATCAGAACACTCAAGAAAATTGGTCTAGAAGGGACTTTTCTTAAACTGATAGAGGCTATCTACAGCAAACCCACAGCCAATATCATATTGAATGGAGTTAAATTGGAATCATTTCCACTCAGATCAGGAACCAGACAAGGCTGCCCATTGTCTCCATTGCTTTTCAACATTGTAATGGAAGTTTTAGCCACCGCAATTAGGGAAGAAAAGGCGATCAAGGGTATCCATATAGGGCCAGAAGAGAACAAACTCTCGCTCTTCGCAGATGATATGATTGTGTATCTGGAAAACACTAGGGACTCTACTACAAAACTCCTAGAAGTGATCAAGGAATACAGCAGCATCTCAGGTTACAAAATCAACATTCATAAATCGGTAGCCTTTATATACACCAACAACAGTCAAATTGAAAAAGCAGTTAAGGACTCTATCCCATTCACAGTAGTGCCAAAGAAGATGAAATATTTGGGAATTTACCTAACAAAAGACGTGAAAGATCTCTATAAAAAGAACTATGAAACTCTAAGAAAAGAAATAGCTGAAAATGTTAACAAATGGAAAAACATACCATGCTCATGGCTAGGAAGAATCAACATTATCAAAATGTCCATACTACCCAAAGCAATATATAATTTCAACGCACTCCCTATTAAAGCTCCACTGTCATATTTTAAAGATCTTGAAAAAACATTACTTCGTTTTATATGGAATCAGAAAAAACCTCGAATAGCCAAGACATTACTCAGAAATAAAAACAAAACAGGAGGAATCACACTACCAGACCTCAGACTTTACTACAAATCGATAGTGATCAAAACAGCATGGTATTGGCACAAAAACAGAGAAATAGATATCTGGAATAGAATAGAGAACCAAGAGATGAATCCAGCTACTTACCGCTATTTGATTTTTGACAAGCCAATTAAAAACATTCAGTGGGGAAAAGATTCCCTATTTAACAAATGGTGCTGGGTGAACTGGCTGGCAACCTGCAGAAGACTGAAATTGGACCCACACCTTTCACCATTAACGAAGATAGACTCTCATTGGATTAAAGATTTAAACTTAAGACATGAAACTATAAAAATACTAGAGGAGAATGCAGGGAAAACCCTTGAAGAAATTGGTCTGGGTGAGTATTTCATGAGGAGAACCCCCCGGGCAATTGAAGCAGCTTCAAAAATACACTACTGGGACTTGATCAAACTAAAAAGCTTCTGCACAGCTAAGAACACAGTAAGCAGAGCAAGCAGACAGCCCTCAGAATGGGAGAAGATATTTGCAGGGTATAACTCTGACAAAGGTTTAATAACAAGAATCCACAGAGAACTCAAACGCATCAGCAAGAAAAAAACAAGGGATCCCATCGCAGGCTGGGCAAGGGATTTGAAGAGAAACTTCTCTGAAGAAGACAGGCGCACGGCCTTCAGACATATGAAAAAATGCTCATCATCTTTAATCATCAGAGAAATGCAAATCAAAACTACTTTGAGATATCATCTAACTCCAATGAGACTAGCCTATATCACAAAATCTCAAGACCAGAGATGTTGGCGTGGATGCGGAGAAAAGGGAACACTTCTGCACTGCTGGTGGGAATGCAAATTAATACATTCCTTTTGGAAAGATATATGGAGAACACTCAGAGATCTAAAAATACATCTGCCATTCAATCCTGTAATTCCTCTGCTGGGCATATACCTAGAAGACCAAAAATCACAACATAACAAAGATATTTGTACCAGAATGTTTATTGCAGCCCAATTCATAATAGCTAAGTCATGGAAAAAGCCCAAGTGCCCATCGATCCACGAATGGATTAATAAATTGTGGTATATGTATACCATGGAATACTATGCAGCCTTAAAGAAAGATGGAGACTTTACCTCTTTCATGTTTACATGGATGGAGCTGGAACATATTCTTCTTAGTAAAGTATCCCAAGAATGGAAGAAAAAAATACCCAATGTACACAGCCCTACTATGAAACTAATTTGGGACTCTCACATGAAAGCTATAACCCAGCTACAACTTAACAATAGGGGGAAGTGGGAAAGGGGGTGGGTGGGTAGAGGGAGGGGAATCGGTGGGATCACACCTGTGGTGCATATTATAGGGGTATTTGCGAAACTTGGTAAATGTAGAATGTAAATGTTTTGGCACAGTAACTGAGATAACGCCGGAAAGGCTATGTTAACCACTGTGATAAAAATGTGTCAAATGGTTTATGAAGTGAGTGTATGATGCCCCATAATCATATCATTGTATACAGTTATGATTTAATAAAAAAAAAATAAAAAGTGAAAAAAATAAATACTATACAAATAGTTTGAAAAGGGCAGCATCCATGGCTCACTTAGTAGGACACTAGCCCCATATACCGAGGGTGGTGGGTTCAAACCCGACCCCAGCCAAATTGCAATAAAAAAGTAGCCTGGCATTGTGGCGGGCACCTGTAGTCCTAGCTATTCAGGAGGCTGAGGCAAGAGAATCGTCTAAGCCCAAGAGCTGTAGGTTGCTGTGAGCTGTGACACTACGGTGCTCTATCGAAGGTGACAAAGTGAGACTCTGTCTCTAAAAAAAAAAAAAACAAAATAGTTTGAAAAGGTTGATTTTTTTCTTTTATTTTTGATTATTTTTCTTTATTTTCTAGGGACAGGGTTTCCCTCTGTTTCCCATATAGTATAGTATCATGATCATAGCTTACTGTATCCTTGAATGCCTGGACTCACAGGATCCTTCTGCCTCACCCTCCATAGTAGCTGGGACCACAGTGGTACCCTAGGACATCCAGCTAATTTTTAATTTTTTTTTATGAAAAATGGTATCTCCCTGTGTTGCCTAGGCTGGTCTTGAACTTCTGGCCTCAAGTGATCCTCCTGCCTTGGCCTCCCAAAATGCTGACATTACAGGCATGAGCCATAGGGCCTGGCCTGTTGAAATTTTTATTTTTTTTTTAAAGAACAAATACTAAGGAGTGTTTTTTTGTTTTTTTTTGTAGAGACAGAGTCTCACTTTATGGCCCTGGGTAGAGTGCCATGGCATCACGCAGCTCACAGCAACCTCCAACTCCTGGGCTTAAGCGATTCTCTTGCCTCAGCCTCAGGAGTAGCTGGGACTACAAGCGCTTGCCACAACGCCCAGCTATTTTTTGGTTGCAGTTCAGCCGGGGCCGGGTTTGAACCCACCACCCTCAGTATATGGGGCCGGCGCCCTACCGACTGAGCCACAGGCGCCACCCTAAGAAGAAAACCACAAACCAGGTGTCAAAGTCTCAATAAATGTGGAAACCTAAGTAGAAGGGAGGTAGATGAAAACAAATACTGACTGAAACTTTGAAAGAGGAGGAATTTTTGCTTATTGTGCAAGATTGGAGCATCACTTGAGTTGTTTAAGTTGTCCTTAGAAAAATATCGAAGTTTTAGATGGGGCCAGGAGGTGAAAGATGTGCAAGGCAAAGGATGTAGGGGGTTATGTTTAATGTAGACCTGAGTAGGCCTGGTGTGGTGGCTCACACCTATAATCCCAGTACTTGGGAGGCAGAGGTCACGAGTTTGAGACCAGCCTGAGCAAGAGTGAGACCCCCTTCTCTAAAAAATAGCCGGGTGTTATGGCAGGTGCATGTAGTCCCAGCTACTTGGGAGGCTGAGGCAAGAGGATTGCTTGAACCTAAGAGTTAAGATGCCACAACACTCTACCAAGGGTGACCGAGGTAGACTGTCTCAAAAAAAAAAAAAAATGTAAACTAGAGTTTGAGAAATAATAAACTAATAGAAAAAAATGTTAGCTAACATTTAAAAAGTGTATCCCATATGCTAAATTCATTCAATCTTCACATAATCCTATAAAGTAAATGCTAATATTATCCCCATTTGCCAGTTGAGGTCATGGGTACAATAGATTCAATGACTAACCCAATGTACTTAATACTAATATGAACTTAGTACTAGTATGA
Organism: Nycticebus coucang; assembly: GCF_027406575.1. Lineage (NCBI taxonomy): Eukaryota > Metazoa > Chordata > Mammalia > Primates > Lorisidae > Nycticebus > Nycticebus coucang. The sequence goes on along the minus strand of NC_069787.1, from coordinate 48,775,262 downwards.
AACCAATACATAAGCAACTAATAGCCCACACAAAAGAAAACACAAGTATAGTTTACGAGGGGGATGGAGGAGGAGGCAGAGGGGAGGGGGGAAAGGAGGGTGATTGGTTGGTTCTCACCTAATGTGCACAATGTGAGGGTGTTCAGCACACTCCCAGGTAAAAAGCTCAACTACAATTTTAACCTTACCTTAGAAATGAAAACAATGTAACCTAAACATTGTACTCTTATCTCAATCTGAAATTAAAAAAAGAAATGACTAACCCAATATAATACAGCATTGCTATAAGTGACACAGCTGGGATTCAAACCAGGCAGTCCAGTTCCTAAGTCCACACATTTTTTGTTTGTTTATTGTTTACTGTTCTTGTTTTTGTTTTCTGAGACGAGATCTCACTCTGGGCTAGAGTGCAGTGACATCTTCATAGCTCCCTACAGCCTCAAACTCCAGGGTTCAAATGATCCTCCGGCCTCAGCCTCCCAAAGAATGAGGATTATAGGCATGAGGCACCATGCCTGCCCCAAAGTCTACAATTGTGAGCATATACTTTTCTCCAATGGAAAGTTTCGGAAAAGAAAGGAAGAGAGGGAGGAAAAGGGGAGGAAAGGAAGCAATGAAAAGAGTCCCAGAGGAAAAGTTTTGCAGAAGCCAAAAGGGTGGGTCTGAATTCTGAAAATGAATCACAGGAGATACATACTCCTCGTGAAAAATCTTGTGGGTGCTAACATTAATTATGACATTAGTAATACTTAAACATTTAAATAGCAGTATAGACATGTCACCTCTAAATAGCAATTTCAAAATAATAACATGACAAATCACTACTGAGTAATCTGCGTAGTATTTGCACACCCATCCCTACACAGAGATCAAAGGTTATGGCTTAGAATGCTTAGATTTTTTTGTCCTATAATTTGAACAGATGACTCCTGAAAAACTACATCTCCAGAAAACACAGTAATGTTTGACTCTTATTGGAGCATACAAGAAAAGAAGTAAAGTGAAACTGGGAGAAGGTGGCCAGAAGAAAACCATCCTCAAAATCATAAAGCCGAGATTAGAGTTGATTAATAAATGTCAATAGATGTCATGTATTTTGTATTTTGGCTATTTAGCATTAAACTAATACAAAGTAGTAAAACATATATTACTTAATAATTTTATGAGTGAAAATGCCCAAATTAGAAACATTTTCACAAATTTAATTATTATTTAAATCATCAGTGTATTCATAGGATTTTTTTCAACCTGTCTCCCATATTCTCCATGTCATTGATTGAATATGAAAACTATTCATCACATAATACTATGCTAAAAACAAAAAGAAATCAGTTTTGGCACACCAAAAAGAGTAAAAAAAAACAGGTTTTTACTTCAGAGATGGAAATAACACAAGCAAAATTGTCTTGCCTTTGAATTGTGCAGATATTGTCTCAACTCTCCATTTTACATTCCTTATGTCAACCTGACCCCTAAAAAAGGTTTTAACTACGAAGCAGATTTAACACTTCAGCTGTTTACCATGCCTTAAATCTGACCGTTTTGGAGCGTCTTCAAATGAGCCAGATGAGAAACTACTTAATTAGGATTTTAATTATTTTCTTGCATTCTGATAGTATCTGGGAGTCGCTGAGAAGCAGCTTGTTTCTGCAGTTTCTCAGCTGCTAACCCCGTTCCCCAAGGCGGTGTTTATAGTAAATTCCCAGCTCCCAGAAGCGCCAGATAGAAGCTGCACACTACACTACAGAGCAGGGAGGTGCCACAGCCCGCCTTCCTGAACTTTCCTCCCACCCCGAACTCCATCATCTCAGTGGGACACAACTGTCTCCTTTCGGTAGGATGAAATGAGTGTATTTTGGCTTCAGAATCCTGTTGTATCTTTGAACTTATCTGTGTTCCTACGGTGACTGAGTTCTGAATAATAAAGTGGGAGTCAGCTGGGGAAGATTGTAGCTCTTAAACAGAATCAGATGAATGCACACGTGTGTATGTGGTTCACAACTTAGATATCAGTATTTTCAACCAACAAATTGGTTTTAAAAGAGTAAGACAATGAACTTGATTATGAAAATTATCCCTAGTTTAAGATTTAGCAAGAAAATTAAATAAATAAAATCCATATTGGTGTCCAGGGGTATCTCAATGTAGTGGTTCTCAGCCTGTGGGTTGCGACCCCCAGGAACTGTATTAAAGGGTCTCAGCATTAGGAAGGTTGAGAACCCCTGGTTTACAGGTTTAGACATTCTATACTTTTGTTAAACTGTTATTTCTAAGCGAAATTCACTTAGGAATTACTGTGAAATAGGTTGTGTTCAAATAAAAATAAATAGAAGTTTAACTAACTCTTCTGGTTATAGCTGGTGATTTAATCTGGAGACTTTCTGTAACTTCTACTAGAAGACAGACTTTAGTTTGAAGTCCTTTAATTCTACGCAAAATACTACTGAAATTTCTCAAGGGTCTTCATATTTGTACAATCAGGCTTGCTTCTGGAGGACAATTGTGGTTGGCAGAATTCTAAAGATGGCCCACCAAGATTCCTGTCCCTGGTTATTCAAACACTAATCCAGTTAATATTGTACTATCTAAAAGGATTCTGCAGATAAAAATCTTGATCAATGGGTACAAGTCAAATCTATCAAGTATAGAACACAAATGTCTTAACACTGTGATTAAGTAAATGAGATGAAAGCTATGTTAATTAGTAGGATGTAAGCACTCCAATTTGTACAATCAACACATTGAATCCCACAAAAGCATAAATGTATTCATGATCTATGTATATATGACTTAATAAAAAAATAAATAAATAAATAAAAATAAAAAGTTGAAAACAAAAAAATAAAACATACTTGGTGAGAACCTCAAAAAAAAAAAAATCTTGATAAAGTATGAGTCCTTTAAAAGCAGAGTTTTCTGATGAGTAGCAGAACAAGATACCAGAGAAATCCAAAGCCTAAGACTTCAACGTGCCATTGCTAGCTTTGAAGGTGGAGGGGACAGGGGGGATCAGAGAAGGAGAGGCCTTTAGGGCCTGAGCTCAATTCTCAGCCAACAGCCAGGAGAAAATAGGGAATTCAGTCCTAAAGTCACAAGGAATTAAGTACTGCCAAAGATTTCATCACAAGGAAGTAGGTACTGCCAAAGATTTCAATGAGCTTGAAAGCAAAATTTTGCCCAGAGTCTAGATAGGAGTTCGCATACTTCACGCCAAGTGAGAGACCCGAAATAGAAAACCCTACTGCTGGGCGCAGTGGTGTGTGCCTATAGTTCCAGCTACTTGGGGTGCTGAGACAGGAGGATCGCTTGAGTCCAAGGGTTCTGGGTTGTGATGCGCTATAGCAATCAGGTGTCCACACTAAGTTCAACATTAATATGGTGACCTCCTGGGAGGTGGGGAACACCAGGTTGCCTAAGGAGGGGTGAATTGGCCCAGGTCAGAAACGGAGCAGGTCAAAGCTCCTGTACTGATCAGTAATGGGATTGCACCTGTGAATAGCCACTGCACTCCGGCCTAGGCAAAACAGTGAGACCCCATCTCTAAAAAGAAAGAAAGAAAGAAAACCCTACTGAGCTGCTGAGATTCAAATGACCATAGGAATTATAAAACCAACTGAAGCAACATTTTGAAAGTGAATGGAGGTGAGCCAAGGTGGACTTGTCTTCTTTTCAACTTCTTATCCATTTCATCCAATCCATTTCTCCTTCAAATAGTGCTGCCCTGGGTCATGATCAGCCAGCAGTGTTCTGCAGAGAGGCAGGCTCAACTCATGTCCCTGTGGGTCTGCTCTGGAGAAAGGAAAGGCATGTGTGTGTAGCCTCCTTCATGCCACACCTCTTCATGTAAAGCAAAGTTGAAAAAGCAGCCAGTGCGTTGGTAAGTGTACCACACAGAATTCCATCAGGGAGCAGAATCACTGTGGAAGGAGGAATTTATTGCAGGAATGAGACCTTACACAATTCTGGGAGCTGATGAAGGATTTTGGAAGGATTTTGCCTCTGTATCTGCCCAAAGTCACGTCAGAGACAGAACAGTGGTTCTCAAATTGGACCAGCAGTCAGGAAGATATAGCATATGTAACACAGGGAAGAAGGAAGGCAAACAGAAACCTGGGAGGACAAATGGGAGTCAGCGGATCGGCGACAACAGACACACACTGCGGTGGCTCCTGGTGCCCTGCCTAGCCTTTGGAATGTAACAGCTGTCTTCCAAATCTTCTGCAAATTTCTCTTGCCCCCAACTCTAACCCAGGACACACAGGCAGGGCGATTCAGGGGGGAATAGTTGCACCCTAGCTAGATTGATAGGGTACAAATCACCACCACAAGGTGGTCTCTAAGTGCTGTCAAAGCTCACACGGCCGAGAGAGATAGGCCTCCAGCCTTGTCTCCCATTTAGACCTCAAAAGAAAAATAATCGTATTATAGATTGACTGTCAACATGTATGTTTAAAAGTTAGACTGACCTTGTTTGGGGTCTTCAATCAAATTGTAAGTACGGAGCCCAGAGCTAAAGGAAAGAAGGCACAACAGCACCGAGGATCTGGAGATCAGCCATCCCTTCCCGTCGGTGCAGTGGTCATAGCAAAGCAGCCTTCCTGGGCAGGATGTGTAGAGAACAAATAGTGGCAGGATACTAAAGCAGCTGAAGTTTTGGTTTAAAAACATGACCAGGGAGGGTGGTGAGCTGAAGGAGCACTTAAGGAGACACTTCTAAAAATGAAGAAGTTCAATAAAAGCTGAGAGAAACCTCATAGAACACCTCTCTTCATCCTCAAACTTGCCCAGATGGAAAGCACCTGGAAATTCATGGTATTCCTCACAATATATTGTGAAATGCTGGCATACCTAATTTCATATGAATTGAGAACAATTTAGCCAGAAGAAAATATAGCTATATTCTAAGTACGCAACGTGAAGTTCAAACCACAAACACATATCAACGGTGGTTCTCAAACTTGCTCACATGGGAAGCATCTTTTCAGAATACCAGACATATTGATATATTTTAATACCATGTGAACTGAAAACAGTTTTATTCAAACATAATATGACTATATGAGTACAACATAGAAACACTACTGTGAGCACACATATTCTCAAAACTGAAATAATGGATTGTTTTCAAATATTTCAAATGAGAATCACCTACTATTTTTCATATGTGATTTTATTCTCCTAGTCCAAATAGCCATAAGATGAAAAAAAAAAAAAGACTAAAGAAAATTTTACAGGTAAAGAACCTTAAATTGAGAAAAAGATGTCTGTTCAATGTCATTTTTTTTTTTTTTGAGAATTAGGAAAAGCCAGGGCATTACCCCATTTCCATGTCTAAAAGTAGCACCCACACTCATAAAGGCTCATGTTTGAAAACCATCAGTCTAGACCAAACTCCTTAATATAGATAAGGAACCTGGCCTAGAGAGATTGTGACTTGTCTGAGGTCATATAAATAATTGGTGACAGATTTGAGACTAGAAATTGTGTCTCAACTCCTAATCCTGTGCTTTGTCCAGATTAGCCTTGATCTTAATTTAACCACCCACTGGGAAATCAGGTGGTTTCTTTTAAGCAGGAGCTGAAGAAAGACTGATACCAGGGATTCCTGGACAGACTCTGCTAGTAGTGCACCCAGCTTCAAGCTTAAAAGCGTTCTTCAGATTCCAGAGAAATAGACTAAGCACAACTGTTAAACTGCATTCAACCCCCTGCTACTCCCCAGAATCACAGAGAAGTCATTGAAGGAATATGGTAACAGGAAAACACCCTTGATATATGTCAGCTGTAGAGAGAAAGAAAGGGGCACCATCTATGTGACAAAAAGTACACAACAATATCTCTAGGAAACACAGCAGAATAATCAGCTTAATGGGAGAGATGGAACATGTTATAACATGTAAAGTAGAAGAGACCAGAACAAAGTCCTATTAAGACCCATTGTCTGGCCCCTCACAGTAAACATTAGCCAGTTCTTACCCTAATAAGTTGAGATGTTATAATGCGTAGTATTTTGACCAGGAAGGCAAGTAAGTTTTATCTCATCCTTTAATTCTAATCATTTGAGAAGTGGCCCCTGTGGCTCACTCTGTTGGGGAGGTATGATAGTTAATTCTATCTGTGAATTTGACTGGATCACAAGATGCCCAGATATCTGGTTAAACATAATTTTGGTCTGTGAGAGCGTTTCTAGAATAGGTTCACATTTAAACTGGTAGAATGAATAAAGCAGATTGATTACCCTCCCTCAAGTGCATAGGCATTACTTAATCCAGTGCTTTTCAACCTTTTTTTAATCTCATGGCACACTTGAACCTACAGTTAAACTTCCACAGTACACTTAAATTATGTTGATCAAAAAAATAGTAAATATATATATATATATATATATATGTATATACTTACTGTGCTTTGAACATCTTTTGAAAATAATTTAATTAATGGTCCTTAAAATTTTCAAGGCACACCAGTGTTCCACAGCACACCACTTGAAAATCACGGACCTAATCCCTGGAGGACCTCAATAGGACAAAAGTGTGGAGAAAGGGAGGATTCATTGGCTCTCTGCCTAACTGCGTGAGCTGGAGCATTGAGCTCCTGCTCTTGGTGCTCCTGGCTCTCTCAGGCCTTCGGATTTAGACTGGGACCTATATGCTCTGCTCTCCAGCTCTCAGGACTTCAAACTACACCACTGTCTTTACTGGGTCTCCAGCTGGCAGAGGTAGATCATGGGACTTCTCGGCCTTCATAATCGCATGAGGGAGAGGGAGAGAGAGCGAGAGAATGAGAATATGATAAGGAGTCTCTTACTGGTTTTGTTTCCCTGGAGCATCCTGACTAATACAAGTCCCTGGAAAACTGTGTTGCTTTCAATTAGGGATTTTTACCATGTATGCAGAGATACACCCTGCACACTTACTATGTATTTACTACACTTTAGATCATCAGGAAAGACTGTGGCATTGTTTACAGATCACATTTTCTGAAGTCTACTGTTTTCACACTTCCAAAAAGTTTTCTTAGCTATGGTCACACCATGGTTATGTGTATTTTCATATTTATGTCCTGTCCATGCACCACGGTTGCACACGATTGTTAAGGTCGAATAATTATGCTCCAATGTTATTTGCTGATGATTCTACTAGTTATATAACTTTGGAGAAACTACTGAACCTTCCTATGCCTCAGCTTTCTCTTCTATAGAATGGGGATAATTACAGATTCTACTTCATAGAGCTGATGGAAGTATTAAATGAATTAATCCATGATTAGAGAACTGTCAATGATAGTCTGCAGTAAGTGTGAGCCATTTTTACTATTATTACTTTCATTATCTCCCTCTATATATGAGGAAAAAGAGTATGTAATTTACCCAAGGTCTTATTGTTAGAGAAGGACAGAATTGGAATTTGTCTAAGCATTTAATACAGTTCTCTATGGGTGGTAAAAGTAAAGGTGTTTTTTTTTTCTTTTTTGTGCTTTTCTGTATTTCCTAAATGTTATATAGTGGACATGCAGGACATGCAATCAGGAAATTACACATGTCATAGACATGACTTAAAAAATAAAAACATACATCTACCCAGAAGGAAAAAATATAATTTTATCTTAAGGACATCAGTACTAAATTATTTATTGTAGCTCAATTTGTAATCTGCAAGATATGGAAACAACCTAAATGCCCATCAGCTCAGGAACAGATGAACAAATTGTGGTACATGTACACCACGGAATACTATTCAGCCATAAAAAAGATGACTTCACATCTTTTGTATTATCCTGGATGGAGCTGAAACACATTCTTCCTAGTGAAGTATCATAAGAATGGAAAAGCAATTATTCAATGTACTCAATGCTAATATGAAGCCAATAGACAATCTCATGCATTCCCACATAGGAGAAAAACTCATTTCAATTCAAGTTGAGGGGAGAAGAAGTGGGGGGCGCTTCCACTGAATGGGCATGGCGCGGGTGTTTTGGCACAACTTTTGAGTGGACATAACCACAAGAGGGACTTTACCTAACAAAATCAAATATTTTGATCTTGTTGTTTATACATTCACATTAACCTGAAATTAAAAAAATAAATAAATAAAATAAATAAAATGTAGGCTGGGCACAGGCTCATGCCTATAATCCTTGCACTTTGGGAAGGCAAGCAGATCACTAGGCCAGGAGTCTGAGACTAGTCTGAGTAAGAGTGATATTCTGTCTCTACAAACAATAGAAAGAGTCGCTCCAGGTGGAGGGCTGAGAGACGGGGAGGTCTCTCACTTTACCTCTTGCCAGGTTTCTTTATGGCTCAATGCCAAGTCCTAATTTCACAACTTATCCTACCAGGAACAGTTGTTGAGGGCTGGTGGTGCCTGCTTTTTTCAGTCTTGTGAAGATTCCCCATTGCTGCCCAGCTTTGAGTTCCCCATTAAGTCCAGAGTGTCAGATAAGGATGTGTGTGTGAGAGAAAGACACAGAGTACTATGGAGACATGGTAAATGTTTCACCTGGAGACCCAGACAATCATGACCTTGTTTCAGCATGAACCCCTTGGATACATGTATTCGGGAGCTGTCCCCTCAAAAATGAAATTGAGAAGCTTCCTCAGTGATCAACTTGGAGCCAGTCTTGTGCTATGCTGGATTTCCACCCTTTTCCTTGCAGATATTAATATCATCTCATCTGTTCTCACCTCCCCTGTGTTGAAAAGGAAGCAAAAAGAACAAAGAAAAGGGAGAGATTAAGATGGAGTAACAGCTTCCTTGCAACTGGGAACAGCGAGTCTGGGGAGACAAGACTCCAGGTATCTCTGGCTGGTGGGATCTGCCTATAATCATCCCTTTGAGGATACAGGGAGCCAGCAAGGGACTTCTGGACCCCAAGAGGAGGACAAAAACAGTGGAAAACTGGCAAGTGGTTGCGTGTGTTCCATCGACCTAATCACGCCGGCAACCGTAAGTACAAGCAGCAGTGAGACTGCAAACCGGAAAGGCCTTACCTGTGAACTGTTTCGGTGTTCTTGGACTTGGCACTCAGTTGAACTGCCTTGGGGAGAGCTTGAGCAGGAGTGTGGAGAACTTTGGGCATTGTCTGGGGCCCCAGACTGAGCCACTGAGCTGGGCGCAAGAAGCCATTGTGAAAGAACTGCCCCAGCAAGGTCCGCCTTCAGGGTCTCAGAGCAAGCATTGGGCGGGTCAAAGTAACCTACTGACTGAGCAGCCTAAAGGCGGGGACTGAGCTGCCTTACAGCCTTAATCCTTAGGGGCAGAGTGAGACAGTTTTGGCACACTGGAGCCTTGGGCTGTTGCCCTGGGTAGAGTGTCGTGACGTCACAGCTCATAGCAACCTCAAACTCCTGGGCTTGGCACCGCCCAGACCTCCATAACAGCTGTGCAGCGACCCCCGACCAGTGACCCACACCCACGGGGCCTCCACATTCCCTGATCAGGAACTGCGGGAGCCACGCAACCCTGCGTCCTCCTTCCTGTGTCCTCCCAGCTTCCACACTAGCCCGCTCATCTGGATAGGGACTCTGGTAGCTGTGTGCCCTTTGGAGCCCTACCTGCCTCTGCGCAGAGCTCTTCTTCTGGCCAGAGACTGCTGGAGCCTTGGGCTCTCTGTACCAAAGTCACTGGGTGCCTGGCACTCCCAGAACCGTGCACACCACCCCCAGCCCTGTTGCTGGGTCTGGGTGTGTCACAAAACCAGAGCTGCTTCCACAACCAGAACTCCCTAGCTAGAGCAGCCCCAGAGGAACTACACAGGGTCATTCCCTACAAAGATCCAGCAACAATAGAGTGATCCCGCTGAGGTCTAATCTTGGAGAGACACCTCCCCAACTCTGAGGACAGCCAGAGGCAATGGTGAAAAACAATCATGAGGCGAAATCAACAGAAAAACTCTGGCAATATGAATAATCAGAGTAGATCAACTCCCCCAAGGATTAATGGGGCAGAAACAGCACAAGACCCCATGCACAAACAAATAGCTGAGATGTCAGAAATTGAATTCAAGATCTGGATAGCAAATAAGATCGAATTAGAATTCCAAAAGTTATCTCAAGAATTCAATGGATTCAAAGACCAAATGACCAAAAATTTTGACACATTGAGACAAGAAGTTGCATCCCTTAAAGATCTGAGAAACGCAGTAGAAATCCCTCAGTAACAGAATGGAGCAAGCAGAAGAAAGGATTTCTGACATTGAAGACAAAGCTTTCCAATGCTCCCAAACCCTCAAAGAAGAAGAGAAATGGAGAGCAAAAACAGACCATTCTCTCAGAGAGCTCTCGGATAATTTGAAGAAAACTAATATTTGTCTTATAGGGATACCTGAAAGTGATGAAGTGGCTTCACAAGGCACAGAGTCTCTTCTCCATGAGATTATGAAGGAGAACTTTCCAGACATGCCAAGAGATTCCAAAATTCAGATAGCAGACAGTTTCAGAACTCCAGCACGACTCAACCCAAATAAGACATCCCCCAGACACATCATAATCAATTTCACTAAAGTTAATATGAAGGAGAAAATTATGAAAACTGCCAGACAAAAGAAAACCATTACCTACAAGGAGAAGAATATCATAATAACTGTAGATCTCTCTGCTGAAACCTTTCAAGCTAGAAGAGGATGGTCATCGAGTTTTAATCTCCTAAAACAAAATAACTTTTTCAACCCAGGATCCTGTACCCAGCTAAACTGAGGTTCATTTATGATGGAGAAATTAAATACTTCAACGACATTCACATGTTGAAGAAATTTGCCACAACTAAACCAGCTCTCCAGGACATTCTTAGACCTATCCTCCATAAAGACCACCATAATTCTCCACCACAAAAGTAAACCCACCCCAAAAATTTTTGATCAAATTCCAACTTCCACAGTCGCAAAAGGATTAAAAATGTCCACCGGTCTCTCGAAAGGCTTATCAATACTCTCAATTAATGTGAATGGTTTAAATTGTCCTCTAAAGAGGCATAGGTTGGTGGACTGGATACAAAAATCAAGCCAGATTATCTGCTGCATCGCATCTTACATTAAAGGACAGATATAGACTCAAGGTGAAGGGATGGTCATCTATATTCCAGGCAAATGGAAAGCAGAAAAAAATAGGTGTTGCAATCCTGTTTGCAGACGCAATAGGCTTTAAACCAACCAAAATAATTAAGGATAAGGATGGACACTTCATATTTGTTAAAGGTAATACTTAATATGATGAGATCTCAATTATTAATATTTATGACCCAACCACAACACACCTCAATTTATAAGAGAAACTCTAACAGACATGAGCAACTTGATTTCCTCCAATTCCATAGTAGTCGGAGATTTTAACACCCCTTTAGCAGTCCTGGATAGATTCTCCAAAAAGAAGCTAAGCAAAAAAATTTTAGATTTAAACTCAACCATTCAACATCTGGACTTAACAGACATCTACAGAACATTTCATCCCAAAAAAACTGAATACACATTCTTCTCATCAGCCCACAGAACATACTCCAAAATCGACCACATCCTAGGCCACAAATCTAACCTCAGCAAATTTAAAAAAATAGAAATTATTCCTTGCATCTTCTCAGACCATCATGGAATAAAAGTTGAACTAAATAACAACAGGAACCTGCATACCCATACAAAAACATGGAAGCTAAACAACCTTATGCTGAAGGATACACGGGTTATAGACGAGATTAAGAAGGAAATCATCATATTTTTGGAACAAAACAACAATCAAGACACGACTTACCAGAATCTCTGGGATACTGCAAAGGCAGTCCTAAGAGGGAAATTTGTAGCACTGCAAGCCTTCCTCAAGAAAACAGAAAGAGAGGAAGTCAATAACTTAATGGAACATCTCAAGGAACTGGAGAAAGAAGAACACTTCTACCCCAAATGCAGCAGAATAAAAGAAATAACCAAAATCAGAGCATAATTAAATGAAATTGAAAACAAAAGAATTATACAACAGATCAATAAATCCAAAAGCTGGTTTTTTGAAAAGATCAATAAAATAGATAAACCTTTGGCAAACATAACCAGGAAAAAAAGTAAAATCTCTAATTTCATCAATCAGAAATGGTAATGATGAAATAACAACAGACCCCTCAGAAATTCAAAAAATCCTTAATGAATACTACAAGAAACTCTACTCTCACAAATATGAAAATCTGAAAGAAATTGACTAATACCTGGAAGCATGCCACCTACCAAGACTTAGCCAGAATGAAGTGGAAATGTTGAACAGGCCTATATCAAATTCTGAAATAGCATCAACTATACAAAATCTCCCTAAAAAGAAGAGCCCAGGACCAGATGGCTTTACGTCAGAATTCTACCAAACATTTAAAGAAGAACTAGTACCTATACTACTAAACCTCTTCCAAAATATAGAAAAAGAAGGAATATTACCCAGCACATTCTACGAAGCAAACATCACCTTGATCCCCAAACCAGGGAAAGACCCAACAAGAAAAGAAAATTATAGACCAATATCACTAATGAATATAGATGCTAAAATACTCAATAAGATCCTAACAAACAGAATCCAACAACACATCAAAAAAATTATACACCATGACCAAGTCAGATTTATCCCAGGGTCTCAAGGCTGGTTCAATATACGTAAATCTATAAATGTAATTCAACACATAAACAAACTTAAAAATAAAGACCATATGATTCTTTCAATTGATGCAGAAAAAGCTTTTGGTAATATCCAGCATCCCTTCATGATCAGAGCACTTAAGAAAATTGGTATAGAAGGGACATTTCTTAAACTAATAGAGGCCATCTACAGCAAACCCATAGCCAATATTGTATTGAATGGAGTTAAATTGAAATCATTTCCACTTAGATCAGGAACCAGGCAAGGTTGCCCATTGTCTCCATTGCTCTTTAACATTGTAATGGAAGTTTTAGCCATTGCAATTAGGGAAGAAAAGGCAATCAAGGGTATCCACATAGGGTCAGAAGAGATCAAACTTTCACTCTTCGCAGATGATATGATCGTATATCTGGAAAACACTAGGGATTCTACTACAAAACTTTTAGAAGTGATCAAGGAATACAGCAATGTCTCAGGCTACAAAATCAACACCCATAAATCTGTAGCCTTTATATATACCAACAATAAGCAAGCCGAACAAACAGTCAAGGACTCTATTCCTTTCACAGTAGTGCCAAAGAAGATGAAATATTTGGAAGTATACCTAACAAAGGACGTGAAATATCTCTACAAAGAGAACTATGAAACTCTAAGAAAAGAAATAGCCGAAGATGTCAACAGATGGAAAAACATACCATGCTCATGGCTGGGAAGACTCAACATTGTTAAAATGTCCATACTGCCCAAAGCAATATATAATTTTAATGCAATTCCTATTAAAGCTCCATTGTCATACTTTTAAGATCTTGAAAAAATAATACTTCATTTTATATGGAATCAGAAAAAAACCTCGAATAGCCAAAACATTACTGAGCAATAAAAACAAAGCAGGAGGAATCACGCTACCAGACCTGAGACTGTACTATAAATCCATAGTGATCAAAACAGCATGGTACTGGCACAAAAGCAGAGAAGTAGATGTCTGGGACAGAATAGAGAACCAAGAGATGGATCCAGCTACTTACCATTATTTGATCTTTGACAAGCCAATTAAAAACATTCAGTGGGGAAAAGATTCCCTATTTAACAAATGGTGCTGGGTAAACTGGCTGGCAACCTGTAGAAGATTGAAACTGGACCCACACCTTTCACCATTAACTAAGATAGACTCTCACTGGATAAAAAATTTAAACTTAAGACATGAAACTATAAAAATACTTGAAGAAAGTGCAGGGAAAACTCTTGAAAGAATCGGCCTGGGTGAATATTTTATGAGGAGGACTCCCCAGGCTGTTGAAGCAGTATCAAAAATACACTACTGGGACCTGATCAAAATAAAAAGCTTCTGCACAGCCAAGAGCATAGTGAGAAAAGCAAGCAGACAGCCCTCAGAATGGGAGAAAATATTTACAGGTTATACCTCCGATAAACATCTAATAACCAGAATCCACAGAGAAAAACGTATTAACAAGAAAAGAACACGTGACCCCATCTCAGGGTGGGCAAGGGACTTGAAGAGAAACTTCTCTAAAGAAGACCGATGCACAATCTACAAACACATGAAAAAAAGCTCATCATCCTTAATCATCAGAGAAATGCAAATCAAAACTACTCTGAGATATCACCTAACCCCAGTAAGAGTAGCCCACATAACAAAATCCCAAAACCAGAAATGTTGGTGTGGATGTGGAGGAAAGGGCACACTTGTACACTGCTGGTGGGAATGCCACTAATACGTTCCTTCTGGAAGGATGTTTGGAGAATACTTAGAGACCTAAAAATAGACCTGCCATTCGATCCTATAATTCCTTTACTAGGTTTATACCCAGAAGACCAAAAGTCACAATATAACAAAGACATCTGTACCAGAATGTTTCTCGCAGCCCAATTCATAATTGCTAAGTCATGGAAGAAGCCCAAGTGCCCATCGACCCACGAATGGACTAGCAAATTGTGGTACATGTATACCATGGAATACTATGCAGCCTTAAAGAAAGATGGAGACTTTACCTCTTTCATGTTTACACGGATGGAGCTGGAACATATTCTTCTTAGCAAAGTATCTCAGGAATGGAAGAAAAAGTATCCAATGTACTCAGCCCTGCTATGAAGCTAAATTATAGCTTTCACATGAAGACTATAACCCAACTATAGCACAAGACTATGGGGAAAGGGCCAAGGAAGGGGAAGGGAGGGGAGAGGTTATGGTGGAGGGAGGGTAATGGGTGGGGCCACATCTATGGTGCATCTTAGAATGGGTACAGGTGATTGCACTAATGTACACAGCTATGATTTAACAATAATAATAAAAGAAAAAGCAATAGAAAGACTAGCCAGCCTCACCTGTACTGACAGCTACTTAGGAGACTGAAGCAGGAGGATAGTTTGAGCTGAGGAGTTAGAGGTTGGAGAGAGTTATGATGACACCACCGCACTCTAGCCTGGGCAACAGAGAGACCCACTATTAAAATTTTAAAAAGGTAGAAATTATCACATAACAATTTCTTGCCTTTGAAGTTGCTTATATTCTTCACTGCATTTTCTTAGTTATTGTGTTCAGACATTTATACTCTATGAAGTTGCTTATATTCTATCCTGTGAATCTTCTAACTTCTCTCTGACATCCAGATTTTTTTTACCTGCTCATCACCTCACAGCATTTTCCTTCACCCCAATAATAACTAACCTTTCTACAGTGATTCAGAATTTACAAAGTATCACCCAAAGCTTTATCTCACTGAATCCTTTGAGTGATATTTGCAGTTTATATTCTTATTGTTATTATTATGCCCATTTGGCAGATGAGAAAGATTAGGCTTATAGAAATCCAAGGTCACTTAACAAATAAGGCGCCAACCAAGGACTCAAACCTACATGTTCCAGTTCCAGAAATCTTTTTCTTGGTTCCTTCAGGATCTGATGCTGAAATGTTCAGTTCACTCTGTCATTCTATGCTATGCTTTCTGGTTATTTCCTCCCATATATATTCTGATTTCTACTTAACTGCTTAGGTTATAGCTCCCTGCATCACCTTGACCTGTGCCAGGTCTGTGCCAATGGTCTGACCCATCAATCCAATTCAGACCAGACCCTTGATTTCTCTTATTATGACTTGGTATCCTTGGGCTTCACTCTATCTTAAATTTGTAACCCTGATATTAAATAATATGTGTCCTTGGCTCAGATGAATAGATTGTTTTTAGGTATGTCAAATATGGAAATTTCTTTCATTTAAATATTGTTACTCCCTGTGAAAACATTAATTAGCCTTTCAGGATTAGCTATGATGTATGATATTCTCTGTGTGAGTTTCGAAAGTTTGGAAAAAGGTAAACACTAACTGAACACATACAAGACAGTACTGCTATGTTATTTGTGTGTAAAGGCATCCTTGCTGAGTAACCATCCAGACAAGGGAGGAGTAAATAGGCCTTTCACGTCCTGGTACAACTTTTATGGAAGAAATATTAGAATTACATATTCAATGCCATAAAAAGCATTAATGTTTTTTAATCCAACAGTTCCACTCCTACAAATTATGTCCTTTAGATTATAATAAATCAGGTTAACAAAGGTTTATGTGAGAGGATGTTCATCACTGTTATTTATCACAGCTAAAAATCATAAGCAACTCATATGCAAAATAAAATGCTGTTAAATAAAATATGGCAATTTGTGTGATAAAACACTATGTAGCCATTAAAACCATGTTATGGAAGACAATTTAATAGCATAGGCATTTTTCATCATTTATTATCAAATGAAAAAGAATCTTATAAAATAATATTTGAAATGTTTTCCCAATTTTATTTTGTTTCTATGGGTATAGAGAATAGATTGGATGAGTAAACACTAAAAGGTTAACTCTGGGTGGCCCTAAATGATATTATGATGGATATTATGAATAATTTAAATTATTTATTTGTGCTTTCTTATGTTATCATTTTTTACAATAAACACTACTTTGTAATCAGAAAAAGATACGCATAAAAAGAAAAATACAGCAAAGATGGAAAAAAGGGCTATCCATTTAGTTTACACCACAAGATTCATTTTAAACAAAACAGATTTCTTTAAAGTACTTCTAGAAATAATTCCCTTGTACATGTTCAGAGGAAAATTTATTTTCACAATATCTGTCATCTTTAGCAACACTTCAGCAGATACATACAGCTATCTAAAATGCTGGAGGAAAAGTAAGAGCCATAATTCTTAAAATTCCACTTTATTTTATTTTATTTTTAGACCTACATTTATGATGTTAAACAGTGCATTTTATATGAGTTTTCAAAGACATACAATCTACTAATCAGCCTGGTTGCCCAGGTTTTTTGTCACCTGTTATCTTATATCCTACCCCAATTATTACTAATGTTCTGCATAAAATAGGATAAGACTCCCAAGGGCTGCAGGGGAAATCTGTTACGACACAGTTTTGGACAAATTACCTCTTTGTAAAATATTAATCTAAGATTTTTAATTCTTATTGTAAAATAAATTTAATGCGACACCTATTCGCACCCTATATCTCTCTTGTCCTTGTAGTTTCCAGATTTTCCCCCTAGCTTTTGAATGTTTGTGTTTTTACCACAAATATATTCTTCTTCCAAATACAATTTAAATGTATCCCCACTCAGGCATTTGTATTATTCTTCTAATCTTTCTTATGTATCATCTGTTAAATTCCTCTTCTAGCTCATTAATAATGCTGTTAAGCAAGGCTAGCCTTTGTACCAACTATTCCTTTAGATAACTCCCTATATCTAATACATTGCCATTCATCATTACTGATACTTACATTCCTGGAGCCAATCTCTAATGCGGTGACAGTAGTCTTGTTCCAGCCAACTTGAATCAGTTTCATAAGTTAATCTCATGAGGATAGTATATAACATAATTTAGTGTAGCACAATTTTGTAACATCATATAATTTTCACTGTATTCCATTTTCCACTGATTTTATAAAATTTTTTCCCACAATGGTTTACTTTGAATGAACCCTGCCATGTCTAAAGCCAAATACATTATCTTCTTCCTCAAACCTCTTAGACCTGCCTTCTCTGAGTTCCTTTTTTTGTCATCACCAGTCACCTAATTGAATGGGACATTATCTTTGATTCTGCTCTTTTTTGGCTACTATTCTATCAGTCACTGCATCTTATCCTCCTTGTACCACCCTAAAGGGTGATTTTGTTAGTGCTGTTGTCTATGCAGCACCTGGGAGTGGCTTCATCAGCAACACTCAAATCATTCCTCAAGTTCCTCACTTATTTATTCCGTGAAGCTTTCTCAATCACCCACCACTCTTATTCTTCAGCACCCACACCCATCCCCTGCTGAATTAATCATTTTCTTTTTATGTTCTTCAAGTTCCAGATATTATTATAAACTCATAACACAGAGAAAATGTGCAGAATTCAGAATAACTGGTAAGGCCCACATTATCTACGTTTGACTCTGTTATTCACCAAAACAATTCAAGAAATGCAAAAAAAAGTTGCTCTGAAGATTTGACTCATGACCATACACAACTGTTTCACTTTTCATGTTGCTCTTTGTTTCCCACTCCATATTAGGGATAAAAAGAGTTGGATCTTAGACTGACAAAAATCGTAATACTGGTGAAAATACTCCTGTATCTTTTAATTTTCCTCTCTTCCTAATATACCAGGCAATGTAACTTGTGAGTTCAAAGGCCTTCCTGACTGTATGGCTAAAGGTAACATTCTGATTAAACAGATCAATTAGAAACTGGTTTTATTTTTTAATTGACCCCTAAAACTGTGTCCAACATTTACCATAAATTCTAGAAAAGCATTTTTTCAAATTGTGGGTTAAAACTCATAAGGAAATCAATTTAGGCTCATAAAATCAATTTGGTGGGGTTATAACTAGCATTTTTAAAAAGGAAAATGAAATCGAATGAAATCAAAAATATAAAGTGTATTATATATGTCCACACTGGATCGTAATGTAGTGTGTATTTTTTTTCCTATGGTTTCCGGTATAAATTTGGAGTAATACTGTGCTAGAGGGTATAAAAGAACACACATTTCTCATTTCTAATATGTCTGAAATCTACTGGAAAAGAATAAAACTTGTGTACATAAAACACTTAAATAACAATTCTATGACCATATCTAATTCAATTCTGTTTTACATAGTGAATAGGGATGTGGGTTTTAATGATTAGGGAGCTTGCTTTGAGAGATGAGTTGGTACTGTGGTTAGTGCTGGTAAAAGTAAATAGAATTTGGATTCTGTATAAGTGGAGAAAATTTTATAAAATAACCATTGTATCAGCCAATGATTGAATAGAGCAGATAAGATGTTTACAGAAAGACTCCAAAACAAGATTTGCTAAAATTGATTAAATGAATGACTTATATACATGCACTATAATAACACATGACCACTGCACCCCCTTCCACAATTGGCCAACTTACTCTTGCTCTAAGTCCCAGCTTGGATTTACTTCCCTGACTCAGATGGTCCTCCTGTAATTTCCTGAATATCCCTTAATAGCATAATCATTGCTGATTTGCTTTTCTATGCCCCCTACATCATTGTTTAGTTGTTGAACCCACCTTAATCACTTTTTCTATCCCTGAGGAACAGATGCAGAGTTAACACTTCATAAATACTATTTACTTCATAAATAGTTGACAAATACTATCCAAAATGACTCTAGGTTATTATTCTAGAATGTTACAAAATGTGTTGCATTTAATAATAGTTACTATTTGGTGAGTTGAAGATTGGGTGATGAAGAAGGATTTTTTGACTCTCTGCAAGTTTACTGTTTATCTGGGAAAATTCTGCAAACAGCTGCTATTTTATCATTTAGAAACAATAAGTTTTGTTTCAAATAAATGGAACAGGATTACAGAATAAAAGAAAGCCCGGAAAGCCAGTGGGGATCCCCTTCCTCTGTCCTTGTGAAATGCTCTTTGGAGAGGCCTGTCCCCACTCTCTTAGACACTTCTCCCTACTCCCAGGCACTTCGTCCCTTATCCAGTGGATGTTTGGTATGACAAGCTTTTCACACTACATATAAGAACTTCTCAATTTGGGGAAGAGAGCTAGTCTTCCATCAAGAGCATTGATTAGTCTTCTCTTTGCATAGAGAGGAATACATATGTGTAAGCTGGAAAATAAATTATCAGTGGTGAACATCTGTGAAATAACAACAGACTTTAAATAATTTAAGATGAATCATTTAACAGAATAATAATGAAAGTAAGATAACATATTTCACATTTTACAGCAGTGATTTTTCTTTAAATCTTTTTTGGGATCAAAATGACTTTTGAGAAGTAGATGTAAGCTCTCCAAGTAAATGTATGGAAGGACAATCGCATCCAGTGTTGAATTATTTTCAGGGAAGGCCCTAAAACCAGCTGTGGGTGCCAGAATAAGGACCTCTGCTTTCCAAGGCATGTGGTGTTGTTCACATACAGTCTCACTAATCCATATAAACTTCCTACAGCTAGGTTCGGCCAGTTACAAATAGGAAAAGCAGACATTTTAAGTGATTTAAAGTGATTTCTCCCCCATCACACAACTGATAGCAAAATCCTAACTTAGAATACATGTTTATATCAAAACTTCATACTTTTTTCCCCCCAAAGATATTTTGTTCAAATCCAAATTGTAAATAAAACATTTGAAAAAATGCCTTTTATAGCCATAGTTCACAGGAATTTCTTATGTATATTACCCTAATGCACAGACAAAGAAGTAGTCAGAGTTCGGCATCATTATACATTTCCTTCTTGAGGTCGACTGTGTGCACAGTGACTGCTCTCCAAACCCCTGCCAGCTTGGCAAACCCGAGCAGGAGAAAAAACTGCAGGTCCTCCACATGGCAGGCCAGCATGCTCTCTCCAGGATAACAGGCCATTCTGCTGATGGGCTTTTGTACTTCGTAATCAAATAAAGCAGCCATGTAATTCATGCTTATCTCTTCACTTGATGGAATTCTGGTCTCTTGAGCTACCTAAGGTATGTATTGTCATAAATAAGTTTCCAAATATATTTAAAATGCTTGTAGATTATGTTTTAGGGGGGAAAGGAGAGTTTATTTCCTTCTTGTGAAAATCTAAAAAAGTTGAAGAAAGGATAAGCAATATTAATGATTTTTTTAAAAGGACTAGAAACTAATGCTGTGGTCTCCCTTGATTTCTGCTTTGACAGTTCCTGATGTGAAGACCCATATCACTGCATCATTATGACTGATGATCATTTGTGGAGTAAACAAAAAACAGCATCCCAGGATGTACTACTTCCGGAATATCTTCTGTCTCTGGAGCCAGTTGCCACACTGCAAACATGACAACAAATGAATTGATGATAGCATCTGCTTAATCTGGCTTCTGTCCACATGTCACAACTGTAATGTCGTTAATTAAGACTTTTTTATTTGCTTTAGTCTAGTTTCTTCATTTCCTATTCTCCAAGCTGAGCTTTCTTTAATCAATGTTGGCTGAAAAGCTGTCAGTTTTAATGGTACTATATCTTTTTATCTTTGATATTTAAGATACATAAGAACCAAATGTTGTCTTAATCTGAAATAGTTGGATTTTCTGGCATCGCATTAAGTACACCAAGATTGTGTCTGCTATTTGTTAAAAATGAGAATTTATGCTTGATGGGATTTTACAAAGTATCTAGAAAGTGCTTAATAAATATTAACTGATATTCCCGACATATCTTTTATGCTAATGGAAAAAGTCAATAAAGTAATAAAATTATGGATTTATCCTAAAATGACTTTAGCGCTCATTAAACTTAAGAAATAGACAATTAAGCTCATATTGCATTTGAATTAAAAAATAATTTTTAATGCCAAAGATGAACAATAAATTATTCAGTAAGAATTTACTGTCATCTTTTTACTGGTATATTTAGAGCCCTACTAAGGGAAAATGGATAGTCAATCTACATTACATGAGAAATCATTGACCTACTAAAAAATTAGCAAGAAGTCTTTATTTAGATTAGAATGTTATCTAATTAAGATATTAGAATATAGTCAAGACAAAATAAAAATAGTTTAGTCTGTCCTCCAACACTCATTTATGCCGAACAATCTTCTAAATTAATTCCATTTATGCTTTGGGTATTTTTTAAGTGCTAGTAGTTATTTATATGTCTATTCAATGCTATTAACATCAAATTAGTCTATTATCTATCAATTAGTATATTATGTATCAAAATACAAACTGAAATACACTTCATGGTTTATCATAATGGACATGTGGTTATAATCTCTTTATTTGAATATACAAGGGCTGTCCAGAAAGTATCCATTCATTGTTAATACTACTTTTCGTGTTACATGGCTGGATACTTCCTGCAGAACTCTGGCATGCTCCTCAAATTAAACAAGAGATCTTATTCACGTGCATGGACATCACAAGCTAATATTCTAGTACACATTGGGTGTTCAACAAAAATTATTTGATTGTATGTGTAGAGATCCATTCACCCATTCATAGCTGCGCTACTCTTCTCAGGAGAGTTAGAGCCCTAAGTGTATGGCCAATATCGCCCTCTAGTGGGTAGCATGCCTAGATGGTTCTTGGTCCTGTAGGTTCCACTGAGTTTCTACTGGAGTACTATTTCTTACAATGTGTATATTGCAACCTGCTGAGAAATTTTTTGATGAGGCAATGTCCTCGTGAGACCATAACAGAAACCTAATTAATGTACGTAGAACAATAATTTTAGGGAAGCAAATTGGTTTCATCTTTGTAATATCATCATGTTTTAATAAGCTTTTTGCCAGTAATCCCATATTTTGGGCAAAGACTAATTGGACAAGATTAATGTTAAATAAAAAGTTTCTGAGGCACGTGATAAGGACACTTTAAAAATCTATCAGAGCTTCAAAATCTAGCAAATTTGATACTGAGTCTACATAGCTTGTAAATTAACATTGTCATAGCATGAGAGCAGCTCAATCTAGAGCCATCTTTACTTTCTTTTTCTTTGTTCTTACTATAGAAGGGTGAAAAATTGTCTCTCTTCTTTCCACTATATGCTCAGTCATAACCAGTGATAGCATGGCTTTTGTGACATCCCTTCTCTCCACATGACCCCCAGAGAGGAGTTGCAGAGATGTTTCTGAATTGGACACAAGAGCAGAATGGGATGGATGGCCAGTCATAAATCCTAAGAAATGCAAAAATGGAATTCCTGTTCACAAGTCTATCATCTTCTCTTGCTAGAAAATCGAAGAATTTCCCTCTCTTCTTCACATGATCCATTCCCCATAGCATGCTTTGGGAAACTCAAAATAAATAGCGTAGTTTTTCCCGAGCTGATCCCACTTGCCACTTGCTTGGTAGGAGAATGGGGCTGCATCCATGCCTTTCAGTTTAGCATTTGCTTTCTGACACAGGATAAAACCACAGTTATTCCCTATTCAAAAAATAAAAGGCGAAAGAAAGGGCAAAAGCACAGTATCATGATTAATAAAACTAAGAGTGCCTATACATGTACAGGGTACAATACTATTAACAACATTGGCAAGAATTTGGTGTGGAGATATGTCCCTGACAACTATTTTGTGCCCTCCAGCTGCACTAGGCATAACTCAGGAGAATCTAATTTGCATTACTCAGCATTAGACCTGGAAAGACCTCGCTCATCCATCAATGGTCCAGACACCAGCAGCATTTGAGGTGTAATTTGAAGTTGATGAACATTTGCTATCTAGGAGTATAAGGCTATTTTCTCTTTATGCAAAAGAAAGTGTACCTGTCTATTGCAATCAGGGCCAATAGTGGGTAAAATTCTAAACTAATTTGTTTATAGTCTAGACTCATAAAGTAATAATGCCCTCTTGGGTTACTTGTTGTTCCCCATAATAAGAGGTCCCCTGGGCATAGGCCTCCCAGGGGTTCCCACATATTTATTCAGTGCCAGGAGCTTGATACTTCTGTACTCCTCGGCCTCATTGCCCACTCATTCCCCTAACCTCCCTCTTCCATTCACTAACATTCTTTCATAAAATCATGTGTTCTATTTTTCAAAGATCCTCCCACCATGAGGTGACAAATAATGACCATACATTAATCAGATTAAACATATTCAGTTATTACGTACATAATTTTTACAGTCTACATGATTCTCTACCTCAGGTGAGACATCCATAGTTCATTAAGACTCTAAAAAGGTAAATACCAATAATGAAAACTTCAAGTAAAACCTCATGGAGGGTGGTGTCCGTGGCTCAAAGGAGTAAGGTGCCAGCCCCATATGCCGGAGGTGGTGGGCTCATAACCCAGCCCCGGCAAAAAAAAAAAAACCCTCATGGAGTTGACATTTTTCTTGCAAAAAAACCCAAAAAACAAAAAACAAATGAAACTTACATTATGCCTAGTTTTACCCTACTCAACCATTGCTTAGAGAGGTCTGACTACTTACAATACAAATTCAATAAACGATTCTCCTTGGACTTTAGTTAAATGTAAGCCATACCAAAATATGAATTAAAATCTACATGTGACATCACTATAGTATATCCAGAATGGCTAAAAATTTTGTAGGCAGACAATAACAACTGCTGAAGAGGATTTAGAAAGACTTGATTTCTCCTACCTGATGTGCAAACAGGTACAATTGTTTTAGTTGGAAGAATCTACTAAAGAGAAAAGCTACATAGCCAGGAATTTCACCCTCAGAGAGACACCTAACACAAACTCCTGTCTATGTTCACCCAAAAATACATACTAGAATGTTCAGAACAGCACAGATTGTGATATCCCCAAACTGATACAACTGCCCTATTTTGGCCACAAGCAGAAGTGATAAAATGTGACATATTCACACTGAAATTCTATATAGTAACTAGAATGAATGAACTAAAACAACACACAATAATTTATATATATTTCAAAAACAAGGTTGAAAAAGGAAAGCTAGATTACAAGGGAGGCTATGCTGTATGATTTGACTTATACAAAAGCACAAAAATAGTCAAAACTAAACTATGCTGTTAAAAGACAGGGTAGTGGTTACATGGGTGGGGGGGACTTCTCTGGCTCTGGTTTTCTTCTGGTTTTAGAAGAGTGTGTTAGTTCTATGAAAATGTACCAAGTGATACTCTGAGGACAATCTGCAACTTTCTCTATGTACATTTATATTATACTGCAATTTAAAGGCTTAAAAATATAAGCCATAAACAAATATTATAGGGTCCTCAGAAAGAAAAGGGCCTTAACCTCAAAATAATGAGCTTCATTTAACTCCACTATGAGCCTTTTTGTAAATTTTTATAGACTAGGCTTTATATTTGTGAATAATAATTAACCTACCCACCCATTAAATTTCCCAGAATACTTCTAATTTTAAATATTTAACTCTTGGTCATATACTATTCTAATTTGGAGTCCAGAAAATATAGTCCCTAGAATTATATTATCCTTGTAGCCCAATGGCCAGAATTATGAATATTAATGATCATAAATCCAGCAACTTAAATGACTTTTCTGAAATATTTTCAAGTGAATGCCCGCATATAGTCTATATAGCATATTTACAAAAAAGCAGATTATTCATATATGTCTTTCTCTTGCCTTATTCTATATTATGATAACCTGGACAAAGAAAGCATACAAAATGAAAAAGAAATGTTTTAAGAAGAAATAAAAATCATTCCTGGATCAATGCTACTAACAGTCAAAGTGGTAATATCAAGCGTCTTGCCAAAGCAATTAACAGCTAATCATTTCTGGTGATCTGTGAGTTGTCAATGGCAGTTAAGAAAATGATGAATAAAAGTGACAGATAAAGAACAAAGCCAGTAAATCAGCGTGGTAAAGATATGACTTGATTTTATCCTCACACCTGGTCAGATTGAACCTCCTCCAATCAAATTAACCCACTATCATTTCATCCCCCGTAACACCTTTATTCATGCTATTCTGTCCAGAAATAAACACAATAACAACTCAAGAATGCAATTTGTTTGCGAACTGCTGACTTCCATAAGCATTGCTTAAGAAAAATTCTTTTACTTTTATAGAAAGGTGAAGAAAGACACATATTCTCTGTCCAGTTGCATCACCTCTGCATTATTGATCTTATCCTCTGTACCCATTTACTAGAGCAGAACTTCTCAGACTTTAATGTACATACCAGTCACTTGGAGATGGTTAAAAGGAAGGTAGATCTGCAGAGGATAGGGCATTTATTTTTTTATTTTTCTTATTTATTTATTTATTTAGACAGAGTCTCACTATGTCGCCCTCGGTATGTCGTGGCGTCACGGTTCACAGCAACCTCAAACTCTTGGGCTCAAGTGATTCTCTTGCCTCAACCTCCCAAGTAGCAGGGACCACAGGTGCCCACCACAACGCCCGGCTATTTTTTTGTTGTAGTTGTCATTGTTGTTTTAGCAGGTGCAGGCCAGGTTCAACCTCCCAGCCCCAGTGTATGTGGCTGGTGCCCTAACCACTGAACCTATGGGCACCAAGCCTTCTTTTTTATTTTTTAAGACAGAGTCTTACTCGGTTTCCCCAGGTAGTAATGTCATCACAGCTCACCTTAACCCCAAACTCCTGAGCTCAAATAATCCTCATGCCTCAGCCTTCCAAGTAGCTGGGACTATAGGTGCAGGCCACCTTGCATGGCTAAGTTTTTCCATTTTTGGTAGAGATGGGTTCTTGCTCAGAGTGGTCTCAAACTCCTGACCTCAAGGG
Source organism: Nycticebus coucang (assembly GCF_027406575.1). Lineage (NCBI taxonomy): Eukaryota > Metazoa > Chordata > Mammalia > Primates > Lorisidae > Nycticebus > Nycticebus coucang. The sequence continues at coordinate 48,748,958 of NC_069787.1, read as the reverse complement.
ATCTTCCTGCCTTAGCCTCCCAGGGTGCTAGAATTATAGGTGTGAGCCACTGTGCACAGCTGATACTACATTTCTGATGCTGTTGGTCCAGGGATCATTTTTTGAGTAGCAAGGCCCTAGATAACTTGAAGGAATCAATCTGATCCGGGTTATTATGCCTAATTCACAGTTAGCATTTCAAAGATGAAGGCTAGTGTTCCAAAGAGAACATCCCAAGCACCACCATCATGCTCTAGAATGGCTGCCAGCTTAGGTTATGAAGGTCACCAGGTGGGGTGAATGGTGGGTGTGTTAATTATCAGGAAGACTCTGCCAAACCAAACAAACTCATAATGCTGGAAAGAACTTTCTGAATACATGAATATGCTGAATACTCCAGTGACGCAGGTCATATTAAAATGGTTTATGCATGTTGTGATTCATTTTGGGTCCAGAGATTAAAGCATAGATAGAGAAGCTAAAAAGATATACAGGACTTGTATAATGAGGAAGATTTAATGCTACTGTATCCCAGACTAAATCAATAAGCGGCAACCTAACAGGCCAGATATTGAGAGGACATGATTTGCTTTTCCCTTTCCCTGCTTTAATGGATTCTCTTGCCATTGGATAATTCTAGCTTTGTAGATTTTATTTTAAAATTCCTCAGGACAAAATTCCATTTCATAAAAACACATGTATGTTTAAAAACTGATACCTAAAACCTAAAATCACTTATTTTTGCAGGTAACTAAAATAGTTTTCAAAAATTGATTTCTTATTGGTTACGTTAATGAAACATCTTGCTCCATAATATATAGAGTTTGAATCAGCTAGGCCCGACTGATATCAGTATTAATGTGTTCAGAGCAGCTATTTGGAAAAGAAATGTGAAGATATTAGTTAAATGATCAAGCAAGGCATGGGAGACTTCAAGAAACATTGTTGATGCAATGGTAGTCATCAGAAACCTCCCCTACTCTGCTTACCACTCATTTTTTAAGTTTTTCTTCAGGTCTGTACTTGTATTACTGCTAAATTTCTAACACATGATTTCAAAGGGCATATAAATTCTATCTCTATTACACACTTTAAGGTCTGATCACTTTTTTCCTGCAACTTTCACTTCATTTGATATTTGTTTTCATCTCCAGGTTCTCATTGCCTCTCTCTCTCTCTCAAGTTGCTGGATGGAGTAAATGCCCTCACACTGCCTTACAACGTTGCAGGAAATTGCCGAAGCCAAGGAATCATCTTAGAAAACTGAGAGCTACAGAGAAATCAAAACAAGCCAATCACATCTTGACCTACTTACAATATTTTTTGTTATTTTTATTCTCTGGGCACCAATTAACAGATTCAGAAAATAGCTAAAACCCTTTATTCTATAGCATAGGTCAAAAGATTGCTTTTTGGCCAACATAAAATTTAGTTCCTTTCCTTAAACGACATACACAGGTACCAGTTGACTATTCTCTATAACATTGAGAATGCTATTCGGGATAGCATTGAGAATGCGTTAGGAGCACACACTTTGTTGCTACATTGCAGTGTCCAAACTCAGCTCTGCCACTGACCATAAGCAGGACTTCAGACACATTAATTTGTGTTGTTCTTTAGTTTCCCGACTAGCAAAGCTGGGGTGATGATACTGCTAACCTTGCAAGGAGGGCATTGGGATTAAATAAGTGAATAGGCTGATAGAACTAGAATGGTGCCCAGCGTAGAAGCAGCACTGTTACTGGGTTCCAACTAGTCAGAAACAGATTAGGGAAAAATTGTGTGCAAGTCATAGACACACGCATTTTCATGAAAATTGTGCAGCCAGAAGACACTGTGTTAATAACAGTTTTCATTGTTGGGGGAAATGCTATGTGAAATGTTAAGGAGAAAAGTAAAAATAATAATAATAATAATAATGTCAGATACAAGAAAAAACCCAAAGGAATAAAACTGGGAGATCTATGTGAAGTTATCTGATGGGTGGTGATGGGTAGGAGAAAAAACAGAGATACAGGCCTGGAGTCTCAGGTCTGTTGATCCCACCTCTTTGTTCTCCACCTGCTGCCTCCCTCCCTAAGTCATTGACACTCATCTTGTCCCCAAAGCAGCACAGGACTCCCCAGACTAGAGGCCATGATTCAATTTCTCCAGCTATCCACCTAGGAATAACTTTGGATAGGAACTTGGAGGCCAGTCATTTGCATATATAAGTAAAAAAAAAATCAATATCCTATGATCTAGTACAATTGAAAACAACAACCAGTTATAAATATGTAGCATCACTAAGGTTCTCATTGGTGATCTACGAGGGATGGGAGCCTCTCAGCTTATGAAACCCTTCTCTACCATCTACAACAAAGATAATGGTAACAATAATCACTCTCATCAATGTGTAGACTATACATGGTTTATTTTATTTCATCTTTCCCTTAACCCTCATGAAAAGTGTGTTTTTGGCTCAATCATTAGAAAATTAAGGCTCAGAAATATTAAGATAGTTGCCCAAAATCATCCTGGATATAGAACAAGGATTTCTGAGCCAGGTCTCTCTGATTCCTCTATTCTACACAATTTCATAGATTAAGTCTTCTATGAAGACTTGTACAACTCTCCAAAGCTGTCATCCACTCCTCTGACTCACATACACATTCACATTCCCTTTCTAGAGCTAATAAGACTGAATAAGACCTAATAAGACTGAATCATAAGATTTGACCATAGAGTTTAAACAACTCAGTGGCAAGAAACCATGTCTTCTTTTTTTTTTCATCAATGCTTAGAAAAAAACTTCCATAATTTAAAAAAGTTAAATGTTATTTTTTTTAAGAGACAGTGTCTCACTACGTTGTCCAGGATGGAGTACAGTGGCTATTCACAGGTGTGATCATACTACCACTGATCAACACAGGAGTTTTGACTGGCTCTGTTTCCAACAGAGGTTGGTCTAGGTTGACCCTCCTTAGGCAACCTGGTGGCTCCTGGAAAGTCATCATTTGATGCTGAACTTAGTGCAGACACCCAGTTGGCCTAGACCACTCCAGCCCAGATCTCCAAGGCTCAAGTGATCCTCATGCCTCCGTTTCCCAAGTAGCTGAAACTACAGGCATGCACCACCACATTGGGACACTGGGCAATGTTCAGTAATTTTGGAACATGAATTAACAGATGAACCATAGAAGGAAAACTCACAACATTTTCTGTAACTCTTTCACATGGGTTGATACCCTCTAACAAATTCACTGTAGGAATACTTTGTGTGCAAATAAGATCTTGCTAAAAAATGAAAATGTGTGCCTATAGAGAGTCTGTATGCTGTCATGGGTAAACATTTGGGCTCTCGAATCAACCCTAGTTTGAATCCCAACTCCATCCCTAACTAGCTTTGTAATTTGGGCGAATTACTTCAATTGTCCAGACTTCACTTTCCCTATCTATCAAGTAGAAAAACTAATGTATGTGTAACTCACATGCCATCTGGGGTCACTCTGCCCCATGAGATTAAAGCCAATTGGCTTGAAGCTCTGTTCAAGTGCTTTATAAAGTCCAACACCCTCTATGAGAGGTCCTCCACAACCTCATAGAGTTTACAGTCCCCTTTCCTGCCCCAGTCCTTCCTGAAAAGATGAGAGACAGAGCAATACATGATTGGAAAGTTGGAGGGGAGTAACTGGAAGGCCAGAACCTGAACAAGGGTCAGACCTACAGTTGTGGGTCAGAACATGTTCACTGTGCTAGGGGAAGTATCACTCCTGAAGTTTTAAAGTTTGGGCCTTCCAAGCTCCCAGGGGAGGAATGAAGAACGGGGTGAAACCTCTAAGACTATCGTGACTTGGCCAGTCTCCACGGCAACAGAGGGATGACTGTGGGCTATGCCCATAGCTGCCTCCTTCCCAGTAAGCCTCTGAAGGAACTCTTGCAACAACCAGGTTGTCAGGGCTAAAGCACCCGGAATGTACAATAATAATTCTTTCCAGTTTTATAAGATTTTGCTCTCTAGAAAGGAAATGCCCCTTTGTAACATGTAAGACTAGTTTTAAGCCTTTGGAAATTTACTATTTTGAAACACATTTTCAAAAAGTATTATTTATGAAAGAGGTGGGCAGCTTAAGAGCCTCCTTTTTTTATGTAGTTGATACAGTGGTTCTCCTATTTATTCAAGTGCCACAGCACTGGGCACTGCAAGGTGCTTATTATGAAACATCAGAAAATTGTGACTTATTTAATTTGAAATAAATATATAATGTTGAACTAAAGCAGATACTGTTTAATATTAGGTTTGAATATAAGCAAGTGGTACCACGTGACAAAGCTTTAACAAATAATACATTGAGAATAATGGAAAAAAAAGCATCACATGTACTTGGTATTAAATTGAAACTAGTAGATTAACAACTAAGTGCTCACGTGAGAGAAAAATTGAATTAAATTCAAGTAGGGGGTGGGGGTAGGGAATAAGGGGGCAATTTCCCACCCAACACGTACATTGCCCAGGTCTATGGAGCATTGTCCTAGGTGAAGGACACAACTACAATTCAGACTTTAACATTACAAAAGCAAACTGTGTAAACTAATCATACGCACCCTCATTTTAATCCGAAACTTACAAATATGTATATACTGAGAATATTATATTCATGAGCTTGATTTGTTGTAACCTCAAATTATAAAAGACTGTCATTGTTCAACAGGAGGGGACAATTAGGTCCAGCCAGAGGACAGCGTGGCTCAAGGAGTGTTTAGTTGGGGACTTTGATTTTAAGTTACATAAGTAAATCATTGGCATAAGTTGCTCGTGGCATGGAATCATCTATTTACCTGTTTATTAAAAAGTGGCAACCATGTACCATGAACAACACTGGCCTGGAGACTATACTGTGAGCACTATGAACAGGTCCTGATATTGAGGAGTCCATAGTCTAAGGCAAAGTGGGACATATTTCAGCAATATGTGATGGAGTCTATGGTACAGGTGACCACAGGGGAAGTGGAAGAGCGTGTAATACATTCTAATAGTGGGAAGAAGGGAGGGGTGGACAAACCTAGCAAGAGGTGATAACTAAAATGACAAGATACTGTATGTTTTAATTCATCCATCAATAGAAGAATGGATATATAAAATGTGTATATGTGTAAAAGGAAACACTCCAATACAACTTTATTATATAATGAATGAACTACCTCTGTATGTAAAGATAAATCTCAAGAAAATGATACTGAATGAAAAACAAAGTTACAGAATGATGTGTACATTATGGTGCCATTTAAATAAGTTTAAAAATATAAAAGAGCAACACTTATTTAGATTGACATACTTAAGTAGTGAAAGTACAGACATCCATACTGGAAGTTAGACACATGCCATAACCATGAGCACGTTTGTGGACGTAGCACCAGGTACAAAGAGGCTCCAGTTGGATTAGTAATATTTTCATTTTAAACATATAAATGACAGGATTATAAAATGCTAGCATTTATTTATCATGAGTGGTGGGTCCAGTGACATTTATAACATTATTTTCTGAATTTTTAAGTATTAAATGTAATTTTTTTTTTACTAATTTTAAAATATTACCCCCAAATCAAATTTAACATGAATGCTAGGAAACAGGTCACTTGTAGAGATTAAATTTTATATAAGTTATCATCAAGAATAATTTTTAGTATTTTAGCTGTTGACTTATCAAAGATCAGGACTTTTTTTAGTTTATCTAAATAACTTAGCATTATTTCATATCTTTATGTGATATCTGCAAAATATATGGTTCTAATACTGAAACTGATAAATTAGAATTTTATCTCTTATTTCTGGGGAACTTGTAAGGTTAGAAGGCAAAGAAAAGAATAAGCAGGAGGAAGCCATTGGCCTTACAGACTACAGAGATGGTATGCTCTCTGGGTGAGATGCAATTCCCAAACATATGTTTGAGGCCCACTTAGCTAAGTAGAGGATCCTTTAGTCCATCTACCCCACTCATTCCAAATTTCTAAAAAAAAAAGTTTCAGAAAAAAAAAATTGCTACTCATAATAAAATACCAGTTTCAAAGCTGATGTGGGTAAGTGGGGACAGATGATTATATAAGCAATAGGAAATGGATGTTTGATATTCAAGCTATTTCTATATATGTCTAAAAATCTATTTTCTATCAGGAAATTATACAGCAAAACTCTACTGATGAAAACATTCATTATCACACACCACAGGGTTAAGTGAACCAACCATAACAAACTAAATTGATAAGGATGAAGCAAAACTAACAGTAATTTGTAACTAAAAAGCTAGAATATTGGCAGTTGAAAACCATGGAAAACTCCCTTCCACACTGATGCTATGTGGATAACTATGCATCCTTTCTAAAACTAGTAGGAATTCCTGGTATCTCACAGAGTAGAAGTCAAATCATCCTATGTCTACCAGCCTTATTAATAAAATGCTGAACTTAACCTCAGTAAACACTAATAATTTTGATTTATGATGGCCTAATATGAAGTGATGAATCCCATCCATGTCACTCACCTGCAAGAAAGGTTTTATCAGTTTTAAATTCTAGCTGTAAGTCCCTTCTTGCCAGGTTGAGAAACAATGCTGCTGCTCCCTTTATTCTCTTTATCTTCTCCTCCACCAGCTGCACGTATTGGCAGGCTGTTTCCTCCAGGGGCCGGGCCAGAACAGCCAGGATCCTGCTGTACTCCTAGCCCAGGCTGCTGACTTTCCCAAGATGCAAAACCTTCAGCCCATTCCCACCCTATGCATCTGTTAGGGGCTCCCCTCTCATTTCCCCCCCAGCAAGGTGAAAGCCTCAGGCCAATTCAGCACAGGGCTCTCTGTGTTGAGGACTGGGGAAGATTCATTACATCTAGAGAAGACTCGTTAGGAGTGGTAATCACTCCGTGGGTTGGATGGAAAGCAATCCACTGTCAGTTTATTAGTTTCCAGGAAGAGGTGACAAATGCATCTTTTTTAGTCAGATGGACTGAAGAAATTACTGAGAGTGGCAGAGGTCAACGCAGCAGGAGGTAGATACCGGATTGGCATAAGGGCAAACTCTAACAATCCCAGCTGATCTCGCTGGGGCTAACTGCCTCAGACGCTGGAGAGACACCATGTATTAGACCTGGCTGGGAGAGCTAGAGATGGTTGGTTTTGTCTTCAAAGCACTTGTTCTCTTTCCAGCCACACACCTTTATTTTCTTTCGGGGAACCACACTTCCCCTGCTCTCTGTCCTTAAAGTTAAGGTGGAACTGCTCCCTGGAAGATGGAATTAAGGGATAATTCAGGTGGGGCTGTTGAGGTCATTTCATCCATGTGGCCACAGAGATGGTTCCAGGGTAAACACGTGATCCAAGTTGGTCCTGTCAGATTAAATCCTGAGACTTTCACTTAAATTATTAGTGTAAGAAATGCTTTTCCTGGGCAGCGCCTCTGGCTCAAAGGAGTAGGGCGCCGGCCGCATATGCCGGAGGTGGTGAGTTCAAACCCAGCCCCCCGCCAAACTGAAACAAAAAAATAGCCGGGCATTGTGGCAGCGCCTATAGTCCCAGCTACTCGGGAGGCTGAGGCAAGAGAATCGCCTAAGCCCAGGAATTAGAGGTTGCTGTGAGCTGTGTGACACCACGGGGCACTCTACCGAGGGCGACAAAGAGAGACCCTGTCTCTAAAAAAAAGAGAGAAAGAAATGTTTTTCTCCTTTTATGTTGTTTCTAAGGGACTAGGAGCCACAATAGAAAAAGAACCCACTTGAAAATAAAATCAAAACAGGGGAAAACAAAGAGCCAAAAGGGAAGGATTGATTCCTGGTGTTTTTTTGTGTGTTTTTTTTTTTGTTTGTTTTTTAGCCCCTGGTTCCAGCTATGCCTGAAACTATTACCACCACTGAATTTTTCAATCATGACAATCAGTCTATTTCCTTAAACCAGTTTGGTTAAACTACTTTCCATAACACAACTGTTTTCCATCAGAGAGCCTAAACTGATAACAGGGAAATTAAACTGGTAACAGGGAAGTTACAGTGTTAAGACAATGAGCTAGATCAGTGGTTCTCAACCTGTGGGTCATGACCCACAGGAACTGTGTATTAAAGGCCCACAGCCTTAGGAAGATTGAGAATCACTGAGCTAGATGAAGTGATTCTAAGATTCAGTGACAGATTTTGGAACACTGATAGTCTCTTCTGACTGAAGTCTGCAACAAAGTTTCACAAATTGGGCTTCCTTGGGTCTCCCATGGCTCCTCTTTTGCCTTCTTCAGAATTCAGATGAACCTAGTTCAGGCATGGTGATATGTAGCATGTGAGCTTTTCAAGTAATACCAAACTTTATATTTCTTTAGTCATCTCAGTAAGATTTGGGAGGGAGAGAGATTTGTGTTTGGGTTTCCTGATGCCATCCTAGAATGAAATTCTATTAGAATTCATTCATCCATTAGAATGAAATTCTAATGCATAACTGTTTTACAGCCATCAGTCTCTCTTCTGGGTAAACTGCAAAAACACAAAAAGAATTTGCATGCCAGGTGTGGTGACTCATGTCTATAATCCTAGCACTTTGAGAGGCCAAAGTGGGCGGATAACTTGAGCTCAGGAGTTCAAGACCAGCCTGAGCAAGGGTGAGACCCCTGTCTCTAAAACAAAATAGCCGAGTGTTGTGGAGGGCACCTATCATCCCAGCTACTCAGGAGGCTGAGGCAAGATGATCACTTGAGCCCAAGAGTTTGAGGTTGCTGTGAGCCATAACGCCACTGCACTCAACCCCAGGGCAACTAAGTGAGACTGTCCCAAAAAGAAACAAACAAAAAACCTAATTTACATCCATATTGGGGTGAATAGCTATAATTTGTGCTGAGTTTTACAAGTCTCACAGTATTTCACATGTATTATCTCATTTATACTTCGGTTCATTCATTATTTAACAAATATTTACTGGGTCCTACCCAATGACCACGTTCTAGGGATAGAGTGATACTGAAAGAGATAGGGCCCCTGCCCTCATGAAATGTACAGTCTGAGTATGAAGTCTTACTGGGAAACTTCATTCAAGATGAAATAAGCCAGCATCTCAAGGCTCCTTCAGTCTTCACCATCTAGAACTGAGACCCTGCTCTCCAGGAGCCTGGGCACATTTGGGAATAGATCACCTGGGGTGGGTAGCTAGGCTCTGGGACCGTCCTAGAATCACTCAGTAGTGTGTCACTCAGACTAGTTATCTCTGGATGTTGTGGCAGGGTTGATGAATACTTGCAGAGTTGGGGATAATTTTAATAGTTACCTAACCTAATATTCTAATTTAACAAATGATGCAACTAAAAGTCAAAAAAGGTAAATATAACAGGTCATATAATCAGTTGGTAACAGATTCTAGGCTACAGCACAATGCTGATTAAACCACAGACTAAAGCTGAGTCCTCAACATTCCAAGTCCATGGAAATCCAGGAAAAAAAATTGGAACCAGTCAGAGGTTTTGCGGGGGGGCAGCATACGCTCACTCAGCAGCAGTGTATGAAATCTGACTGAAGCACTCCACTATGGGACAGCTCCCGTCTGTGTCCTACTCTCCTCCAACCCCACGCACTAGTGACAGGCCTGCCTGCACTCTACTCACATGACTTACTTATCTTTTAAACTCCTCGGTGGTCTAAATCCTTGTCCTTCCAGGATTTCTTTTCAGTTGCGACCTCTCAGCCATGCAGCTCTCAATACTAATTGTGTCATTCTCTCAGGGATTCTGTGTGTGTGTGTGTGTGTGTGTGCGCGTGCGCGCATGTATGTTTAAAGTTTCAATGTATGCACTAAGCTGGCAGGCTGGCAACAGAACACAGAAAACCCTTTTTACTTACCTCTGTCTTGCAGGTCATGTGAACACTCACTCCCAGCTACTAACACCTGCACAACCCAGCCTTCCTCACACTTGCACAAATCTGGTTTCTGACACCACTTCCATTGTCCTAGCTCTAGAGGCTCAATGGAATAAAACGGATTCATTCTTTTAATGACTTTATGGCTTTTTATTATCATGAAAGTAATAATTTTTTTAATGATTTTTAAAATTGGAGAATACAAAGTGGTAAAAAGAAGAAAACAAATCACCGAATTTATATTTCTTTCTTTTTTTTTTTATTGAATCATAGCTGTGTACATTGATATGATCATGGGGCATCATTCACTAGCTTCACAGACCGTTTACCATGTTTCACATATACTCTTGTAAGATGCACCGCTGGTGTAATCCCACCAATCCCCTTCCCTTTACCCATCTCCCCCCTCCCTCCCATCCCTTTCCCCCTTCCCCCTATTCTTAGGTTGTAACTGGGTTATAGCTTTCATGTGAAAACCCTAAATTAGTCTCATAGTAGGGCTGAGTACATTGGGCACATTCTCTTGCATTCTTGAGATACTTTACTAAGAAGAATATGTTCCAGCTCCATCCATGTAAACATGAAAGAGGTAAAGTCTCCATCTTTCTTTAAGGCTGCATAATATTCCATGGTGTAGATATACCACAATTTATTAATCCATTCGTGAATCGATGGAAGAACCTGGGCTTCTTCCATGACTTAGCAATTATGAATTGGGCTGCAATAAACATTCTGGTGCAAATATCTTTGTTATGACGTGATTTTTGGTCTTCTGGGTAAATGCCCAGTAGAGGAATTACAGGATTGAATGGCAGATCTATTTTTAGATCTCTAAGTGTTCTCCATATCTCTTTCCAAAAGGAATGTATTAATTTGCATTCCCACCAGCTGTGCAAAAGTGTTCCCTTTTCTCCACATCCATGCCAACATTTCTGTTCTTGAGATTTTGTGATATAGGCTAGTCTCACTGGAGTTAGATGATATCTCAAAGTAGTTTTGATTTGCATTTCTCTGATGATTAAAGATGATGAGCATTTTTTCATATGTCTGAAGGCCGTGCACCTGTCTTCTTCAGAGAAGTTTCTCTTCAAATTCCTTGCCCAGCCTGCGATGGGATCACTTGTTTTTTTCTTGCTGATGCGTTTGAGTTCTCTGTGGATTCTGGTTATTAAACCTTTGTCAGAGATATACCCTGCAAATATCTTCTCCCATTCTGAGGGCTGTTTGCTTGCTTTACTTACTGTGTTCTTGGCTCTGCAGAAGCTTTTTAGTTTGATCAAGTCCCAGTAGTGTATTTTTGAAGCTGCTTCAATTGCCCAGGGGGTCCTCCTCATAAAATACTCTCCCATCCCGATTTCTTCAAGGGTTTTCCCTGCATTCTCCTCTAGTATTTTTATAGTTTCATGTCTTAAGTTTAAATCTTTGATCCAGTGAGAGTCTATCTTAGTTAATGGTGAAAGGTGTGGGTCCACTTTCAGTCTTTTACAGGTTGCCAGCCAGTTCACCCAGCACCATTTGTTAAATAGGGAATCTTTTCCCCACTGAATGTTTTTAATTGGTTTGTTAAAGATTAAATAACGGTAAGTAGCAGGATTCATCTCTTGATTCTCTATTCTATTCCAGACATCTACCTCTCTGTTTTTGTGCCAATACCATGCTGTTTTGATCACTATTGATTTGTAGTATAGTCTGAGGTCTGGTAGCGTAATTCCTCCTGCTTTGTTTTTATTTCTGAGTAATGTCTTGGCTATTCGAGGTTTTTTATGATTCCATATAAAACGAAGTATTTTTTTTTCCAGATCTTTAAAGTATGACAGTGGAGCTTTAATAGGGATTGCATTGAAATTATATATTGCTTTGAGTAGTATAGACATTTTAACTATGTTGATTCTTCCCAGCCATGAGCATGGTATGTTTTTCCATTTGTTAATATTTTCAGCTATTTCTTTTCTTAGAGTTTCATAGTTCTCTTTATAGAGATCTTTCACGTCCTTTGTTAGATAAATTCCCAAATATTTCATCTTCTTTGGCACTACTGTGAATGGGATAGAGTCCTTAACTGTTTTTTCAACTTGACTGTTGTTGGTATATATAAAGGCTACCGATTTATGAATGTTGATTTTGTAACCTGAGACGCTGCTGTATTCCTTGATCACGTCTAAGAGCTTTGTAGTAGAGTCCCTAGTGTTTTCCAGATATACTATCATATCATCCACGAAGAGTGAAAGTTTGATCTCTTCTGACCCTATATGGATACCCTGGATCGCCTTTTCTTCCCTAATTGCAGTGGCTAAAACTTCCATTAAAATGTTAAAAAGCAATGGAGACAATGGGCAGCCTTGTCTGGTTCCTGATCTGAGTGGAAATGATTCCAATTTAACTCCATTCAATATGATATTGGCTGTGGGTTTGCTGTAGATGGTCTCTATCAGTTTAAGAAATGTCCCTTCTATACTAATTTTCTTAAGTGTTCTGATCATGAAGGGATGCTGGATATTATCCAAAGCTTTTTCTGCATCGATTGAGAGAATCATATGGTCTTTGTTTTTTAATTTGTTTATATGCTGGATTACATTTATAGATTTACGTATATTGAACCAGCCTTGAGATGCTGGGATAAAACCGACTTGGTCATGATGTATAATTTGTTTGATGTGTTGCTGGATTCTGTTTGTTAGGATCTTGTTGAATATTATTGCATCTATATTCATTAGTGATATCGGTCTATAATTTTCTTTTCTTGTTGGGTAGTTCCCTGGTTTGGGGATCAGGGTGATGTTTGCTTCATAGAACGTGTTGGGTAGTCTTCCTTCTTTTTCTACCTTTTGGAACAGGTTAAGTAATATAGGTACTAATTCCTCTTTAAAGGTTTGGTAGAATTCAGACGTGAAACCATCTGGTCCTGGGCTTTTCTTTTTAGGGAGGTTTTGTATGGTTGATTCTATTTCCGAACTTGATATGGGCCTGTTCAACATTTCCACTTGATTCTAGCTAAGTCTTGGAAGGTGATGTGCTTCCAAGTATTGGTCAATTTCCTTCAGATTTTCATATTTCTGAGAATAAAGTTTCTTATAATATTCATTAAGGATTTTTTGGATTTCTGAGGAGTCTGTTGTTATTTCATCTTTGTTGTTTCTGATTGATGAGATTACAGATTTTACTCTTTTTTTCCTGATTAGGTTGGCCAAAGGTTTATCTATTTTATTGACCTTTTCAAAAAACCAGCTTTTTGATTTATTGATCTGTTGTATTATTCTTTTGTTTTCAATTTCATTTAATTCTGCTCTAATTTTGGTTATTTCTTTTCTTCTACTGGATTTGGGGTTGGAATATTCTTCCTTTTCCAGTTGCTTGAGATGTCCCAGTAAGTTGTTAACTTCCTTTCTTTCCGTTCTCTTGAGGAAGGCTTGCAGTGCTATAAATTTCCCTCTTAGAACTGCCTTTGCGGTGTCCCAGAGGTTCTGATAGTTTGTGTCTTCATTGTTGTTTTGTTCCAAAAAGTTGGCGATTTCTTTCTTAATCTCATCTCTGACCCAGCTATCATTCAGCATAAGGTTATTTAACTTCCAAGTTTTTGTATGAGTATGCAGATTCCTGTTGTTACTCAGCTCAAGTTTTATTCCATGGTGGTCTGAGAAGATGCATGGAATAATTTCTATTCCTTCAAATTTACTGATGTTAGACTTGTGACCTAAGATGTGATCAATTTTGGAGTAAGTTCCATGGGCCGATGAGAAGTATGTGTATTCAGTTTTGTTGGGATGAAATGTTCTGTAGATGTCTGCTAAATCCAAATGTTGGATGGTTAGGTTTAAATCTAAGATTTCTTTGCTCAGCTTCTTGTTGGAGGATGGATCCAACACTGCCAAAGGAGTGTTGAAATCTCCGACGATTATGGAGCTTGAGGAAATCAAGTTGCTCATGTCTGTTAGAGTTTCTCTTATAAATTGATGTGCATTCTGGTTGGGTGCATAGATATTAATAATTGAGATCTCATCATAGTGAGTATTACCCTTAACAAATATGAAATGACTGTTCTTGTCCTTCCTTACTTTTGTTGGTTTAAAGCCTATTGTATCTGCAAATAAAATTGCAACACCTCCTTTTTTCTGATTACCATTTGCCTGAAATATGGACGACTATCCTTTCACCCTGAGTCTGTATTTGTCTTTTAGGTTAAGATGTGACTCTTGTATGCAACAGCTGTCTGGCCTGAGTTTTTGTATCCAGTCAGCTAACCTATGCCTCTTTAGAGGACAGTTTAAGCCGTTAACATTAATGGAGATTATTGATAAGTCTGGTGAAGTTTTGCGTATCAAGTTTTTCAAAAGTCCAGTGGCCATTTTTAATCCTTTCGCCCGTGTGGAAATTGGAGTTTGATCCGAAGTTTCTGAGTGAGTTTACTTTTGTGGTATAGGATTGGGTTGGTCATTATGGAGGATAGGTCTGAGAATATCCTGAAGAGCTGGTTTGGTTATGGCAAATTTCTTCAACATATGAATGTCATTAAAGTATTTAATTTCTCCATCATAAGTGAAACTCAGTTTAGCTGAATACAAGATCCGGGGTTGAAAGTTATTTTGCTTTAGGAGATTAAAAGTTGGTGACCACCCTCTTCTGGCTTGAAAAGTTTCAGCAGAGAGATCTGCAGTCATTCTAATATTCTTGCCTTTGAAGGTAATGGTTTTCTTTCTCCTGGCAGCTTTGAGGATTTTCTCCTTCATATTAACTTTAGTGAAGTTAATTATGATATGCCTTGGGGATGTCTTATTGGGGTTGAGTCGTGCTGGGGTTCTGAAGCTGTCTGCTATCTGAATTTCAGAATCTCTAGGCATGTCTGGAAAATTCTCTTTCATAATTTCATGCAGAAGGGCCTCTGTGCCCAGTGAGGCCACTTCATCTGTTTCTGGAACTCCTATGATTCAGATATTCGCCTTCTTCAAATTATCCCAGAGCTCTCTGAGTGAGTGATCCATTTTTGCTCTCCATTTCTCTTCCTCTTTGAGAGTTTGGGAGCGTTCAAAGGCTTTATCTTCGATGTCAGAAATCCTTTCTTCTGCTTGCTCCATTCCGTTACTGAGGGATTCTACTGTATTTTTCATATCTTTGAGGGCTGCAAATTCTTGCTTCAGTGTGTCTAAGTCTTTGGTGGTTTTGTCTTTAAATTCGTTAAATTCTTGAGACAACTTTTGAATTTCTCCTCGAATTCCTAATTCCACTTTGTTAATCTTGTCTGCAATCCAAATTCTGAATTCGATTTCTGACATCTCAGCCAGTTGTTTATGAATGGGATCTTCAATTGCATCTGCCATATCTTTCCTTGGGGGGGGTTGATCTATTCTGGTTATTCATGTTACCAGATTTTTTCCGCTGATTCCGCCCATGGTTGTTTTACTGCCTCTGATTTTTTCCCCTGGGGCTTTGTTGAGGGCCCGTACACTGTTGTGGCCTGAGAAACTGGGTCCCTGTCTGGTGTGGTGGGGCTAAATGGTTCTGCCTTGTTTTCAGCTGGTTTCTGTTCCACCCTAGTGAAACAGATACTTTGGATTGAAGTCTCAGCTGTGGAGAAATATCAGCAATTAAGTCACCCTGCCCCCCACCGGCAAACAATTGGAAAAGAAAAATCAAACCTTCCTACCACCGTGCACCTAGGGCACCACCTGATTTGTCCTCAGGTGATTGGTTCAGTTCAAAAATATCCAAATCAATTGTCTCAGTCTGCACCTGTCTC
Source organism: Nycticebus coucang (assembly GCF_027406575.1). Lineage (NCBI taxonomy): Eukaryota > Metazoa > Chordata > Mammalia > Primates > Lorisidae > Nycticebus > Nycticebus coucang. The sequence goes on along the minus strand of NC_069787.1, from coordinate 48,733,395 downwards.
GGGTGAGAGAGTTTAAGAGGTCTCTGGGAACTGGATCACAGGGGTCTGGTGACTACTCTGGTGTGGCTTGCTCCAGTGCTGCATGGAGTCAGGAGAAGCCACCCAGCCTATAAATCAGTCTGGGAAGGTTGCTGCCTCCTTCCCCACCTTGCACCACCTCACACCCAGTCACTAATAGCCCTGCAGTTGGCTGACCCAGTTGCCTGTAGTGAATCGGTACTCCAGGAGTTTGTACCTGCCTGAATCACAAGGAAGTCTGCCAAGCCTCTGCGATCTGCCTCTCTCCAGCAGGAGGAGGTGAGGCCTGACAACCTTGGGCACTAGATGAAGGTTGAGGGGTTTTCACTCAGGTCCAGTCTCACCCCTGATTAATGTTACTGACAGAACAGAACAGAACAACTCTGCATTTCCCCTGCAGAAGAGAAGCTGAATTGAGTTCCAAATCAGCTTGTCTTTGCTCTTGTATTGTCTATAGGCTGACGATCCCCTGAGGGCCAGGTGCGTCTTAGGACCTCTGGGTCAGCCCCGCCCTGGGAGTTTCCCTGATTTGCAAGTTTATGTTGCCTCAGGCAAACTCAGAGTCTCTGGTTGCCCAGGGAGACAGGGGGTGTGGCTTCAGAATATTCTGCAGTGAGCCCTATTGCTAGCAAAAGAGGGCTGCTGCCTTATGGCTCAGGCAACTATTGCTCCGGTGTAGCTCCCCTCCGGCCAATTGTCCTCTCTCCGCTCCGTACCCCAGAGTCTGCACCAACAGGCTGCAGCCCACCACTGTCTACACCCCTTGAGCAATCGCCCAAGAGTCTGGACCCCTGGAGGACAGGCCTCCAGACTTTGGAGCGAGAGCAGAGGGGAGCGCGGGGAGCTCTGGAAGCCTGGGGTTGCAGGCAGAGAACACACACAGCTTTACACAGTTTTATGCCTGGCGGTATTATCACCAAAAGACGGCTGTTGCACTGTGCCTCAGGGAACTGCCACTCTGGTGCAGTCCCCGCTCCACCCACCGACCGGGACTGGGCTCCAGACCCCAGTGTGAGTGAAGGAGAGCACTGGGAGCTCAGAATTCCAGGTAGAGACCATATACAGTTTATACAGTTTTATGCCTGGCAGGAGGACGCTGTGGCACCCCAGTAGGGGAGTTAGGTCCAGTTTTTAGAGGGTCTCTCCCGTGGAGTGGAGTGGGAGGACCTTTGAACTCTGCCCGGTTGTTTGTGGGGCACTCTGAGCCGTTCTCATGGGGGAGGGGACTCCCGTCTGCTTGGTGATGGATTTCGTACCTTTTGTTTGTATCCTTGTGGTTGCAGCTCCCCTCAGCGGGGTTGACGTGCGTTCTACAACCTTCTCTCTTAGTGCAGCTCAAATCCACCACGTTACTTGCTGAATTTTTATGCTTTAACTCTCCTTCTGAATGGGAGCCTCTGTGGAAAGCTGGCTTCAGTCAGCCATCTTGTCTCCTCCCCGAATTTATATTTCTTCATCCAGCAATAAACCACTAAGAATGGATGAATGGATAGAGGATAGATAACTTTTGAACAAAATTGGAATCATATTACATGTGCTATTTCACCTAATACTATATCATGGGATGACCATGCATATCCCCAGCAATTAATTCCCTTAGAGATGTAGCTTTCCACTGTATGCATATAGACTTACCTGTTTGTCATTGTTAAGCATTTTTAATTCTTTCCATTTTCCTCTATTGCAAATAATGCTGTCTTAACCTTTTTGTATCTAAACCACCATACACATCTCTGATTATTTCCTTAGGATAAATTCATGAACTAAGAATTAGTGGCAGGGTTGTACACTCCCCCCAGTGTGAAAGAAGCCAGTCACAAAAAGAGCACTTTTTGTGTAATTCCATTTATATGAAATACCCTCAATAAATAAATAGATAGAGACAAAACTTGGAGACCCTTTAGAGCTGGGAAGTTGGGAAGAAATAGAAAGTGACTTTTAATGGGCACACCTTTTCGAAGTGATAAAAAGTTATAAAGTTAATTGTGGTGATGAATGCACATCTGTGAATATCTAAAACCCATTAATTGTATGCTTTAAATGGGTAAATGATCTGGTACATAAATTATATCTTAATAAAACCAGAAAAAATAAAGCTAAGGATGTAAACCATTTGACTATCATATGTGTTGAAAATATAGCATATTTTTCCATTTTTCTTAGGCCATATTTTTTTTATTATGTTTTTTGTGCAGTACAGAAAAATTAAATATTCATGTGGTAAAATCTCTTAAATTTTATGGTTGTTTTTTCTTTCCATGCTAAGGAAGACTATCCTACCATTATAATCAGATAAATATTTATCTATGTGTTTGTGTAGTTCTCTGGGAGATTGATTTTTTTTTTTTTAACATTTAACCAATTCTTTGGAGTGTGTTTTACATGTTTGCAATTATTTTGAGGGCTTTTACTGGACAGTGTTCTTAACCTCAGTTTTTCTTTTTCTTCTCTTTCTTTCTTTCCTTTTTTTTTTTTTTTAGTATTGGGGAAATACGATGATCAGTAGTTTCAGTGGTCCCAATCTAACTTTATTTTTCATTCTTTGTCTATTTTGTATTCAGACTACAGAATGGCTTTAGCTGCTGTGATAAAGCACGAACCACCTCCCCCAAACCCATATCCTCCAAATTATACTTGGCAAATTATATTATTGGATATGTTACTTGTTGAATTGACTTCAGAGCTATAATCTGGAAGTTTGTCTAATTGGACTGATTAGTTTTGGTCTTGTGGTCATGAAAGAACCAAGGAATAAGTCTGAAATATCAGATCCATTCATCAGCCAAGATAGGGAGGTGTTGACGGCTCCCCTTTCATGTAAATCCAAATGGCTGTGGCATGTTTGGCTCATATTCTTTTGATTTGTGATTTAATTTTTACAAACTGTAGGAAGAAAACTGCTGCCAATGTTGTGGTTTGAAGAGCTGGCTTTTCTGTCCAAAGACACAGAAAATATAGTACAATGACTGGGCTCAGTCAGATAAAGAGGCCAGAGGAGGGAAAGTAGACAGTTGGCAAAAGAGTGTGTCCTCTTCTGCCATTTTGTGGGAACTCAGAAATGGCAAAGAATGAGAATGAAAATCTACTCATTATTCTTGTCTCCGAAGGCTTCTTCTGTCTCTTGTGCAGTGGTTCTCAACCTTCCTAATGCTGCAACCCTTTAATACATCTTCTGTCTCTTGTGCAGTGGTTCTCAACCTTCCTAATGCTGCAACCCTTTAATACAGTTCCTCATGTTGTGGTGACCCCCAACCATAAAATTATTTTCGCTGCTACTTCATAACTGTAATTTTGCTACTGTTATGAATTGTAATGTAAACATCTGATATGCAGGATATATTTTCTTTTTTTTTTTTTTTTGTAGAGACAGAGTTTCACTTTATTGCCCTTGGTAGAGTGCCGTAGCGTCACACAGCTCACAGCAACCTCCAACTCCTGGCTTAGGCGATTCTCCTGCCTCACCCTCCCCAGTGGCTGGGACTACAGGCGCCCGCCACAATGCCCAGCTATTTTTTTGTTGCAGTTTTGGCCGGGGCTGGGTTTGAACCCGCCACCCTCCGTATATGGGGCCGGCGCCCTGCTCACTGAGCCACAGGCACCGCCCAGCAGGATATATTTTCATTGGTCGCAACCCCCAGGTTGAGAACCACTACTCTAGTGGGTCCTGTGCTGCTTTTAACCTTTCTTTGATGGCATTTGGCCTGAGAGACACTATCTGAAGGCACTTTCTGTACCAAAGAGAACTGTGCCAACTCAAGGTTGATAATATTTAGGGTCTGTATCTTCCCCTAGATATGAGATCCCCTCTTCTATTAAGAAATAAGGACATGATGGTTTCACACTGCAATAAGACACTGACTCCCCTTCACTTCCAAATGACTCTAAAAATTGGCCTGGGTTCCTCTCCATCCTCATCCCTTTGCCATCTGAGTTTTTACCACTCGGCTCAGACTACATTTACAAAAGTGACCCATTGCCTGCTGTCCACAATTCAGATGGCCTTCTTTAGCATTCACTTTCTTCTCCCTGGTAAGGAAAACTCACTCTGGCCTATTCCCTTCTTGTGAATCTCCTCTTCCCTAGCCTCGTGGACAATATATCCCTTGAGTCAGCAGGGAGAAGTGGTTAAGAGTGCAACATTTGGAGCCAAATTCTGTCTTTACCAGTTATGAGTTGTAAACTTTAACATTGCAGTAACATGGTGAACCATGTGCAAAATGGAGAGAATAACTGTGCCCATCTCATATCGTTGTGAGTAGTAAATGTGATAATGTATGTGAAGAGCTTCAAACAGTTGTGGCCTCATAACCCTCCTGCTTGCTGCTATCACCCTCACTACTACTGCTGTTATTGTCATGGCTATAGTAATATGATTACTATATTATTTTCTACCTATCTCTTTGATGATTTTTCATTGATCCCTTTTTGATCCCTTTGAGGTACGCATTTCTTGGGCCTCATCTCTCTTTTCCATGCCCCACGGGGTGGGGTGGGGGGGAATCTCACTGAGTCAGATACCACTTGTGTACCACTCAGCTCCTCTAACTCCACTTTCTCCTCCAGCCTATGCTGTGATGACCATGTCCTCCTGGTGTTTGACCAGCTTCATGTTGGTGCAACCTAACTCACTGTGGGATCCTAACAGGTACTTCTTGCTTTCTGTTGTGGGCATCTCTGCTGGATCACCTATAGGAATCCTGCAGTATAATAAACATGTAGGTAAATCCAGGCTCCTGAGGAGGCCAGCCTTGACCAATGGGGGACCAGAGACAAGGGATCAATATTTCCTTCTCCCTTTCAGCCCCTAGGTGGATGGTTCTGAACCTCATTTCACACAGCTCCTCACAAAGTTCTGGGACAAAAGCACCAGCTTCCCTTACTAGTAACCAATTTGATAGTGGGTTCTTGTGTTGGCTTTCCTTCCTTCCCTAATTTTGCTCCTTTGTAATTCTTTCTCCCTGAGATCAAATTCCCAGGTAAATTTCCTGCTGCAAGTCTTTGCCTCAGGTTGTTTTTGGGGGAAAACCAGGCTATAATGCTCACCTATTAAGTAATACTTAACATCAAGTATTGTATCTCTGTGCAGTTTTCTGTCTAGAAACTGCAATTAATTTCTGGTCTAAGACTTTTTTGTGGCCAAGGGGGGCACTAAAATAAGCCCCTTTGGTTACATAAATGTAAGTAGCAACTCATAGTCCGGGGGAAACCTGAAAAGTGTCCTTACCTGAGCATAGGTGTTCAGTGTGCTTTTTCCCATATAAACCCTTATGTTTGCTTAAGATAGTTTCTCTGAGCTATGGCTTGTTTTTATTTTGTTTGGGGGACATGGGTTTATTTGGGGGGTGGTTTTTGTTTGTTTGCTTTTGGTGGGGGTGAGGAGCTGAGGAGAGGAGTGCTTTCTTGCTAGTTTATGTGCATTTGAGATTACAGTGTACTTGAATGTCACTGCTCCTATAGACTCACTCACAAGCTTCTGGAGTTTTGGTGTGTGGCAGGGTGAGAGGGGCAGTTTGAAGAAGATGAGAGATGGAAGGGAGGAGTTGAAGAAGGTTTCCTATGGGAGTTCATAGAATAAGTAAGAGCAAAGTTTCTCAGGGGCTGGTGGCAAAATGTGGCAAAATGTGCCAAGATTTTGGAGATTGGGTTCCTCTCCCCTCCCCGATTCCCAACCTCCACACTTACCCAGAGCAATTCTGGCACACCAGAAGTAGAGACCTTGACAGCATCAGAGATCCACAGGCTTGGCTGTTTCCTAAAGATCGCTGCTGTCAGAGGCAGTGCCATTTTCTACTATAGCAGCAGTAGCTGGGGAACCAGGCTGGAAAGAGCATGGGAGATGAAGAGCACAGACTGAGCCCATAGCAAGTGTCCTCCTAGGGACTGCCAGAACTTTCTGGGAGCACAATGGGGTTAAAGATTCACCCCTCTGGTACTTTTTTTTTTTTTTTTTTGGAGTCAGAGTCACCCTTTGTTACCCAGGCTAGAGTGCCATGGCATCAGCCTAGCTCACAGCAATCTCAAACTCCTGGGTTCAAGCAATCTTCCTGCCTCAGCCTCCTGAGTAGCTGGGGACTACAGGTGCCTGCCACCATACCTGGCTAATTTTTCTATTTTTAGTAGAGATGGGGTCTTGTTCTTGCTCAGGCTGGTTTCAAATTCCTGAATGGCCAAGGATAGCCATAGCACAAAGCTCAAGGCCTTGGCCTCTCAGAGTGCTAGGATTGTAGGTATGAGCCACGGTGCTCAGCCCCCTTAGATACTCTTGACTTTCTTTATAGTCACAGCCCCAAGCAATTCATTCATACCCAGACACTGTTGCTGTGACCAGCCATGAGTCCTCAGCCCATGCCACACCTGCCACTTGTTGCCCTTTGCCCCAGGGCTTCTTTACTGACATTGTGGCTTTAGCAGCTGTAGGGTCCCCACAGTGCCTAAGCAAGTATCACCTGAAAGTAGAAGGGAGATATTCCCTAGCACAAAGCTTTGACCTGCATGAAACTGAGCCAGAAAATAAATGCATCCCACTAGGTTCTCCTGAGAACTAGTTTTTTATATGAGTTCCTTGCAGACTGAGTAATCAATCTCCATTGATAGCAAGCAGTGGCAATCTCATTAGCACACTCTCAGGTCAGCTTCTCACCCCCTTCTTCCCTCACTTCTGTTCCCTGGGGTTTAGTCCCTAACAAAGAAGTCAGTCATGGGCTTCCACCTCAAGTTTGCTTTCTGGGGAACAAAGAACAAGATGGACTGGAGCTGTGGTTAGGCAATGAGTCAGTAGGGCGGAAGCCAGTGTCATTTGGAACACTGAAATGCCATATTATCTCATTTTATGTGTCTCAGTCTAGTTAAGGCAGGTGTGTCTTCACTAGATCCAAATATGGAGTCCTGAATCCTCCCCAACACAAGACTCATTTTTTGCTTACTTGACAACTCCACCTGGATGTCTCTCAAGTGCTTCCAACTCAATCAGTATCTAAAACTGACTCCATAATTTGGGCTGTCCAACTTTTCCTCAGACTGATAAAATGATTCGTGTTATATTTTCCCTGTCTTCATAGTCATTTTTATCCTAATCTTTGCCCTAATCTACCAAACTAGAAGATTCCAGCTTCACCCCCTCCTCCTCTAGACAATTCCATGGCTCCTTGCTGTTACTGCCTCCCCCGTATTTCCTCCTCTGGTTCCTCTGCCACTGCTACGGTTGAAGCTCTTGCTATTATTTTGGGGAATTATTGTGATAATTCCCTAAATGGTTCACCTGCTTCAGTCTTTTTACCCACTGGCCGATTTTGTCAATTCAGTTTTCCAGCCACAAATCCCTTGCTGTATCTTTATTCACCATAGGCTCAGAGATCTTAATTATATAGTCCAAGTTACCCTTGAACATTTCTTAAATATCTTGACCTATGAAGCACTGTAGGAGGTATTTATGCAAACATACTAGTAAGCAAACATAAGTGCATTGAATTTATGTCTCTTAGTAAGTTCCATATAGCCGGTTGTCCTTCTTGCATTAGAATGGATTGTTGTTTTCATGCTGAATGGTCAATGGAATAGTTGACTTATGTTTAAGGGCCACGGTGCATGAAAAAATGCTTATCTTTAAAGACAGTGATCACCCACATGCGGTGAGATGGTCATGTCATGAAAAACACTTGATGACTGAGACTACTGAGATAAAGAAACATTCGCAACTCCCATCTCACACTCACTCTGGACCTCTGCTTATTGGTAGGAAGGTAGACAGAACTAGCTCATCTGTTTAAACGTTCTTTCATGCCCTTTCTCGTATTTCCCAGGTCTCAGCTAAATTAGGGTAAGATAAGACATAAGATGACACTACGTGGTCGGCATTTTACTATCCCTTCCGACCCAGTGATGTAGCCTGCAGGTAGTAGACACTCAACAAATACAGAAACATGACAATAAACAGAATAAAATCTATCAATAAACATTGCAATATTTGAAAAATAAAAAAAATAAATTGAATCAAAAGAACTCAAACTAAAGGCTTCTGTACATACAGCATAGAAAATAATTAACAAAATGAAGTGGTAGCCTATAGATTAAGAGGAAATACTTGCAAACCATGTATATCTGACAAGGAGTTAATATCCAAAATTATAAATAACTTATATAATTCAAATGTAGAAAATAAATAACTTTATTAAAAATAGGCAAAAGACCTGAGTAGACATTTTTCCAAAGAAGAAAAAAAAATCCAACAAGTATGTGAAAAACACTCAATATCATTAATCATTAGGGAAATCAAAACTTCTATAAAAACCACCTCACACCTGTTAAGATGGCTAGTATCAAAAAGATAAGAGATAACAAATGTTGCTGAGGGTGTGGAAAAAGAGAACTCTTGTCTACTGTTTGTGGGAATATAGAGTGGTATAGCCAATCTACATGAGGGAAATCGTATGGAGGCTTCTAAAGAAATTAAAATGAGTACTAGCACATGATGCAGCAATCCCTTTTCTAGGCATATGCCCAAAGGAAATGAAATCACCACCATGGTATAAAAATAGCTACATGCTTATATCCATTGCAGCATTATTCACAAGAGCCAAGACAGGGAAAAAACCTAAGTATCTGTTGACAGACAAATGTATAAAATAACTAGGAGATGCATGTGTGGGTATGTATATAGTAATTCTCTATATATGTAATGGAGTATTATTCAGCCCTTAAAAAGAATGAATGAAATCATGCCTGTCATGGTGGCTTATGCCTGTAATCCTGGCAATCTGGGATGCTGACGCAGGAGGGTCATTAAAGCCAGAAGTTTAAAGACCAGCCTGAGCAACATTTTGAGACCCCATTTCCATAAAAGATAGAAAACTCAGCTGGGTGTGGTAGCACAGACCTGCAGTCCCAGCTACCAGTTACTTGGGCGGCTGAGGCAAGAAGATCAACTGAGCCCAGGAATTTGAGGTCGCAGATGATATCACTCCACTCTAGCCCAGGCAACAGAGTAAGACTCTGTCTCACCAAAACAAGAAAAAAAAAGAACGAATGAGATCTTGAGATCTTGATCTTGCCATTTGCTACAACATGGAAGAGACTGGAGGATATTATGCTAAGTGAAATAAGCCAGACACAAAAAGAAAAATTTTGCATGACTCGTGGAATATAAATAAATAAATAAATAAAATATAGAGAGATAGATTGTAATAGTAGTATCAGGGTAAAAGATGGGAGGTGAGTGGAGAGGAAATGGGGAGATGTAGGTCCTAGGATAAAACTGTTTATTGCAGCTCAATTTACAATCGCCAAAATGTGGAAACAGCCTAAATGCCCACCAACCCAGGAATGGATTAACAAGCTGTGGTATATGTATACCATGGAATACTATTCAGCCATTAAAAAAAGTGGAGACTTTACATCCTTCGTATTAACCTGGATGGAAGTGGAAGACATTATTCTTATAAAGCATCACAAGAATGGAGAAGCATGAATCCTATGTACTCAATTTTGATATGAGGACAATTAATGACAAGTTTATGGGGGAGAAGCAGAAAGAGGGATGGAAGGAGGGGGTGAGGCCTTGGTGTGTGTCACACTTTATGGGAGCAAGACATGATTGCAAGAGGGACTTTACCTAACAGTTGCAATCAGTGTAACCTGGCTTATTGTACCCTCAAAGAATCCCCAACAATAAAAAAAAAAAAGTAGTAGATATGTAGGATAAACAAAACACAAAACTAGGAATCAAATTAAACATGAAAACTATACACAATAAAACTATACTGAATGTGAGATTCATGCAAAATAAGTAGATCTTAGTTGTTCCTGCTACACACACACACAAAACGAGCAACTAAGTGAGATAGTAGCTATGTTAATTTGCTTCATTATAGTAATCCCTGTGTACTGTCTGTATGTATCTCATGTCATGTCATATACTTAAAGTACACAAAATAAAATTTATGTTTAGAGACAGAGAACTCAATTCCAGCCTTAGTTCTACCATAGCAAACTATCTGGTTTAGGCAAGTCACTTTACCCTCTCACAACTAAATTTGATTCATATTAGTGTGTAATTAGTTTGTTTACCCCAAGTCACTTTGTCTTGCTGGCATGTACATAATATACCTTTTATTACTATACCTATAAAAGGTATACCTAATATACCTTTAATTACTACTAAACAGAATTTTGTATGCCAGAAAGTAGACTAGTGTCTTTCTATAAATTGTGTATAATTTTTGCATTAACCCTATGAATAATCTACAAAGCACGTCTGATAATGAACAGGTCCCACAAGTGTATTTTTCAGTCATTTTTGGTTATAAAACCAAGAGTCATTGTACAAGTGTCTGATAACACCACCTTTTAGTGGTAGGCTAACAAGTTTTTGCAGTAGATTTGTACTGATGTACTGCAATTTGTCAGATCTAAGACAACTTGACCTTAAGACAAAAGAATAGGCTGAGCGCATTGGCTCACACCTGTAATCCCAGCACTTTGGGACGCCAGGCAAGAGGACCACTCGAGGCTAGAAGTTTAAGATAAGCCTGAGCAACATAGTGAAACCCACTCTCTACAAAAAATTAAAAACTGAGCTATGTTTATGCACCTATAGTCCCAGCCTACATGAGACAGGAGGATCCCTTGTACCCAGGAGTAGTTTGAGGTTACAGTGAGTTATGATGATGCCACTGCACTCTAGCCTGGGTGACACAGCAAGACCCTGTTTCAGAAGGAAGTAAGGAAGGGAGGGATGGAGGGAGGGAAGGAGGAAAGGAGGGAAGGAAGGAAGAAAGGAAGGGAGGAAAGGAGGGAGGGAGGAAGGAAGGGAGAAAGAAAGATATTTTAAAGTTAAGTAAGCACAGAAAGTATTTCTAATTAAACAGATATACTATGCTTTCTTATCACTTATAATGTACATTTTATACTTACCGAAAAAGCTTTCAGTCTTATGCAACTTTTAAAAAAATTATATATCACCCTTCTGTACACATACAAAGGGAAATACAAGTGAAATAGATTAAAATTTCCTAAAACTGCTACATGTTCACAGGCTGAATTTTCCGAATTACTTTCCCACTCAGAATTGTTGTTGCTCGTGTTTCTTAATATATACAGTCCTCTGTGCATCAACAGCATTGGTGATGTAGCATTTTTTTTTTAAAGGAACACACAAAAGAGTTGGTGTTGAGTTTTTAAGTCTGTGCTGCAATTACATACAGTTAACTGACTTTTTCTTCAGCTTTGGAGATATCGCTACATATATCTGATTCATTATCTCCTTACTCCCCCCCACCATCATCATTTAGTTTCTAAGGGTTAAATAATGTTCTACAATTGTCTACAGTTGTGATTTTCTTCTGAGTTTCCTTAGCCCATTTTACAGTTTTGATGCCAGTGTTTTTGATGTACACACACACACACACACACACACACACACGACAAATGCATTAAGAAAAGTTACTATGGGTTCCTATTGAATATTATAAATCATACCCCAACTTAGAGATGTTAAAATGCAGGACAAAAGGGAGAGCATCTTAAAGCTGAGAAAATGTGTTAACGAGTACAGAAGCTTTGGCATGAGAATTCCATGTTAAAGAGGAGGACACTGGCTCAGAGAGGACAGGCAGGGTTTGTACAAGGCCATGCTGTTCCCTGTGATTCCAAAGCACCTCCCACTGTGACACATGCCTCTCCTTCCCAGCCAAACTGCAGGTTAGGTTTTACCTAAAGCAGCTCCGCACTGCTTATTCTCAAACCTCTGGTGGGGCCTGCAGTCACCAGTCATCACCGCTGCGATGACCTCAGTGGGTGTTGTTGCTGGATTGCTTCCCCAGCATCTTTGCAACCTCCTCTATTTATTAATACAGTTAACAAGAGACCATCAGTCTCCAAGAAACCAGATGAGACAAATAACATCACATAGCCAAAATTAAGACATTTATACCAGAGAAGAATAAAACGGTGCAGTTTCAACTGACCAGAGATTTGGCAACATGTTTTATAGATTTCGTGCACCATTCAGACTATTGGCAGCCCACAAAACCAAGTGAAAAATTCCAATTATTGCCTCATTTTTACCTCAACTGTACATTTTTCTCTGGTTTCTCCCAAATTGTAGTACTGTCATCATACATCTGAAAATCTAGTATAGATTTTAGTATTTCCAAATAACATCAGGGTTTTCTGTTAGCTTGCTATGCTTTTGTATACCTTTTGATCATGGCTGGTAAACTTAAGGCATTAACTTCCCTAGATCTGGTTAATTTCAGATCTACTGGAGTATTTTTAGTACATAACAGTCCATCTTTTGAGAGTCATCTACTGTGGGTTTCATCATATATACTCAGCAAGACATGTGACCAAGGCAAAATTATTAAAATAGAAGTATTTTCCCCCTACCAAAAAGGAATTATTCCTGGTTGCTTGACATGCTATAGGGCTTGGGGGGCCTCTATTTTGACAATTGCGGTAATGGGTACAGCTACAAAAGTGAAGCTACCAGAAGCAGGGAGTAGATAAGCAGATTAATGTCTATAGAAGGCATCAAGCTACCCCAGAAAGGAAAAATCTACAAAGAGAGAGAATAAAGAAACAGTACATATGGACCAGAGTTTTGAGAAAGATGTGGAACAGAGCTAACAAGCTACTACTAACACAGAGAAACTTTACAAAGACGTCAATGCAATAAAAATTTAGGGGAAGTTTAACTTTACTTAGTACTATAAGATGTAATTAGTTCTTCGGCAGAACCTTTAAAAAATACTTTAGCAGAAACATTATTTTTTAAGGTTTGGGAGGACTCAGAATTGCATTTCCTTAGGAAGCGGTGTTTTTACTAAGGGAAAAATACATAGCCCTAGGAAGAGACAGGAGGCCCCTCCTTTATGTTAGTTACAGCACATAACCTCAAGATTCTTCTGTTTTCTGATGGCACGCTGGATGTCACACTCAACCTGGGACTTCCAGGGCCCAGCACAATTACTCTCTAGTCTGGGATTAATAAATATGTAGAAGAATGACTCTCTATACCTGAGGCAGTCTTCTAAAGCCAGAACCACCCCCCCCCCCGAAAAAAATTCCATGTTAAAAACAGAGGCGATGATTAAAAGCAGCTACGGAATAAAGGAGGAAACATGTTAACTAATCTCCGTGTGCTGTCCTCGGAATGGTACAGGACAGAGGGCCCTGATCTGTCCTGACTTCAGTGACCTATCTCAATAGAATTCCAACAGGGGCCAGAATGCCTGGAGTTCTTTATGCTTTCCTTAAATTGTAGGAAAAATAGGAGTTCAAGTGGAACTTCTATTACAAATATGGGACCAGCCAAACATATTAACAATAAAATTCTCAAATATTTTGCCAACCCCATTTTTTTTTTTGGCCGGGGCTGGGTTTGAACCCACCACTCTGGCATATGGGACCGGCACCCTACCCGCTGAGCCACAGGCGCCGCCCTGCCAACCCCATTTTTTCAAAGGTTAGTTTAACACTCCTCTCTCCTACTCTGATATTATTGTAAGTGCTAAGTAACACTTTATTATATAAATATGGCCTGTCAGGTCTAATTGCTATGTGCACATTTTGCTAAATCACAAAGTAAGGCTACATATGAAGCTGCTTATAGATAATTGCAAAGTATTTAAGTGATGAGAAGAGAATGTTATGATTGGCAGGAACATACATTTACTCTACCTAAAATTGAGGAGGCTACGTAAATAAAGTCGAGTTTCCATACACAAATGATCTTAACCCCCAAAATTTTGTAAGGAACACCAAAAATGAAAAGAATAGTCATAAAAAATGATCCCTGTGAGACAATGTATGGCACTGTTCTAATACAACATGTAAATATCATTTTTTGTTAGGCCCCAGAAGAATACAGCCCTAAAAAGAGTCTGAGAGCCTGATTCCGAATTTCATTCTCCACTTACTACTATATGGTTTGTACTGAAACTTAACAGTGAATAAAACATGGAAGTAATTAAGTTTGAAATGATGGTCATTACCACTTTCAAAGAGCTAAGCTCTCCTTTCTAATACTTGGAAATCCCTATTTTTTTCAGCCATTCAAAGATACTTAGGCTTCTAAGCTGTGGCATTAGTTCACTAACACGCCAGGAGCACATGAGAGAGAGGTTCCTTCATTTAACTTCCAGGCAGCAATTGTGTGCATTTTTAGAGTGAGTACCAAAGGGTTTTTAGGAATGACATTAGTGTTTAGGGTAATGCAATTTCAGGGTTTAACCTGATTTTTCCCCTAAGCTCCTATTTGTTGCTAAGATATATATCTTTGCATTTTCACCCACAAAACTATTATACTTACAGTCATATTATCTGCAGATAACTAGGCTAAGATCTATTATGCTGAGATTTGCACATACCCTTGTAAACCACAGCTTCCATGTATTTGTTTGGCCTAATGTCTCCTAGTCATTGAGAAACCACCATTACTTGATCTGTACTTGTTAGGAAAATAATCCGTCGCCAGGAATTTCCTTGAAAGTGTTATTCCTTCATATTAGGTCAATTAAATATGCATTGCTTCCAAGAGTGATCACTGTACTGGTGAGACAACTGCTTCCCCAGTAGTATCCCAAAGATTGGGGAAAACAGAGACTAATCCTGTCCTTGGCTTGGATAGGTAGCGCTGTCAGCACAGACTTGCCTCTGCATACTGATACTGACATAGGTGGTAACAGAGTTAACTCATTGTGGGATCACACGGTCTGATGGTGAGAATTTATAAATGCTTGATTACATCTATCACCTAACATTTATGATCACAAGGTTTAGTACAGGGAGGTTTTATTAACATTATAATTGGGATTTATCACAATTGACTATTAGAATGTGAGTTTCAGAAAAGCTAAATTATTTTCATAAAGTTGTGTGACTAATAAATACATTACAGACCCAGGATCTGACCCACATTTCAATAAGGAAGTAATTTTATATGTGTTACTCTATCTATCTAATTTTTTATAAAACAATTGGAATGTTTACATTTTTGAAGTAGAACATACCCCAACATTTTCATTCGCTGAGAAGTTACGTCATTCCATACATTTGGCTCCAATTCTTTCCTTTCTTTGTGAAAAGCTGATAGTCAAATTTAACATAAAAATCTTCATCGTGACACCACTATGAGGCAGATTTTTTCCTTTTTCTATAAAAATGAAACAGGGGTGTTGCCTGTGGCTCAACAGAGTAAGGCACCAGCCCCATATGCCAGAGGTGGCGGGTTCAAACCCAGCCCCAGCCAAAAAGTGCAAAAAAAAAAAAGAAAAAGAAAAAAGAAATAGGACATATATCAAGCCTCTGGCAGTCTTGCACTAATCTTTGGTGAATTGGCACTTAGCTTCATACAAGTATTGACTTGGTATTTGTTTTCTCAGAATGATCTGATTCTTTTGTTTTCTTCCAGGTACAAAGTGAATGTACTGAAGAATATCAAAATTATATGCTTCTAGAAAACTCAGCTTAAACAAAATAAAGATGAGATTTTAATGCCATGGAAAAAGAGTAATATATTGAGAGAATTATTTTACACATATAATTGGCTATCCAGCTAGAAGAAAGCAGATTTAAACTCCCACTTGTGGGTGTGTATATAAAAAAATCCAAATGAATTACAGATATAAATGTAAACAAAACTGTAAGACATTAGAAGAAAATTTAAAAGAATATTTTATATGATGCAGGAAAAACAGGGAAACTTTTTTAAACAACTCACAAGGCTAAGAAGTTATACAAATTAATGGATTTGTCTATGATGAAGTTAAAATTATTTGTAAAGAAAAGTATACCATATGCAAAACCTAAAGATAAATAAGAGAAAATATTTATAGTATATGTGATAAAACATGGCATTAATCATTTTTGTGCACACAGCCCTTATGAATTGTAAGGAAAAAGGCAATCTAGTAGAAATCTGGGAAAAGAAAATGCATAGGAAATTTATAAAATCAGAAATGCAAACAGGCACTATCATATAATCTGATCCTCAAGTTGACCAACAGTAGATAAAATGGGGAGAGGCCATGAATTGGTCAGATCTCATCTGTGAGGACTCTGAATGACAGATGACTTCAAACATTGATTCTCTGGATCTTCTCAGGCCAAGTTTCCCATGTGGCTGCCAGCCAGTGGCTAAACACAGTGGGTGCTCTGATGCAAGCTCCATCCTGTGACATGAAGAACTCTTGACTGGTCACTGGCTCAAGAATTACCCAATAGTCTTGCTGAAGGGTGCAGAGATCTGAGACTTTCTTACATAATCCTCCTTCCTCCCCACTCTCCTTCAGAGGTGCCAGACCTGCATCATGGTACAATGGCTCTCCATGCCTTCTCCATTATGTTTTACAGATTTTTATCCAATATATCTTGAATTTACAGTCTACCTTGACAACTGCTTCTAAGAGGACCCAAAATAACACAAAAGAACATTAAAAGATGTGGAGAAATATTCACTCTATTATGCTAACCTTGGGAATATAAATTGATAAAACTATTTTGAAAAAAAAAACTGACATTATCTACTTAATAGTAAAGCTGAAGAGGGACATAACAGCACAGAAATTCTATTTCTAGGTAGATAAAACCTAGAAAAGGGTTTCTCAAGATGTGTTCCAGGGAAACTGAAGGTCAGTGAGATACTCTCAATGGGTCTATGAGGTCAAAACTACTTTTATAATTATACTATCTTTTCACTGTCATTATCTCAGGAGTGCACATTGGTGTTCTGAGGGGCTTCATGGTTGCTCTGGTAACTACAGAGTTTTCTCTTGCATTTTTATGTTTTCTAAAATTCTCTAACGTACCTGGGTTAGAACATATAAGTGTGCATTTTCAGAAATTAACACAATTTCATCTCTGAACTACTGTGGTCTTACTATTTTTTGTTATATCTGTTATAATCTCTAAAACCATTTTATTCTTTATCATCCAATACATCATTATTTTGAAATTCAAAAATTTTTCCATACTTATGCAGACACAATAAGGATTCTTAGTAGTTATATTTTATAGGAGCATATAAAATTGGTTTTGAAAGTTTCTTTACAGGTTTAAACTTCATGTAAAACTGTTAATAATTGCTCATTGGCTTTAAAAAGGGAAATTAATAATAATAAAATAATCCAATTAAAAATGACAATTTTTTATTGTCAATTGAAAATTGTCAAGTTCAATGTCTATTCAATGCAAAGAAACTGAATAGACATTCCTCCAAAGTTGATAGATCAAAAAGCACTTGAAAAGATGCTCAATATAACCAATCATCACAAACAAAACCACAATGAGATACTACCTCATACACATTAGGATGACTACTATTAAAAAAATGAACCTGGGGCTCGCCGCCCATAGCTCAGTGAGTAGGGCACCAGCCACATACACCAAGACTGGTGGGTTTGAGCCCGGCCTGGGCCTGTAAACAGCAATGACAAAAAATAGCCAGGCATTGTGGCAGGCACCTGTAGTCCCATCTACTGGGGAGGCTGAGGCAAGGGAATCGCTTAAACTGAAGAGATTGAGCTCACAGAGGTTGCTGTGAGCTATGATGCCATAGCTCTCTACCGAGGGTGACATAATGAGACTGTGTCTCAAAAAAAATTAAAAAAAAAAATGAACCTGGAAAATAGCAAGCACTGGTGATGATGTGAAGACATTAGGTACCCATGCACTGCTGCTGGGAATGTAAAATGTTGTAACTAATACGGAAAACAGTATGATGGCTCCTCAAAAGACTAAAAGTAAAAGAACCATTTGATCTACATTCCACTTCTGGGTAAATGCCCAGAAGAATTAAAAGTAGGGGCTCTAAGATTTATTTATACCCCATGTTCCAAAGGTGGAGGCACTCCCAGTGTCCAGCAACAGGTCCTCTTGCCTCAGCCTCCCAAGTAGCTGGGACTGACTACAGGTGCCCACCACAAGGCCCAGCTATTTTTAGAGATGGGGTCTCCCTCTGGCTCAGGCTGGTCTCTAACTCCTGAGCTCAGGCTATCCACC
Source organism: Nycticebus coucang (assembly GCF_027406575.1). Classification (NCBI taxonomy): domain Eukaryota; kingdom Metazoa; phylum Chordata; class Mammalia; order Primates; family Lorisidae; genus Nycticebus; species Nycticebus coucang. Next base: position 48,715,383 of record NC_069787.1, on the reverse strand, counting down.
CACCTTGGCTTCCCGGAATGCTTAGATTACAGGTGTGAGGCCGGCCAAGCACTTCTTTAATATGCATGCATGAAAAGCATAATGACTATCTCAAGGAAAAATGCTCCTGCAATCCTTTGAGTTGCAAGCTTTCGTTTTCCCATAGAATGCCATTTTTTGCTTGAAAAGTGTGACTCACAAATAATGTCTTCAGACTTGGATATTTAGGAGCTATTTTCTCAAAAATAAAATAATCCTGTCATTTCCAAGTAAACGGCTGACAGTAGTTAGCGCCTGCAATAAAATTCAAGTGTTCAAGAAATTTTAGAATTTTGGAAAGGAGTATCACTGTAACCTGGATAGCTTCCCTATTTTGAAAGACCTTTCTGCTGCCCAGGACCAAGACTAGAAGGAAGTGAATGAGGTGCCTACTACATAAAAATTGTTTTGGGGGGGAGTCCTTACTAATTTTTTATTATGTGGGGTTCATTGAGCCTCCCAAGCAGCTGGGACTACAGGCACCCGCCACAACGCCTGGCTATTTTTTGTTGTTGTTGTTGCAGTTTGGCTGGGGCTGGGTGAACCCGCCATCCGAAATATTTTGGTCAATGTATGATGTAACAAAATCACACATGGGTAAAATATTTTTTCAAAGTACAAGATAATCAATGCATTTTAATGTAAAAGATTATAAATGTTCATATAAATGAACATTTTATAAAGCACCTAACTTTCAAGATGCTGTCATTTGTCAAGTGTTGGTGTGCTATCAAATAAGACTATCCATGGCTATCAGACAAGACTATCCATGGCTATCAAACAAGACTATCCATGGTTATCTGAAAAGCTGTTCAAATACTCCTCCCTTTTCCAATCTCATGTCTGTGTGAGATCAGATTTTCTTCAAACGCTTCAACAAACATAACATATAACAAAGGATTAATGCAAAAAGCATACAAGAGAAACCAGCTGTCTTCAATTAAACCACACATTTAAAAGGTTTATTAAAAACATATAACAATGCCAGTCTTCTAAGTATTTTTATTTTAGAAAATACACACACATACACAGACACTAATTTAAAATATGTTCATATATAATATGTTTATTATTTTTAATGATTAGTAAATATTTTCAAAATTTATGTTTTAATTTCTACTGCAGCAAATATCTATAAACAAAACTAACACAAAAATGCTCTTTGGAACTGTCAATAATTTTTTTAAAGCCCCCCAAAATTTGTCATCAAAAAATCCTTGCACATAGGTGCCAGGAAACAGGCAAGAATTTGTTTGGTGCCATTATTTGTAATAGCAAAAAATATATGAACATCCTAAATGTTCTACTGATTTGAGAACTGACAAATGACCACTGATTTGAGAAAGGACAAATGCATTGCAGGTCATTCATACAATGGAATAAAACAGAGAAAACCAGTGAACCATAGTACACATAATACACATCAACACCGCAAACATGATGAATGAACACCACAAACATTATGTTGAGTAGAATAAGCAAAGCATGAATACAATGTTATTCCACGTTGTGTACCAATGCAAAACATGCAAAACTAAATAATATAGTATTTACCAATACATACATATATGGTAAAATTATGAAGAAGTAATAGAGAACGGAAAACAAACCAATCAGAGTAGTATTGTCACCATTTGGGACAATTGGGGATGCTGCTGAGCACATTTGGGATTTTGAACTATTTTTCAAGCTGGGTAGGAGCACAAAGTTTTTAAAATGATAATTTCTTTAATAATACATTTGTATTGTAAGTTCTCTTTTGCATATATGGTATATTATACAATTAAAAATAAGCAATAATGAGATATTTAGTGATAATACTTCATTTATGTCTATACTATTTATCATGGGGTTTCAAACATTTTGGTTACATATGATATACTCTTGTACCATTTGCTGTGTGTCTTGGCCCACAGTGTGTGCACTGTACTTATTAGGTAGGAATTTACCCATCCCCCTTTCCTTCCTCCTGCCTGCTTGATTTCTGTTGAGTTTTACTTCCATGTGTGCACATAAGTGTGGATTGAGTAGGTCCAATTTATTATTGAATACATGTGGTGTTTGTTTTTTCTTTTCTTTTTTTTTTGATACAGAGTCTCAAGCTGTTGCCCCGGATAGGGCACTGTGACATCACAGCTCACAGCAAACTCAAATTTTTGGGCTTAAGCGATTCTCTTGCCTCAGCCTTCCAAGTAGCTGGGAGTACATGCGTCCTCCACAACAGTGGCAATTGTCATTGCTTTTAGCTTGCCTGGGCTGGGTTTGAACCTGCCAGCCTCAGTGTATGTGGCTGGTGCCCTACCCACTGAGCAACAGGAGCTGTCCTCTTTTTTCATTCTTGAGGTACTACACTTGGAAGAATCATTCATCTTGCTGGGTGTAGTGGCTCATGCCTGTAATCCCAGCACTTGGGAGGCCGAGGTGGGTGGACTGCCTGAGCTTGTAGGTTCAAGACCAGCCTGAGCCAGAGTCAGACCTCATCTCTAAAAATAATCAGGCGTTGTCAGCTACTTGGGAGGCTCAGGGAAGAGAATCGCTAAAGCCCAAGAGTTTGAGGTTGCTCTGAGCTGTGACACCATTGCACTCTACCGAGGGCTATAAAGCAAAACTCTGTCTCAAAAAAAAAAAAAAAAAAAATCATTCATCTCCAATTCCATCCATAAGGATAACACGTTTATGAATTGCTGATGTATATGTGAATTGCTATGGCTTTTGACAAGTAACCTAAACACAGTATATTAAATTTAAAGTGTACCTAACCTTTGATCTAGCAATGTCACATTGGGAATCCATCCTGAAAGACTGAAATCATTAATATATAAGCTGTATGTATGTGTGCTCATAGATACATGTGTATGGTTATTACAGCAGTGGCCAAAAATCCAGTATCAGCCTGGATATCCATTATTAGGTGAATAATTGAATAAATAATAGCTCATTCATACTATGTGGTATTATGTATCTATTAAAATACTACATTACATTTTTGTACATTAACCTGGAAGGGTTTCCATGTTATATTAAATTTAAAAAAGTTTCAAAGAAATATAAATAGGGTAGTCTCTTTTTTTAAGAAATAGAAAAACCCAGCAGGGTTCAGAGGCTCACATCTGTAATCCTAGCACTCTGGGAGGCCCAGGCAGGCGGATTGCCTGAGCTCACAAGTTCAAGACCAGCCTGAGAGCGAGACTACATCTTGAAACATAGCAGGGCACTCTGGCGGGTGCCTGTAGTCCCAGCTACTTGGGAGGCTGAGGCAAAGAATTGCTTAAGCCCAAGAGTTTGAGGTTGCTGTGAGCTGTGACAGAACAGCACTCTACTGAGAGTGACAAAGTGAGACTCTGTCTCAAAAAAAAAGAAAAAATAGGAAACTCTGTATATATTTAATAAACATTTTTCGATAAGCACAGAAAAATGTATGAATGATATTTATAAACTAAACTATTAACTGAGTTTATTTCATGGAGGCTAAATGAGAGGGGTATAAGACAGTTTATTAACATTTTTGTTTTGGTTTGGTTTAGAGACAGGGTCTTATACTATCGCCCAGGCTGGAGTGCAGTGTCATGAGCATAGCTCACTGTAACATCAAACTCCTGGGCTCAAGTGATCCTCCCCACACCCTCAGCCTCCTGAGTAGCTGAGACTATAGTTGCATGTCACCATGGCTGGCTAATTGTTTTTTTTTTTAGAAACAGGAGGATCTCCCTATGTTGTCTAGGTTGGTCTAGGACTCCGAAGCTCAAGCCATCCTCTGACCTCAGCCTCCCAAAGTGCATGAGCAACTGTGCCCAGCTGACATTTCTTTTTATATTTCTGTATTATTTAACTTATCAAAATAAGCATGCACCATGTTTATAATTTAAGAAAAGTATAATGAATTTTTAAAAATCAATTGCTAGTTACACAATTTTTCTTATTCTTACTTCACACAAAAAAGATGTCAGTGGCTGCCAGGGGCTGGGGTAGGGAAACAGAGTTGATCAGTGGATGCAGAATTTCAGATGCATGGGTTGGGGTGGTTCTAGGGATCTGTTGCACAATAATGTGTACCATCATACTGTACACCTAGAAATAGGACAGTGAATTTTATGTTATGTGCTTTTGTGCCTCAATTTAAAAAAGAGAGACATAGAAGCCAGGCAAATAGGGGCAAAAGATAAATATGAGCAAATTTAAAGAAATGGCAACACTTTGGACTAAATTTCTGCATATTTCTGAAAGGTGTTTCATTCTCCCCAAAGTGGAGAGGGAAATGGGGAAAGAGAAGGGAGGACATGGATGGTGTAAGGAACTTTGTTATGATGTTGGCAAAACCGGGAGTATCCGAGCATCAGAAGCTTCTGTGTCATAATTCCAAAATCACTTTTTTTTTTTTGTAGAGACAGAGTTTCACTTTATGGCCCTCGGTAGAGTGCTGGGGCATCACACAGCTCACAGCAACCTCCAACTCCTGGCCTGGGCTTAAGCGATTCTCTTGCCTCAGCCTCCCAGGTAGCTGGGACTATAGACACCCGCCACAACGCCCGGCTATTTTTTGGTTGCAGTTCAGCCGGGGCCGGGTTTGAACTCGCCACCCTCGGTATATGGGGCCAGCGCCTTACCAACTGAGCCACAGGCGCCACCCCCAAAATCACTTTTTAAAATTCCCATACCTGGGGCAGTGTCTGTGGCTCAAAGGAGTAGGGCTCTGGCTCCGTATACTGGAGGTGGCAGGTTTAAATCCAGCGCTGAAAAACTGCAATAAAATAAAATAAAACTCCCATACCAGAAAACATTTATTAATCAAATTTCCCAGATTGAGATAGTCCAGACATAATTTTTTAAAAACTGCCTTTTAGGGCGGCGCCTGTGGCTCAGTCGGTAAGGCGCCGGCCCCATATACCGAGGGTGACGGGTTCAAACCCGGCCCCGGCCAAACTGCAACCAAAAAATAGCGGGGCGTTTTGGCGGGTGCCTGTAGTCCCAGCTACTTGGGAGGCTGAGGCAAGAGAATTGCTTAAGCCCAGGAGTTGGAGGTTGCTGTGAGCTGTGTGAGGCCACGGCACTCTACCGAGGGCCATAAAGTGAGACTCTGTCTCTACAAAAAAACAAAAAAACAAACAAAAAAAAAACTGCCTTTTATTAGAACCCTTATTCAGAACCCACTCCCATTTTCTTTAACAAGGGCCTATTATGTGGACATGTGGACCCAGCCAGAGTGCGGTAGCATCATTATAACTTACAGCAACCTCAACTCAAACTCCTGGGCTCAGCAATCCTCCTGCCTCATTCTCCCAAGTGGCTGGGACTATAGGCATGTACCACCACACCCAGCTAATTTTTCTACTTTTTGTAGAGATAGGATATCACTCTTGTTCAGTCTGATCTCAAACTCTTGGCCTCAGTGATCTTTTTGCCTCTGCCTTCCAAAGTGCTAGGATTATAGGTGGGAGCTACCATACCATGCCCAGCCAAAAACCCTTCTGCTATGCAGACCTACATTTTCTTGCTATGGGGAAGGACACAGTTCTGAAGGAACCTCACTGAGGAGCGGTGGCCATTCCCTGCCTCCTGCTGTCAGAGCCTGCCGTGGGGAACCACTCTTTGAGAAGCCATCCTTTCTATACCTGTCCACACCACACCACCACACTTAGGATAGACGGCACAGTTGCCCTTAGCTCTTCTCCATGGTGAGCTAGGGTCATCGGCCTGTAGTGGGTCATTTCACATCAAGCCTCTCATTTGGGTCACATTTAAAAAGATCAGAGTATGAAGAAAATCCCCATCTGTGAACCGTTTGAGGTAATTTCCTTGTTTTTCCTACAATTAAAACACCAGACTATACAAATCAATCTTAACTCAAAATTCCAATTATTTTAGTTTTGTTTTTAATGGATTATTTTTGAACCATGTGCTGTTTGATAATTTTGGCCCAGTGATTCCAATTCTTATACTCATTCACGCAAGAAATATCTACTCAACATTTATTAAGTCCCAGGCACTGTCCTAAACACCAGTAATATGGTAATTACCAATACAAATATGGTCCCTCCTTCTTGAGGTTTTCAACTTAGAAAATGAGAATTGACTGGAAATGAAAAATGGTAACAAATAACAATAAACTCTTGTGAAGCAAACACAGTTGTCACAGTGCAAACGATGGAAGATGGAACTGAATGAAGTCTAAAAGCTTTTTCTACTCTAAGATTCTCACAGCTAGTATAAAAACTTCTTGCTGAATTTCCTAATTTTAAAAATTGACACCATTATTTCGAGAGCCCTACGGTTGGATTTAGTACTCCACTATAGCCCTATGGTTAAGATTTAGTACTACACTAAATCAAGTACCAATATTAGAAAAGACACAAGTTCTGCTTTGAATTTCCTAACTTAATATTGGTGATTAGGATTTGAATTTTCTAACCTAATTTTCAATATAAAAGCAAACAAAGTTCTTCCAGAACCATTTATTGAATATGGATTCTTTCCCCCAGTGTATGTTCTTGTTTTGTTTATCAAAGATTAGGTGGCTGTAAGATGTTTGTTTCAATAAGTGGAGCTAGAAGAACTGGATAACCATGTGTAAAAGACTGAAACTGGACCCACAAATTTCTCCACTCACTAAAATTGATTCAAGATGGATAAAATATCTAAATCTAAGACATGAAACAATAAAAAATCCTTGAGGAAACTCTGGGAAAAACACTTAAAGTTATCAGACTGGGGAAAGACTTTTTGAAGAAGACTTCAGTGGCAATTGGAACAACAGAAATGAACAAATGGGACTTAGTTAAATTGAATAGCTTCTGTACAGCTAAGGAGACAACAACCAAAGCAAATAGATGACCATCAGAATGGAAAAAGATATTTGCATATTTGTTTTGTTTTGTTTTTGAGACAGAGTCTCACTATCTCACCCTTGGTAGAGTACCATGGTGTCACAGCTCACAGCAACCTCAAACTCTTGGGCTTAAGTGATTCTCTTGCCTCAGCCTTCCAGGTAGCTGGAACTACAGGCACCCCCCACAACACCCAGATATTTTTAGAGATGGAGGTCTCACTTCGGCTCAGGCTGCTCTTGAATTCGTGAGCTCAGACAATCCACCCACCTTGGCCTCCCAAAGTGATAGGATTACAGATCTGAGCCACCGTGCCCAGCCTATTTGCATATTATGGATCAAACGAAAGCTTAATAACTAGGATCTGCAGACAACTCAAATTAATGAACATGAGAAAAGCCAACAATCCCTTACATCAATGGGCAAGAGAGATGAATAGAACCTTCTCTAAAAAAGATAGATGAATGGCTAACAAACATGAAAAAATGCTTATGGTCCCTAATTATCAGAGAAATACAAATCAAAACCGCTCTAATATATCATCTAACCCCAGTGAGAATGGCCCACATCACAAACTCTCAAAGCTGCAGATGCTGGTGTAGATGTGGAGAGAAGGGAACACTTTTACAGTGCTGGTGGGATGGCAAATTAATACAACCTTTTTGGAAGGAAGCATGGAGAATCCTCAAAGAACTCAAATTAACCTCCCATTTGATCCTGCAATCCCATTACTAGACATCTACCCGGAAGAAAAAAAAAATCATTTTATCATAAGGACATTTGCACTAGACTATTTATTGCAGCTCAATTTACAATTACCAAACTGTGGAAACAACCTAAATGCCCACCAACCCAGGAATGGATTAACAAGCTGTGGTACATGTATACCATGGAATAATATTCAGCCACTAAAAAAGATGGAGACTTTACATCTTTTGTACTAACCTGGATGGAGTTGAAACACATTCTTCTTCATAAAGCATCACAAGAATGGAAAATCAAGAATCTAATGTACTCAATTCTGATATGAGGACAATTGATGAACTAGTACCTAGTGGCGGGGGTCACGGTTTGTGACACAAATCTTGGTGGAGGGACATAATTTTAAGAGGGACTTTACCTAACAAATGCAATCAGTGCAACCTGGTTCTCTGAACCCTCAAAGAATCCTCAACAATAAAGAGAGAGAGGAAGGAAGGAAGGAAGGAAGGAAGGAAGGAAGGAAGGAAGGAAGGAAGGAAGGAGGGAGGGAGGGAGGGAGGGAGGGAGGGAGGGAGGGAAGGAAGGCAGGCAGGCAAGAAAGCAAGCTCAGCACTCATTGCTCAGTGGTTAAGGTGCAGGCCACATAAACCAGGGCTGGTGGGTTTGAACCTGGCCTGGGCCTGCTAAACAACAATAACAACTACAACAACAACAACAAAAATAGCTGGGCATTATGGCGGGCACCTGTAATCCCAGCTACTTGGGAGTCTGAGGCAAGAGAATTGCTTAAGCCCAAGAGTTGGAGGTTACTGTAAGTTGTGACACCCTAGCACTCTATGGAGAGTGATATAATGAGACTTTCTCAAAAAAAATAAAAATTAAAAAATTAAAAGTAGTCAATCCTTGGCAATTTCAAGGTACAGAAGGCAATTTGAATATAAATATATATGATCTTGATGTTTTGAGTTGTACCATACAAAAAAGGATTATCACATTTGTATTGATATGGCAAAGCTTTATCATTTTATATTAAATTTTTTGTTTGCATATTACATTTTTATAAATATAAATATGAAATATTGAAACTGAAAATAAAAAGCAAACACAGGATTAATTTTTGTATAAATGAAACCAAGTGTTAATAAAAAGTACAGAAGATATCATTTTAAATACTGGAATATATTCTGAAGTAGAAAACTTAATATACCAGAAGGATGAAAATTTTTAATGTTATTAATGAATAAGAAATATCTGCACTATAAAAACTCATACCCCATGGTACGCAAGGACAAATTGACTAATTCCTCCCATCATGAGGTATAAGCATTGTATTACTGACTCTTTTTAAATAAGAATTCAAGTCTTACATAATTGAAACCTGATTATTTTTTTCTTCTCAGACACTTTACCTACTTACAGATGTCCTTTGTAGCATAATATTTATATTAGTTGGGCCTACACCATAGTTTTCAAATGATTTTCTTTTTGCTTTGGGAGTTGTCCATATTGGTTTTGTTTTCTTTCTTTCTTTTTTTTTTTTTAAAGAAACTCCCTAGTTTGAAGTTCAAGGAACTAAAAGGTAATAAAGCAAAATAAAAATAGCAGATGGTCTTCTGTGTTATTCTAATTATTCTTACCTTGGATCCAGTGACAGTGTAAGAAAATATTTTGCATGTCTTTCAACCAGTTTTCTCAAGAGTTAATGATAATACAACAAGAGTTGGCACTTACCAAATGCTAAACAAGTGCTCTATGCTGTTCTATGAACTTTATGTGCATAGTCACATTTACCCTCCTATGTAAGCAATAGGCAAGATGATTATATAATCCACATTTTACAGATGAATAACCTGAGACAAAGAAAGGTTAGATAACTTTCCAAAGACTTTGGCTAAAAAAGAGCAAACCTATAATATGAAAACAGGCAATTTCACATCAGAATCTGTATTCTTTCCTTCTTTTCTAATAAACTTTGTACAAAGAAAAGTACAGGAATCATGAGTGTGCAGCTCAGTAAATTTTCATAAAGTAAGCCCACTGGGGCAATAACACCCAGATCAAGAAATGGGGCAGGAACAGCCCCCAAAAGTCCCTCTTTGTTCCCTGCCAGGTATTAGCCTCCTCCCCGAGGTCACTACTGTCCTGATCCTAGCACCATAGATTAATTTTGCCTCTCTATGCACTTTACATACATGGAATCATACAATATTTTTTTCTTTGGGGTCTGGCTTCTTTCACTCAACATTATGATTGTAAAAGTCAACCATGTCATTGTGTATACAAGTATCTACTTTATTTTTATATAAAATATATATTCTAATATATATAGTATAGTGTTCTAATATATGACTAGACCACAATTTATTCATTCTACTATTGAGAGAAATTTGAATAGTTTACAATTTGAGACTATTAAAAATAATTCTACTAAGGGCGGCACCTGTGGCTCAAAGGGGTAAGGCGCCTACCCCCATATGCCAGAGGTGGCGCGTTCAAACCCAGCCCCGGCCAAAAACTGCAAAAAAAGAAAAAAAATTCTACTGTAAAGATTCTTACTTGTGTATTTTAGTGTACGTATGTACACTTTTCTCTTGGGCATATTGTATACGTCTCAAAGTATAATCGCTAAGTCATAGGACACATGTATGTTCACTTTATTAGAAAACATCACATAATTTTCTAAGTGTTTGTAACAAGTTATACTTCTACCAACAGTGTATTACTGTTATTCCATATCCTCACCAACACATGGTATTGTCTGCCTTTTTATTTTTGGCCATTCTGTTGCATGCATATCTGAGTGTGGTTTTGATTTGAAGTTCTCTGAACTAACAATATTGAGAAAATCACTGAGTACCTGTTCAAATCTTTTGCCCATTTTTTTCTATGGTGCTGTCTTTTGCTCATTGCTTTTTCTAAATAGAACCCTTTGTTAGAATATCTGCCATAATTATTATCTCTTGCACTGTTGTCTTTTTGCTCCTGTAAAGGTGCCTTGATGATCAAAAGTGTTTATATTCTTGACCACCACAATTTACTGCTTCACTCCTGGAAGAAGATAGTAAGTTTTGGTGTCTTGTGATGATGGATGTCTTAAGAAAGTATCATGTTAATGGGAATTTCAAAATTGCATGCTTTAGTGTGGCCTAGTAAACTATGATGATTATTTGTAACTAAATAGACTGCCTTAGAGAGATCAAACTGGATTTTGTATCACCTAGAATGTCTATGAACAATTCTATGATTTGGGATTTTTTTTGGTGATATAATACAAACAATATCACCAAAAAAAATACTTTCTCAAATATTACACTGTTCCAATGACCTCTTTATTTCAAAAAATATATAAAAAATTAAAGATCAAAAAATTAAGTCACTTTTCAAATAAGTACTTCAGATTATTATTTGGAAAGTACATAACCAAATTGAGTAATTTTCCATATCAGCCTGCTGACAATGGCCTCAGTAGATAATGTGATTGATCCGATTAATTGTGTCCTCACGTTGTTGAATTGACTTATTCCTGATATTTTTCTTTTGAAAGTGGCTTAACTTCATGGTGGTGGGGGGGTGCTTAAGCAATTTAAGCAATGAGGCTTTTTTATTGCTCATGGTTGTTTGGTTATTATTTTTTTTAACTTTTTTTCCTTAGGGTGTTTGTTTTCTAAAGCTTGTCAAAGAAGTGGGATATTTCAGTTCATTCAATTTGACAATAAAGATAACAACACACATAAAAATTTATTTCTAAAAGCATGATTCGGTAAAGGAAGCAACATTGATCTGAGATTGAAAACAATGTATTACTTGCAAACTGCAATGTCTTCCCTGTGTTTTCTGGTTTCATGGATTCCACATTCTTATACAGAATTGCTTTGCATAGAGTGGCATCTCTTTACTCATTACAGCAAAGCTCACTTTCTGTTTGTACTTGTCAAATAAATGATACCTCTCATAACAGATAAACTCTGAAGTCTCAGTTTTTTAACCAGTAGATGTTTATTGGTAGTTTTTTTTTTTTTTTTGCAGTTTTTGGCCAGGGCTGGGTTTGAACCCACCACCTCTGGTATATGGGGCTGGCGCCCTACTCCTTTGAGCCACAGGTGCCGCCCTTGTTGTAGTTTTGTGTGTTTGAATGGAATGGTGATACGGTCTGTTCTACAGAATCCATCAGAAATATAAATTTTATAGAAGCTTTGCTGCCTTCAATGCATGCTATCTGAGGTTGGCCAAATCTAGTGAGCAGATGGGACAGAGAAAGAGTGGACCCAGTGCTTAATTTCATGGGTCAGGCCCAGAAGGGATGTAAGTAATTTCTACCCACATTATGTTGCTCTAAACTCAGTTTAATGCTTCTACCCATATATGAGCAAGGGGGACCAAGAAATGAGATCCCAATAATACCTCTATACTCTATAGCATAGGAACCTGGATACAGGACCTCAATATTGAATGGACAGCTAGCCAGTCATAACTTTCACCACCATCAGGCTGAATACAGAAAGTTGGGATTTTAAGACAAAAGGTGGCATTGTTTTTTTTTCTTTTTTTGAGACAGAGTCTCACTATTTTACCCTTGGTAGAGTGCTGTGGTCTCACAGCTCATCGCAACCTCAAACTCTTGGGCTTAAGCGATTCTCTTGCCTCACCCTCCCAAGTATCTGGGACTACAGGTGCATGCCACAATGTCTGGCTATTATTTTCTTGCAATTGTCATTGTTGTTTACTTGGCCCGGGCCAGGTTCAAACCCGCCAGCCTCAGTGTATGTGTCTGGCACCATAACTGCTGTGCTATGGGCACTGAGCAGAGGTGGCATTTTTTGGAGCTGAAGCTCTTGCCATTCAAAAAGATTGGGGTTTCCAATTAAATGATTTGCAATCCTCTCTGTCCAAACACTACCGTGGTCTGTTTGTTCCTGTCGATTTTTAATTTAAGAGTCTCTCCTACATCTACTTATTCAGAGATTTCTCCCTGTCATTATGCCTAGAACAGCCTCTGGGTATGCCCTTCTGCTCACTCCCACTCCAGGATCCACTTCTCTTTCAACTTTCTGATACACCTCCTTTCTGGTACCCTGAACACTAACAACTCCCACCAACCAATCCTGCAGTTTATGGGGCAATAAGCTTCACTGGGCCCATTACGTTAGTCTTTTGCTGATATTACTAGTTCACTTTATTTTTCAGACAGCACTTCAGAAGAGTAGAGCTTCTCTTTCAGAAGCTAATAAATGTTTAGCACTTTAGATGTAAATTTTCCCTTATGATAGCATCTCAGCCAGCTTATTATAGATGTTTTTGCCTTTAGCAATATTTTTCAAGGGCTTATTCCTAAACCAACATTATAGAAGAGTCTCTAATTTTACATTATATTTCACAGAAAGTTCTTGCAGATAACTAGGATGACAAGAATCTAAAATAACAACTCTAAGCAGTGTGTTAACGCTTTGTTAGTTAGATTTGCCCTTATTTTGACCTCGTGTCTGGTCTAACTAAATACACCCATGTACTGCTATCCCCGTCACACATCAGATTTTTCACATCTAGAGACTTCTTTAGGCAAGAATTGTATAAAGTATAACTCTAAAGCAGGGGTCAGTAATCTACAAACCATGACAAAATCCAGCCTATGTGTATGAATAAAGTTTTATTGGAACATGGCTATGCCCATAATTTATAGATTGTCTGTGGCTGCTTTCACTTTACAGAGGCTGAGTTGAGGGGTTGTAACAGAGGCTGTGTAGGCCTCAAAGCTTGAAATATTTACTATTTGGCTCTTTACAGAAAAAGTTTGCTGATTCTTGATTTTAGGTAAGGAGACAGCATGCTATAGAGGTGATAACTGAGCAGGGTTTTGAAGGGTAACTAACATCGTACTCATAGGGATTAGAAAAGATGTTTTTGTTAAAAAACATTCTTTTTAACAAACATTCTTTTGTTAAAAAGAATAGATGTTGAGGGCGGCGCCTGTTGCTCAAAGGAGTAGGGTGCTGACCCCATATGCCAGAGGTGGTAGGTTCAAACCCAGCCCTGGCTAAAACTGCAAACAAACAAACAAAAAAAAGATGTTGAAACCAAGAAATACATGTGGTAACAATGGTCTGAGTTTTGTTTGGGGTATTTTCTGCCTGTTTGTTTGTTTGGTTGGTTGGTTGGTTTTGCCAGAGCATAAAACCCAAGAGAAGATTGATGGGAGATGAGCAGCAGAGGCAGACAGGAAACGGCCAGATTCAAAAGACCTGGGTTCACATCATGCTAAGTAAGATTAATTGTTCAGTGTTTCTCGGCATTTCCAATCAAAGTTAATAGATTTTATAGAAAAAAAGGAGAAAGAAAGGAGAAAAAAATGCCCCATGGTTAAAAATCTAAGTATTGGGTTAATACTCTCAACAAATTGAATCATTTGACATTCAACAAATTGTTGCAGGATTTCTCAGAGCCTTTAAAATGCATCTGTCTGCTGGGCACAATAGCTCACGTCTATAATCTCAGCACTCTGGGTGGCGGAAGTGGGTGGATTGCTTGAGTTTAGGAGTTCAAGACCAGCCTGGGCAAGAGTAAGCGCCTGTCTCTACTAAAATTAAAAAGACTAGCTAGGCATAGTGGTGCTTGCCTGTAGTTCCAGCTACTCAGAAGGCTGAGGCAAAAGGATCATTTAAGCCCCCGAGTGTGAGTTTGCTGTGAACTATGATGCCATGGCACTCTACCCAGGGCAAAAGAGTGAGACTGTGTCACAAAAAAATAAAATAAAATGCATCTCTCCATTGGAATCTCTAAGAAAGGGAATATAGTCTATAAAATTCCCAACTATTTTATATGTGTATTTGTTGGGGTTTTCTTTGAGTATTTTTTTTTCCAAATTAATATGACGGTACAATTTTTAGGTTACATTGTTTTCACTTCCAAAGTTAGAATTTCCAATATATCTGACTACATATCATTCTTTCGCTAATTATGTTGTAGAACTTGTAGTATTCACAGAACTAGTATTCACCAAAACACTTTGGGAAATCTTATTTGAAAAACAGGCAGCCGGTGGGAGGATTTAGGCAGAGAGATGTGACCAGACTTGTGTTTTAGGAGGATTTCTTTGGCAGCTGTATGAGGACCGGGTTGTCAGGAAGAAAGAACAAATGCAGGGAGACAAGATAAGGAGCTGGAGCAATAGTTCAGGTGAGAGGTGATAAAGAGGAACATAACATTTCCCAACACTCATTTGTGTAACATGTCTGTTGTAAAAAAGAAAGAAAGAAAAAGAGAGAGAAGAGGAAGGGAAAAGAAAAGAGAAAAGAAAGATAACATCTTACCTAGTCTAAGAGGTTTCACATTACTGCCCCTGGATCAAGGTCATCCCCTTTGGGGGAAGCACAAAAAGTCTACAGCTTTGATTGTTTTGCCTTAGGTCTCACCCAGTCACTCCCTGAATCTGAACCTGACACCTGGTTCTGGCTTTTGGTTCTTGCACATCACCTGGGGTTATCACAGCCTGCAGGGTTTCTGACTTGCCACTTGCTTTTTTTGTTTTCGACAGCATTTGTAACTTCCTGGAGTCTGCTCTGAGCCGCTGCCTTGCCTTCCCTTCCCTTCCAATATCCAAGCACTTCAGCGAGCCAACTGAGCCTGCCTGCCTGCATGTTGGTTCCACGAAGTGGATTGTGTACACCTAACTGCTCTCCTGGCTTCATTCCCCTGCGTGCAGAGAACTCTGTCCCCACAGCCCACGCAAGGGCTACGCCCTGACTTCCCTGACCTGAGCACCTTCTCAGACAGCCTGTTCTCCTTTTTCCAGCTCCCACACCAGGTTTTATCACTTGCACAATCCATTTCCTAATCACCTGCTGCTCCTTTCTGTCTGGAACCTCTCATACTGTTGCAATTGTGACTGAGCCAAAAATCTGATAACAAAGACAAAATCAAACTCTATCTGATTCTTTTTTCCAGGGGATTTCCAAGATTCCTTTATACTTCTCAGGCTTCCATTGGGCTGGGTGATTCAGCTTTTCTCAAAACTTTTGCCCAGGAATAGATTTAGAGATCAATCATCCTGAAAATGACGGCACCCACCCTTCATTCTGCCCTTCTCTCTTACTACATTTAAGGGATGCTATTCTGTGTTTCTACTTTCATGAGGAAAGAAAGAAAGAAAGGATGGTTTAAGGCATGTCGGAGAACAAGGCCAGGCCTGGAATTCTTGAGAAGAAACTGATTCTCCCCCCAAGTCGTGGCCATCATGACTGCTATTTCATTTCTGTCTCATGGTTAGAAGGCACTCCCATCACAGGGCCGTTCAAACTTGTTATTCCATGCAGAGCACATGCTGTCCCAGGAGTGGTCCAGCTGGGAGGGGCCAGAGAGGTGCTAAGCCAAGAGGTTCCAGAGAGAGCAGGGACAGCTCCACAGGAAGGGGTGTGAAGAGCCCTGGCCAGAAGCAGGCTGGCTCTGAGGAGCGTGGAGTGGTTTGGCTGGAAGGTAATGAACACTCTTTGTCCTACAGGGTCTCCCAGATCCTGCTGCTGGGCTCTGCAGGGCTGGTGCTGGCATGTTTTAGCTGCAGGCCCTCCTCACTACCCTGCAGTCCCTGGCTGTGGTCTGGTCCTCTGCTGGGCCAAACTATGTGATCTCTTTCGGTGAGCTGGCAGCCACACGCTACGAGCTGGACTGAACAGTGTATGTCCCTCTTCCCTTGACTCATTATTTTACAACTAAACAATCAGCATATTTCTGTGAAAGCCCGTATCTTTTTCTGAATTCTGAACCACTATTCATTCAGGAACATATTTTAAGCTTTCTTGTTCTAATGAATATCAGACACATGTTCAGGAGAAGAAAAAGGATGGCTCTGTATAGGAACAGTGAGTTACCTCTAAGTGATAAAAGATGTGAACTCCCTCTCAAAGTACTTGTTCCTAATTATTCCACTTCTGCGAGACTTATGTGACTGTTAAGACCCAAGCCAGCTCTAGAAACATTTGAAGCTTCATATTTCTGTCTGGCCTGGAGGACGCTGAGCTTACAGAATTCCTAGCCAGCTCAGATTTTTCTTTAGAATTGAGATTTGAGGAGAGCATTTTTTTTCCCCCACAGACTTATATTTCAGAGAAGCAACAACAATCAGTGTCAGGCAATTCTTTTCAGGGAGTGTGGTCTTCTGTTTATTTTATGTTTTGAAAACTTCAGGTAAGAAGAGTAGGCTAATCTCTAAAAAGGAAATCACAGTTGATAGAAACCACGTTCAAGGGAAGGGCTATGCTGTTTCTCAGAGTTCTTCTGACAGATTTCACTCACCAGTCTCATGTATATGTGTGTGTTTCTGAAATGAGTATAGGTATAGCAATGCTAGAAATGTACCCACCTATTTAAAGTTCTGCCTAACCTGGAAACAGTATCCTCCTCCTTGTAAGTCTTTCAGCTAAAAATTATTAAATTATAAGTGTCAAATCAGATCAAACTCATATATTTTTTAAGTTTCACAAATTTGTCGGTGGGTTAAGTTTAAAGTCCTCATGTCAAGCAGGGTAGAAATCAGAATTTCCAAGATCGAGGTTGGAAAAATACTATGAAAACTAATGATATTTTAGTTCTCTAAACTTTCCTTCAAGATGGGATGGTTAGGTAACGTTTAAGTTGCATTTTGACAAGTTCCAGGACATTTGTGTGTATCTGCCTAAACTAATAACAATGATGTTTTTAGGAAGGAAGGAAGGATGGAAGGCAGGAGAGAGAAAGGAAGGAAGGAATAAAGGAGGGAAGAGAAAGAAAAAAAAAAGAAAGAAAAACATGTGGAAATGTGGGCAAGACAGCAGGAAAACACTCATGCCTGGTTCTCCATTCCCCAAGTCCCTTCCCTGAACAATGGAAAATCAGGCAAGGAACAAGGGCATTCAGAAGGTGGTCAATGGACTCCCAGAAAGCAAATATTTCAAATATTATTCCTTTTCCTCTTCACATTCTTTCCTGGCATTTTCAGGACTTATGGTTGGATGAAGAAAGGATTTCATACAATTATCTCTTAACCTTCCCTGGAAACATGTAAAAGTTGAACTCCTATAGAGTTCCCACATTCGAATAAATAATTCTGACTCTGTCAATCGCCTAGGAAAGAATGTCACTCACCACTGCTTCCCTGCTACATGCCATCTATGTTCCAACGTACTGACTTTTCTTTTCCTTCATTCCTTCATTTACTATTTTTATTTCAAAATATTAAGAGGGTACAAATTTTTTCAGCTACATGGATCATCTTGTAATGCTTAAGTCATGGCTGTAAGTGTGGCATCACCCAAATAGTGCTCATTGTACCCATTAGGTAGAGTTTGACCCTGCCTTCCTCTCCCCTCCCTGCTGCTTGATTTCCACTGGGCTTTCCTTCCCTCTGTGCACACGTGTGCTCATCAGTTAGTACCAATTTAATAGCAAGTACATTGGTGTTTGTTTTTCAAAATCACATTGTGCATTACAAACATTATCAGAAAACCACTCACCTAGATAATACATAGTTAGATAGGTGTGTGTGCATGTTTGTGTAAATGTGTATACGTAGAGCCATAAAAAATTGTTTCAAAGTAGAAGAATCATAACAGTGTACTAGAATTGGCTAAATTTTTTACAAGAATTTTCAAAAAGTTTTAAAGTAGACATTTATACTACACAAACACTAAACTTGTTGATCTGCAAAGCTAACTTGAAGGACATTTTATTATTATTATTTTTTTTTATTTTGGCCGGGGCTAGGTTTGAACCCGCCACCTCCGGCATATGGGACCGACGCCCTACTCCTTGAGCCACAGGCGCCTCATGAAGGACATTTTAAAGAGAGGCTCTTTTGTAAAAGGAAAATTGGGTAGTTCCCATTCTAATAGTCCATAGTGATATAATTCTACCCATGGTTAAAGAACTTTTACCAACATTAACTGACTGATCTTCACAACAATTCTGTAGGAGGCAAATATTATTAATGGTTTCATTTTACTGATGGGGAATCTGAGTCAAGGAGAGATTAAATGATGCGCCGAAGAACATTACAGGACAAAGTGCTAGATAAGGGGATTAGGACACTGAAGATTCTGAATTTTAGTCCTCATTATAAATCACAGAAACAAGATAAAATACATGATAACATATTTTTTTTTCACAAATAGGATCTCATGAACCTGAAACTTCTAATGTGAGCAATTTTGAAATTGCCAATACTAAATGTCTATTCTAAATAAATCACCTAATTTATCTCAAGTGTCTGTTGAAAATAAATCTTCTAGTAAAAAATGTAATACAAAAAATCAAAAATTAATATATGCCTAGTAGTCAATTCTCATCATGCTGGGTCTAGAGGTAGCCCTAAATAGTCACAGCCTATTGTATTCTATATTATAAACTCATGGCATCCACAGTTTGCAGGGATAAGATCCTATCAGACCGTGTTCAGACACCTGTATCATGAGTGACTTCAAATTCCCAATTTATCATGGCCCAATCAGCTTTCCTTCATCTATTACTATTCCTACTCTGAGTCAGCTAAACTACACTGAGCAAAGAAGGAAATGAAGGGACGGAGGGGAGAAAGACACACCCAGAGAGAAGAATGTTTTAAGATTATTGCGGTTGGAATTGAAACATTATTCTATGCATCTGCTGGGCTCTCCAGAGAAACAGAACCAGTAGGAATATACACGTATCTAGAAAGGGAAAGAGGCTTACTATAAGGAACTCGCTCACTTCGTTACAGAAGCGAAGAAGTCCATGATGTGCAGTTGGCAAACTGGAAAGCTGATGTTAGTCCAAATCCAAAGGCCTCAGAGCCAGCAGAGCTGAGGATCCAAGCCCCAACGTCTGAGAAGACACTCAAGCAGAGAGCACGAGTTTCTTCTTATTCCTCCCTTTTGTCCTATTCAGGCTTTCAGTGAACCGCGTAAGGCCCACCCACTTCGGGAAGGGCAGTCTGCTTTACTCAGTCTACAGGTGCAAATGTTCATCTCACCCAGAAAAACCCTCACAGACACACCCAGAATACTAGGTAACGAAATGTCTGGGCATCTCATAGCGTTGTCAAATGGACACATGAAATTGACCTGCTCAGCATCTCTCTCCAAATTTTCCTCCTACCCTGTCTTTTATTCTAGTTAGACAGCATCGGGCAAAAGGGAAAAAGAAGTAATACTCAGCACTTGAGGTTTTATGGATTTCTTTTTCAAATGTAACTAACATCTAATGTTGTCTATGTGTGCATACTGTTCTAAATGCCTTATAAATATTAACTCATTAATCCTCATAACAACTCCATAACTTAAGCACTATTATCACCACCCCTGTTCTACAGATGAGAAAACCAAGGCACAAACGTGAGTCCAGCATCCTAAAACTAGTGTATGGTGGAGCCAGGATTCAAACTCAGCAAGTGTGGCTTCACAGTCACTCTCCTAACCACCACAATGACACCTGAAAACTCACAGCAGATAATAGTTTTAGAGAAAGATTTGAGAGAGACAGAAGTCAAACCCTGAAAGACTCTAAGCATAAAGTTAGTTCATGGTCATGAAGCGGCATAATGAACACTGAAGACTCCAAAGGGGAAGGATGGGAGGGGCTGCAGGATGAAAAACTACCTATGAGGTACAGTATCCAGGTGATGGGTACATAAAAGCCTAGACTTCTCCACTCATCTCTGTAACAAAAAGCCATTTGTGCCTCCTAAATTGATTAAAACATTTGTTTTTGAAATAAAAAGGGAAAAAACTAATGTTTCTATAAGCAATAGATTTAGCAAAAGGATGCATGATGATCTAAGTGGCAGGTTTGTCATATCCCCCATGAAATTCTAGATTTCCAAGTAATGTGGAGATCTAAATGAAGGGAGACTTGAGCCTTGTTTCATGAGTGGTGGCAGCAGGCCTCCCATTGCTCCATCCCCTCCCCATCTGTGCCCCATGAGTCATAGCAGGGAAAGGAAAGGTGGGGCCCAGTAAGCATGTTGGGGCATAATGGGCATGATGCACCCCCATCAACTTTCTCAGGGCTGCAGAACAACACAAGAGGGCATCAGAACATCTCCTATTCTTCACTGTCCTCCCATCCCGAGAGGCATGCAGGAGATCAGCCTGGGGAGACCTCAAGCAGCTAGCAGTCTCCGGAGGAGTGAGAACTTGAGGATTCCAGCAGGATAGATCCTTGCTCCCAGAAACAAATAGGTTCCATCACAAACAAACAATTTCTGAGGACCAATGGACACCATGGTGTGCCCTAAGGCTCCAGAACTTAGGGGAAAAGGGTAGCAATAAGATCCTGAATGGACTGAATAAATGATTGACCAAAATTAACCTGAGTTGAATATGGTCAAAATTGAGTTAGAAAAATTGGGGGATTTTTTTGTTTGTTTTTTGAGCAGCTAATTTTGCAGTCTGAGACTTGGATGGACCCTGCTTGGCTAAAAAGAAATAAAATTTGTTTAATTTTGTAACCAGTTTCTCTCTCTCTCTGCCAAAGGAAAAGGTTGAAAAATGTTTTGAGAAATAACATCACTATTAGACTAAGTATATGATTTCCCAAAGAAATTATTCTATACAGAGCAACATCCTTTCTGTAACAGTTCATTATGTTCTGTTTCTTGAAAACTTTAGTCTCATTAGCTCAAACTGGTATTCGTGCTACAGACCTGGTCCTTAAAATGGCTGAAAGTAGTTTAGTGATGGTTGCTGTCCAGTAATTCAGATAAAGTTGCAAGATTTGAGGCTAAGATGGAAAAGATTTAAGATTTTGTGAAGTCAGGATCTAATTTAGCTTTGAGTTTGGCTACTATTCAAACCAAAGCTTTGAAGCTTTTCGACATGGTGAAACAACATTGTGATGAAGGATCAAAGGATGAAAAGTTCAATGCAAATAAGGGTTGGTTCATGCATTTTAAAGGTAGTGATGCCTTATGTAACAACAGGGTGCAAGATGAAGCAGCGAGTGCTGAGGTGGCAGTTCCAGGGAGCACAAAGACTCTCTCTCTTAAAGGCAGTAAGAGGACTGACATCTTGTGCCCTCATACCCACACTAGCCACAGGATCTCTTGTGATAGAAAAGAGAGCAATAAAACTGATATTGCAAGGCTGGGCAACATAGCGAGATCCTGTCTCTACAAAAAATAATAAAAATTGGCCAGATGCGGAGGTGCGTGCCTATAGTCACAGCTAACGGGGGGCTGAGGCAGGAGGATCACGTGAGCCTAGGAGCTTGAGGCTGTAGTGAGCTATGATTGTGCCACTTCACTCCAGCAACAGAGCGAGACTCTGTCTCAAAGAAATCAATAAAAAAAAAACCTGATATTGCTGAATCAATTTCCGTAAAATTCATCCAATGATCACAGATCTCTCCAAAATGTTCTCAAAATTGCTGTGATAAAGGAAAGCTCTTTTTTCATACCTTAGCTCTGATTAGGTGTTTTCTTAACTCCCTATTTGCTAATGGTAGTATAATAAAGAGGCTTAACCTCAGGTCATTTTTTTTAAGAAGCTGGACTTCATATTATAAACCAGTGTAATATATGGCTGTGCTATTGATTCAATATGAAACAAAGTACATTGGTTTGATTTGAATAATTTTTCTTATAGAATCTTCTAGCAGAAATACAACTCATTGTAAATACATGGAATATCTCCACAGTTAGAATATGAAAATACAATTAAAGGATCAATCTTTTAGAAATATATATTTTCAGGAAAATAAGAATGGAGAATCTAGTTATCAAAACAGATGCTATAAACCAAATATAATTGTTGACATTTAAAATTCTGCAGATTCAATGGATTTGCCTTTGGAAATTTTAAGATACTCTGAACGATTCCAAACAGACTTATTAAAGAAATTCCAGGACTCTGTTTTTAATGTGTTCCTTATTATACCTTTCCTAAGCAATCTCTATGAGTTACGGAAGGTCTGTCTGCCTTCAATTTGATTTTATTAGCATTTGTTGCTTTAAATCAGACCTTTCACATTATTTATAAAAGGGTTTTTTTAATTCAATATTCAAAATGATAAATATGCACTGAACCACAGATAGGGACATAATTCACTGTGGTATGAAGCATGCCTTATAACACTTAAGTGGTTCTTTAAACTTGTCTGCTCTTATATTGAATAAATTCTATCCTTGACATCAAGACATGTGTATGGTACATTTATCATGTTTAGAATTCCTTTAAGGTCCATAAACTATTTCATCTGGGAATTGCTAAGAGTTCCATCTTGAAGTTAAAATATACCAAGTATCCAAATATTTCTCTTAAGTATGAGTTAGGCCTAGGCTACTACGCAGAATTATTTTAGCGCTTTTAATTTCATCCCTGGTGGACAGTAGTACATAGCAAGAAAACCACCTCACATAATTTGGCAGTGTGTAGAATGAGCAGCCTCTGATGAGGAGGACCCTGTGAGCCCAGGGAGACTGAACAACCTCTTATTAGAGGGAGCAGAGTCTCCCAGGCAAGGCTGAGGTTGGAAACTGAGGGAGAACAAGGCTGCAGCTCTTGGCTCCCTTTCTGACTCAGGAAGGTAAAGGTCTTACTGGGGCAGAGCTGCCCACTTACTTCATAAATGGGGAGCTGGTTATTCAAGGGGAATGAAATGAAAGAGGTTTTTTTGTCAGTACAATGCAATGAAGTTCATCACAGAAACCCCAAACTTCATTTCTACTTAGATAACACAGGGACTAGAACTAGAGAAGAGGGAAATAAAACCCTGTAGCCCCAAACGCTTGAACTCTGTTTAGTTAGAACATTGATAAACACATGACTGGTTGATCATATATTTGACTGACTCCCATGGAGGTTTTGAACTTATTTAGAATAAACATACTCATGCTTCATTTTAATAAAACAAAGAGCTAGGTAACTGCTGCAGAGGAGCTAAAGCTTTTTGCCTGAGATTATTAATCAGAAAAAATTTTTCTGCTGGGAAATAGGATAGGAAAGCAAAAAGATCACAAGACAAGTCACCTTCAGGACCAATCATATCAAGCTTTGAACCTCAGATTTTTGGGCAAGAAACCCTTGGACTCTCAGATTCCTTGATTATCACATGGGGTCAATATTACCCACCTCACGGACTTGGAGTGCAATGAAACAAGTGAATGCATAAGAGCCGGCACAGTGCCTGACACAGAGAAAATAATTGAAGATTAGCCCCATGATCTATTACCGGGACTAGAATTCAAGGCATCAGTAAATTAAAACAGAAAGACTACTACGTTATAATTTTCGCCAACCTCTAATCGAGACACATTTCTTAAATAGTGCATGTAAACAACTTAGCATATATAGTATCTGTGATCACAGATATTTTCATAACACAGCACAGCGATTAGTGATATTTCAAAAATATTGTTTATATTCATCGCTATTTTGAAATTATGGTAGTTAACCAGACCTGCTGCTAGATCTTGTTATTCAATGCATTAATAAAGAAGTAAATTTATTACCTCACAAAATTGCTTTTAATATTCTAATAGTTATATTTCAGTAATTGATTTCCTCTGCAATATTATATATTTTATTTTATTCTTTAAAAACATGCTTTAAAAATATGCTGGGCGCAGTGGCTCACACCTGTAATCCTAGCACTCTGGGAGTCCAAGGCAGGAGGATCACTTGAACTCAAAAGTTTGAGACCAGCCTGAGCAAGAGTGAGACCCCGTCTCTACTAAAAATAGAAAAACTAGCTGGGTGTCCTAGCCGGTGCCTGTAGTCCCAGCTACTCAGGAGGCTGAGGCATGAGGATCATTTGAGCCCAGGAGTTTGAGGTTGCTGTGAGATATGATGATGCCATGGCACTCTACCTAGGCGACAAAGTGAGACTCTATCTCAAAAAGAACAAAAAAAGATAAATAAAAATGAGCTTTAAGTGAGAACTGAAACACTGTTCTGAGAGGAGGACCAGAGGCTTCAGTAAACTGCCTAAATAGGTTTGCTCTACCCTCACCTAGTGGTGTTACATTCAACCACTCTGAAATGGACAAAGGTTCCATTGATTGGGGCTGACAGTAGATGTGACAATTTTTCAGCTGGATCTCATTTGGGCTGTTTTCTGCAAATATGAGCAATTTGGACTCGGTGGTGGTTTGGGTTGATACTCAGCTGTTGCCCATTTGATGAGATTTTTACTTGAACTGCAGAACGAAAGTCAACCCTTACATTTCATCTTTTCTTGAACTCTTAAGTGAAAAGCAAGAAGATGTGCCCAGATCCCTGAGAGCATTTTCATATGTACATGCCCCAGGGATCTCAGAGAGTCATTAGGATTTTATGACACCAAGTTACTGGCTTTATTTGTGGCAAAGATACTGTGAAATAGATAAGAATCAATGGCTTGTAACTCTTGTCTCCCAGCCGCTAAAAATAAAAACTGATTCAACCATCATCTGGTTAATATTTCCTTACATTTCATTAGTTCTGAAGCATGCCAAAATATGCCTACTTGCAACAGCTGGAAAATTATACTGCAACTAAAATTCTATTTCTTGGCTTCTTATGGAATTTTCTTGCTCTGAGAGCTCAAGAATAGTCTGCCAATGATTTTTAAAAAATCTATGCCAATAATCCAACCATAAATGTCACCAGTTTTTGTTATAGGACAAAATACATTTTATAATGATACTTTTCTTTAGTATATACTGACAGTGTATTTCTTATTCTAATATGGGGTAGAGTACATTTAAAAAATAGTAGATAGTAATTGAAGACATGACATGTAATTCTGAATCTTTTTTTTTTTAATTTGGTGCATTTAAAGATAGAATTCTCTCCCTTTATCATACATGTAGCCTAACAAATGAATAAGATAACATCCACTTGTTAATATTCTACTTATAGCAGTGTTTATTTTAAAGGAAGAGGATAGAATTTGACTAGTGTTGAGTACAAACTGGTTTTAAACAGCACCTCTTCACCAACAGTGCTGTGATAAATGTGGCACTGACCGCACATCTGCACTTACTTTGCAAAGTATTGCCAAGGCAGGTAGATTTTTTTTAAATTCTGAAGACCTTCTCCCATCTCCTTTCTGGTGTTGAATCTAAAGTAGATTCCCACAAAATGCCTTTCCCGCCCTGGCTTTCAACATAAACTTCATTCCCCCCTCCCCTAACTTGTTCTACTTATTACATGGAAGCAAAGAAAGGCCTCTGAGAATAATTTGTTTTAACAAAAATTCTTCCTGTTCAAAGAAACACTGTGATAGTCCAGATGGAGTCCTTTCTTCCTGGAATCAGCCTAACAGAGGTTGGGCAGAATTTTCCTTTCTGTCTTACTCAAGTATTCTGACTACCAGAGACCAGGAGTCCTAGAGGTTCAACATTTGTGGCAATTTCATCCTTTTCTTGACAACTCAAACTGTTACTAAATCTGTGGAGTTCAGTTTCTTCTATGCTCTGTGTTCATTCATTCCTTCATTCATTGAACATAAAATAAGTATTTACTGCCCCAAATGAGCAGGTGCACTGACTGTAACTCCACCTACCAGGGAGAATTTCCTCTATCCTAGTCTTTCCAGAACACCACTGAATGTGGCTGTAATGCAGCTCCCACTCATTTTTGGCTTGTGCCCACATACTGAGTCAGCTCATCTGTACACCAAAGTCTAGTCTTCTCCTCCTCCTTCTGCTGGTTGCACAGGATAGCTTGCCCCCATACATCCATAGGTGTGAATAGTCAAAATGCATGCCCTTGACTGTGGTAGTGACAAGGGACATGGGTTGTATCATTTCTATCTCTGCAGTCAATAGTCAAAATAAACTATTGACTGCGGCTGGGCCAACCTGACTCCCTGACTTGGTGGGTCTGACAGAACATGGCCAATACTGGGTAGCTTCACAGGCATTGTCAATCCATATCTTGTGGTCAAGGGTTTCAACTTTATCAGGGTATTGTAAAATTCCAGAGCATGTTTATCAAGAGGCATATAATTCTCTGCTCCAGATAGCATGGCCATGCTCCGAATCCTAGGGTCCTGCATTGCAGTTCTCCCATGGGGCCTTATCATTGCTAAATATCTAGTGATGCTGGTGCCTCACTGGCTCCTTCCCAAAGATCCTGGCCTCTGGGCTCTCTCATTGAATATAATCCTCTAGTAAGTCTTTTGACCAGACATCATATCTCCATTCTAGTAAAAGACTTGGGACAAGACCCCCACTCTGTCCTGGACTATGACGACCCCAATCAACCACAAGAGACGGCACTTGATGCAATCAGCAAGAGGGTTTTATTCCAGCATGCTGGGGCTTAGCTCGTAACTCTCTCAGGAGCAGAGGAGTCAAGCCCCAAACAGCAGGTTTTACAAGCTTATAAAGGCAAAAACCACAAAGTAGGGAGGGGTAGCAGACATGGCAGGGGCTTTAACCACAAAGTAGGGAGGGGTAGCAGACATAGCAGGGGCTTTTTAGATAAGAAGAACTCTGGTTCATTACTTAACTGTCTTAAGACAAGATTAACAGTTAAACATTTGCTTAGCCCTTTTATCTGCTTCAGCTTGGGGCTATCTCCTGGAACAGTTATAAAAGATCACATTCTCATGGTAGGGGGCGAGAGGTACTGCTACAGGTCACATTCTCATGGTAGGGGGCGAGAGGTGCTGTTACATGGCTGGTTCCTCCCCCCCCTTTTGGATTTGGTAGTCCTTTCCTTCACCTCGTTCTTCATTTTTGCAATGGAGAGATAAGAAATAGTGCTGATCTCCTATGGCTTCTGTGAGGGTTAAATTAAATCATGAGCTCCAAGTACTCTAGTAAGATCCTTACTCTCTTAACGATGTTCCTGAACCTTTGGAAGTATCAATATCTTTTATGACAAGCATAAAATACAACTCAAGCATACAGCATGCAATAACTATCTCACCAAGAAGTGTCCACTGGACTTGGCAATTTCATAATGACACAACCATGATATACTTAAGTTCATTTGTGATTGGAAATTGCTCGGAGGGACAAAGAGAAGAAAGCATTCTGTCTCAAGCTGGGGGTAAATAAAAACAGAATTTGAAGCAGCTACCTGAACTCTAATGGTATTAAGGAGCAAGTAATTCCTGCTTTTGAAATGCAAAAAACTGTGCTGTAGCCATAAGCAGGAGATGAGAGAATGGTAATAAAGTAGGGGCTTTCAACATAGGATCACAATGACATACGGCTATTTTGAGGGAAGATACTTCATCTCTAATCTTCACAGGATGTCAGGGGCTTTGGTTATCAATGACCATTACTCCAGCAATTAGACTTCTGTTGATTAATCAGTTATCCATAAATGGAGGAGGGCAGCTGCAAGAGTTTTGGCAGAAAAGCCAGTCTCTCTATATTGGCATCACTCTGTTTGCCAGCGGGGAGGCTACAGAAGACTCAGCACAGTGTATGAAAAAAGTATAGTGAGATCCTTACTCTCTCCACTTCTTTCTGGTTGGAATTAAATGTGGCAAAGCTGGCTTTTAAAGTCAGACGGATGGACAGCCAGAGATGGCAGTCTGCAGACTATTAAACAGAGAGAGCTCATCGCCCTGGTTTTGATGTGGTCATATTGTCTGTAAGGAGAGCGCTCGGCTGTTTTTCCATTTAGTCATTATTCTGTCATTTGTGCAGCTGCCAGCGTTCTCCCTCGTAACCCTGCACTGTTACAAACTCCGGAAACTCCTGCTTCAGCAGTGAGCCAGTTCAGGAAGAATAAATATACAGAAAAACAAATGGTATTAAGGCAGATTAACTTTTGTTTATTATCTTTTACATTTATCTGTTCATCACCAGCTACTAATCTGACCTAACCCTGGGCTGGTTTAGATTTGAATGTATCTTGAATCTTCACTGCTTAACATTTCGTGACTGGCCAGAGACCCATTGTCATTACAATTTTTGGTTTATTCAGTCTCATGGGAAGTACTATTAACTTCAGGCCTCATCCTTTTCTATTTATGACTCTGGACTCCTTAATGAGTTGTGGAAAAGGATCACTTTATACAATTTAAATTCTTTCCAGTTGTACATTTTGCATTTGGAAGTTTTTCAATAAGTTTCTAGACGAGTAAGCTAGATAACGTACTGTGATGGTAACTCTGGGCTGAATGCAACTGAGCCACCCAGCCTCATAATGGGGGTTGATCTCTGATGTTTCAAGTCTGAGACACAGGAGTTTCTGTGTCTAAGAGGAAGGCTAGACATCTGTGAACTTCGTTTGGCAGCATCCATTTCCCCTTCTGATAAAACGACATTGTTTTTCTGTGAGGAAGCAATCCCCATTCAATCTTGCTCCATTTGGCTGGATGATACTGCCCACCCAGGGGATCGCTGGACTTATGGTAGGCATACCTGAGTGAGCCTGGGCAATCAGAGCGGTCCCTCTCCAGTCCAGTGATTGGTTGAGCCGTGGGCATATGAAGCAAGGTGGGCCAATCATTCCATGGAACTTTTCCTTGGAATCACTGTGGGGGGTGGGGGGGAATCACTGTGGGGGGTGAAGCTGTTTCCTCTGGTTTACTGAGCTGATAAAATATATGCCTAGAGATGCTGCTGGTTCTCTTTTCTGTAGGAGAATAAAGACACTAGAGAAGAGAACAGAGACAAGAGATGTAGAGAGGGGAGTGTAAGGGTGAGAGAGGAGTGAGGTATCACATGAGCTCCTGGATACAGCCTGACCCGACGGCATCAACACCTGTGACTTTTCAATTACATGAATCAATAAATCCTCAGTTTTGTACAAACAAGTTTGAGTTGGAGTTTCAGTTGCTTTCACCTAAAATACTCAAAAAATATTATAGATGATATGACCAAGCCCAAGATTAGGAGACAGATGATGTTGGAATTATTCTGTGCCTTCTCTTTTTCTCATACAGATGACTTTAGGTAAATCATTCATCTCTTGGACTTAACTTTTGGTTTTGTGTAACAAGAAAGAATGGATGCAAAGAATATTATTTCTAATGCATATTAAGTTTTCAATAAATGACAACATCTATTATTTTTGTTATGTATAAATTGGTAACCGCAATCTTAATAGTAATTGCTACCCCCTACTACTAGCATTCTAACATTTAAGATAACCACTTTGTTATAATATCAATTGACTGCAAAAAAGCCAAAGTACATGATTGTTTTTATCCAATCATATGACGAAACAGACATCCTAATTTGCTGGAAACCAACACAGAGCAGTTCACTTAAAATGAATTCACACACACACACACACACACACACACACACACACACACACACCTTCCACACCCACAATCCCTCCCTCCCAACAAACCAGTTCCTTCATTCCTCATTGCAGCAGTGGAGTTGTCACGGTTGCTAGAATCTAATTGTTTATTTCCAAAAGCATTATGAAAGTATAACCTATAATAAACTTTAAGAATGCCACTTCCTAAAGATCATTCTTTTGGGAATGACATTAACATATTTGAAAATTGCAGTGATAAAATACCACAAATGTGCTTTATTTTATATCCTGAGTGGAAAGATATTTGTTGTCTATCTCAAATGAAGCTTTCCTTGTGAGTTACAAACTATGGAGTTCTGGCTATGAATAAGTATACCAGCTCATTAAGGAAAATGTGACATGCTGAGAAGAGTGTTGGAGACATGAAATGAGCCCAACAAATACCATTTTCTCCCTTCTCATCCATATCCATCTACATACATTCAAGGACTAAATACAAATAAAAATCATTCAATGATGTTTTTTTGAAAAAATTCCAAGTGAACAAAACAATAAGTTGGCTTGATACTTCCACATCCCCAGATGTGTAGGAGAGAATCAGGTTCATGTTGTACCTTATAGCACACTAATAATATAATATAGTATAATTAATTCTGAAGTAATTAATACATCATAATCAATGGTAAGTTCTACTGCCATGTAACAACCATGACAAAATTTGCCAGATGAGAAAACCACCGGACAACAGTTACTAATGCAGAGGCCGACCAGGTTTTCCATAAAGAGGCCCTTGTTTTCTAATCTTGATAAGATAATTGCATAAAAACACTAATATGTTCCTCCTGTATTGTAGGTACAACAGAGATTCCTTATATTTAGAATGCTTTTAGAATTTCAGTTTCAGATTACGTGTAGTTCAGGAAGTAGAAATTAAAGATCTGAGATCAGGATGTTTCTACTAATGTGGGAAAAAAGGACATCCTCTATTTGAAGCAGAATTGAAGGGGCTCTTGATGTACAAAACTAGCTTCAAATGCACTGAACAAAATACTTGATTTTTTTTTCTCTTGGAAGAATAGGAAATAGTACGTCTGTTGCTACAAAGTTTTGCAACTTTTCTTTTTCTTTCTTCCTTACCTTTTCAGACAAACTTTCTCAAAGTACATTCACAACATAAGAAAAACTCTTAGTTGGACAGTGTGCTTTTAAGAAGATACACAGGATTTCTAACCAGAAACTATTTATGGCAAAAATTGGGAAGTTAGTAGTCTGTCCAGTTTTTCTCTCATTCTAAGGTTTTAGTAAAAGGAACAAGAATTCTAAACCCGAGAGAGACTCAGATTCAAATCCTGGATTTGCTCTTCAATGTCTATGAACTTGGATAAGGACATATTATAACAGTCACAGAATCTCCATTTTTTTTTTTTTACTAAAAAATGAAGAAAGAGAAAAATTATAGCTACTTCAAAGAGCTATTAGAAAATTAATTAAATAAGTGTCTGCAAAGAAGTTTTCTGTCTGCCTGACACTGGGACATCCATGACTTGTTTCACAGCGGACAGTATCCTCATAGCCCTCCTACTCCCTAACCCAGAACTCTGTATTCTCACATGGTTGATTACCTCTTAACATGTGCCTTCACTACACCCGGAAATAGCCTACTTACCTAGATATTCCTCTATCTTTTTCTCAAATTTACCTATCCTGTATTTCATTTTTGAATTGAAAATAGGAGGTCCAAGTTATTCAAGGAGAGGCAGGATGGTATTGAGGAACGAACAGATGACTTGGCTTACCTAGTCAACTGACCTACCACTGACAAGTCACATGGCCCCTCACAGTTAGCCTAAGTTTCACTTTAAAAAAGTTTCACCCTACCTAACTCAGGGCTGTGGTATAGATGATACATCATTTTGTGTCTAACATATTTACTGCATAATATATATCATATCTTACCTTTATGGGAAGTTACTGTCAACTAGTAGTTAATTATCTCTCCCAGAACTAGCTACTAATCCTGGAAAAAACGTTCAATCAAGCCCTATGAAATTTAGGTAGGTTTGTGGTGTGGTAAAAAGAGCCTGGTTCTTGAAGGCAGAGTGAAAGAGACACTCCTTATTCCATTATTTTCTATCCCTGGGACCATGGACATATTTTCTTTATCTTTCTGATTCTCAATTTTCTCACTGAAAACATATAGGCTTTTCTGCTTATTTTCTAGGAGATTTTTGTGAAGATTAAATGTAATTATGTATATAAAACCACTAGCACAGGGCCTGGTAGAAAGATACTCAATAAAAACTGCTATTGTAATGACAGGGATTTCAGGCAGTATGTAGGCTGGGGAGTAGGATCTGAAAGTGACTCTGCTAATGCAGGTGGCTGCTTTTCTTATCTACACGAAAGCTGAGCTTTTGCTTAAAGTTTCTGGGTTCTCAAAAGAGCAAGTGAGTGTACGATTGATTCTCCTGGGACTACTATTGAGATAAGTTGGTAACAGACAGGAAACAGACTGCTTTCTTTATGAAATCAGTTGAAAATGGAGTGTCACAAAGATCTCTTTTGGCTCCTGAATTGGAGAAACAGACTATAAAAAGGTTATCCTCTTCAACTGCAACTCGTAAGAACCAAACATAAAATGAATGAGATTAGCCAACTATGGGGTAAGGAGAACACTTGTAAATATGGTCCTCAGGGGCCTTCAGGGTCTCCCACAGCTAGTCACAATAAGAAGGGCAGATCTCCAGAAGTGCAGGTCCCTAAGTTACATACAGAAAGTTCTGCTGTACTCAGTTGTTCTGGGGCTTCCCTGACCAACTTGAAATGTATGCGGTAATAAGAAGCCCTGTCCAAGGGTAAAAGATAAGAGGATAACTAGAAAAGTTTCACGTGATGAAGTGAAATATTCCTTCAGATCATTTAAAAAAAAAAAAAAAATCTTTGTTGGTTCCCAGAAGCTTTTTGAAAAACTAACTTGAAAATTTTACCTACTTTTCTTTTTTGTTTTTTTCATTTCTAATCATCTCAGCAAACTTTAAAAATTTTAATATCAGATGAATATGGGGGTATAGATGATTAGGTTACACTGTTTGCCTTTCTTAGGGTCTAAATTTTAGATATACCCCTCACCCAGGAGGGGCGCCATATACCAGAGCATTGCACCTGTTAGGTGAGAGCACATCAGTCCTCCTCCCTCTTTCCTTCTTTCCCTCTCCCCCTCCTCCCCTCTCCCCTCTCACTTGGGTTTAACGGTGTTTCTCTCTCTCTCTCTCTCTTTTTGTTTTTTTGTAGAGGCAGAGTCTCACTTTAGCACCTTCAGTAGAGTGCCATGATGTCACAGGACTCACAGCAACATCTAGTTCTTGGGCTTCCGCAATTCTCCTGCCTCAGCCTCCCGAGCAGCTGGGACTACAGGCGCCTGCCACAATGCCTGGCTATTTTTTGGTTGCAGTTCAGCCAGGGCTGGGTTTGAACCCGCCACCCTTGGTATATGGGCCCAGCGCCCTACTCACTGAGCCACAGGCGCCACCCTCTCTTTTTTTTTTATTAAGTTATAAACACATAGATCATGTATACATTAATGCATTTATGGGGTACAATGTGCTGATTTCATATAGAATTAGGAATGCTTACACCACGCTGGTTAATATATACCTCATCTCATTTACTTCATTATTGTGTTAGGACATTTATACTCTATACTAATAGATCTGACTGTACTCTCGAATTATGCAACATAGGTGTGATCCCACCATTCATCCTCCCTCCATCTGACCTCCCCCCTCCCCTCCAGACCCTCCCTCCTCCCTCCTTCATTTTGGGCCATAGTTGTGATCTATTCTTCATATGAAAGTGAAAGTGATTGTAAATTGGTTTCATAATAGTACTGAGTACATGGGATATTTTTTCTTCATTCTTGAGATACTTTACTAAGTAGGATATATTCTAGCTCCATCCATGTAAATGTAAAAGAGGTAAAGTCTCTATCTTTTTTAAGGCGGCATAATATTCCATGGTATACATATACTACAATTTATTAATCCATTCATGGATCGATGGGCACTTGGGATTCTTCCATGACTTGGCTATTATGAATTGAGCTGCAATGAACAATCTGGTGCGAATATTTTGGTTATAAAGTGATTTTTGGTCTTTTGGATATACATCTAGTGGAGGAATTGCAAGCTCAAATGGCAAGATCAAATCTACTTTTAGATCCCTGAGTATTTTCCATACTTCTTTCCAAAAGGGACGTATAATCTTGCACTCCCACCAGCAGTGCAGAAGTGTTCCTTTTTCTCCACACCCACACCAACATCTATAGTTTTGGGATTTTGTTATGTAAGCCACTCTTACTGGAGTTAGATGATATCTCAAAGTGGTTTTGATTTGCATCTGATGTTTAAAGATAATGAACATTTTTTCATGTGTCTATAGACCATGTGCCTATCTTCTTCAGAGAAGCTTCTGTTCAAGTCCCTTGCCCATAATGAAATGGGATTACTTGTTCTTTTCTTATTAATAAGTTTGAGTTCTCTGTGGATTCTGGTTATCAGACCTTTGTCAGAAGCATAACCTGAAAATAACCTCTCCCACTCTGAGGGCTGTCTGCTTGCTTTACTTACTTTGTTCTTGTCTGTGCAGAAGATTTTAGTTTCATCAGATCCCAGTAATGCATTTTTGATGTTGCTTCAATTGCCTGGGGTGGGGAGGTCCTCCTCATAAAGTATTCTCCCAGGCCTACTTTTCAAGGTAAGCTCATAAAGGTCAGGCTGTGCCATAGAGAGTGAACTATAATATTATATTTATTTGATCTCCACTGTATATTAAAACACCAATGCCACAGACTAATCTTTCAGTCCCCTGGTTAGCACACATCAGCTCTTGAGAGCTTAGAAATTGCTGAGTAAGTTGTTGAGATGAAAGGATAAGAAATGGCCCTAACAAGACTGGAGAGGGAGCCGAGAGAGAGTAGCAATGAGAGAGCAGCTATTTCTGAAGTTATCCAAGACCCAGAGGTTCACATTAGATACTAACACCAGAACGAGTGCCTCAGACAAAGTATTGTAGAGAGATGAAAAGTGTTGTTGTCCTTAAATTTGGAAAAACCCAACAGACTCAGGGTGAGAAGTGTGTCATAGATGGATGCTTTGGGGGCCTTCTTCCCAACTGTTGAAAATAGTTCCAGTTTAAATACATTTATTGTCAATGAGAATTGACAGGACAGTAATTAAATAAATCAGAAAGTAACATAGTAATATACTTTCTCTAGTCCCGCCAACTTTACTCTGAGCTTTAAAATGAGAGAGAGAGAGACAGAATATAATTGTTAATTAATTCTAGCCTGCTATTATTATCTACAGCAGATAGGAAGAAGTATTTTTATCCTGATTTATAGATAAGAAAAGAGGAACTCAGGAAAATGAGGTGGCTTGTCTCAGTGTCCCAGTACATTAAATAACAAGCTGGAGTTGGGCCCAAGTATTTCACATGCGGCACTCCTGTGTTTCCCTCTTTCCCCTTCTCATCTCTCACCAGGAGCCGGACTAATGCCTGGT
Organism: Nycticebus coucang; assembly: GCF_027406575.1. Taxonomy (NCBI): domain Eukaryota; kingdom Metazoa; phylum Chordata; class Mammalia; order Primates; family Lorisidae; genus Nycticebus; species Nycticebus coucang. The sequence continues at coordinate 48,680,127 of NC_069787.1, read as the reverse complement.
TTCATGGAGGTGCCCTGCTAGAGACTGCACTTTGGTTCCCCTTGTTACCTCCCTACTTCAACAAGGAAGGGACCAGAAAACCACAAAGAAGTCACTATATAATGCCAATTTCACCGTTGAGTCACTGACAACGGTTTCCCTTAAAAAGGTAAAAAGCAACTTACAAAGGTTCCCTCCCTCTGCAGGATAGACTTTGGAAGGGCTGGTACTATTTTCCAGGGAAAGCACATAGTTGAAGACACTTTGTGTTTTGAAGACTTGAAAGAGGAGCTACCCAACCCTCAGAAGAAGAAACAGAAATCAGGGTGAGTGATGAGTTCTATAAGGAGCAGATACTTCAACTCATCTCCACCCAGAGCTTTGGGGCCGACCTGCAGATGTGTGCGCATGAGCTGCGGGGTGGTGGGAAAAGCTCTATACCCTTTGGCCCTTTATGCCTTCCAGCGAGACAGACAAAGTCTTCTCAAATCTCAGTGCCATGCTCCATGATATGTGGGGAGAGGGGGTGCTCAGAAGCTGATCTTGTAACCTAAATATGTAAAAGAACAATACTTTGAAGATTCTCCTGCATGAAATATAATTCTCAATGGCTGGGAAGGGGGGATCAGTTCCTCTAAAGAATTTTCATGGTATGACTGTTCCTCCCAGAATGTTTCCACAGGCATGGTTTTATTCTGATTGAATTTTTACTTCTCTTTTCTGGACCCCAAGCATTATCATAGATTTTTCTTCCTGCCTAGGACTCAGCATCGCAGAGGGCAAGGTGCAGACTGAGTGTAAACTTCCCTTAACTTCCTGGGATGAGCAGGGTGGGATCCAGATACACTGGTCTTATTACAAGAGACACCACTGGGCTGGTCTTAAATGACTCTGACCTGGCAATTTTTGCTTTTATTTTTACACAGCATCTGGCTTCCCGTGACTTGAGAGCAAAGTCCTAAAGGGAAAATGAAGAGCCAAATCTCTCTTAACCTGCTCCCAGTGGACTGGCTAACCTAAGCTCGGAAGTCCCAGGAGGGCTGGTGGGCTGCTTCTTTAAATGCAAAGCTGTGGTGCAGTAGATGGTTTTGTTTTATGTCTGCAAGCACAGTTCCCAAAGCCACAACATAAGCCTTGTCGAATTTCTCACCCTTCTCTGTAAATGAGGCTGAACCTCCTGAGCTTGCTACCATTTTCTGCAAACTACAGCGCATCTCTGTCCTGGCAAACAATTTCTTCCCTTTCCAGTGCTGAGTGTGAAGAGGGACAGCTTATTTCATTGCAAAATGAACAGCAAGTAAACAGAGAAATATGTTAGTTCAGTTTATAGCCTGCCCTGGAAGGAGGAAAAAGAAACGAAAGTCATTAAATGCCAGGAAGGCAATGTTAACCAGTGTGATCAAAATATGTCAAACCATTTATAAAACCAGTGTATGGTGCCCCATGATCGTATTAATGTACACAGCTATGATTTAATATTAATAAAAAAAGAGAGAAAAACAAACAACAACAAAAAAAATGAAAGTCCCTGCAGCTCAGCTGGAAAATTGTTGGGGCATTTTACTAAACACGTCTCTTGCTATCCTTGGCTCTCCCTGAATCCTGCCTGTCCCGGTACACACTGATGTACAGTATTCCTCGACGGTCTAAGGCGGGGCTGAGGTGAACAGTTACTGTTTGCTTGTTAGTGGGATTCCTTTCGGGGTTTCTTAAACATTCCCGAACTCAAAGCCCTAAAATTACTACTTCTTTTAGCTTCTGAGCCCTCCTGAGCCAAATATCAAAAGAGGATCTAATTAGCTTTTTTTTTTTTTTTTTTGTAGAGACAGAGTTTCACTTTACTGCCCTTGGTAGAGTGCCGTGGCATCACACGGCTCACAGCAACCTCCAGCTCTTGGGCTTATGTGATTCTCCTGCCTCAGCCTCCCGAGCAGCTGGGACTACAGGCGCCGGCCACAACACCCGGCTATTTTTTTTGTTGTTGCAGTTTGGCCGGGGCTGGGTTTGAACCCGCCACCCTCGGCATATGGGGCCGGCACCCTACTCACTGAGCCACAGGCGCCACCCCGAGGATCTAATTAGCTTTAAACAAATAATAGCAACAACAAAAAAAAATGCAGTCTTCCACCTGCAGTTTCCTATCAATTCCAAATCCTGAGCAGTATTATTTCCTTTTTGAAATGTGGCTCAGTTGTAACAGGCCCAACACATATTTCTCCCAAAGTGGCCAGTAAATTATGTTTCATGGGCTCATAGGAAGCAGTGGCTACTGGTTTGGTCTGAGAACTTCAAAGTCAGCAGGGCTGGATTTGAATGTAGATAAGAACATTTATCAATCATGGAACTAATCTTGGGCAATTGATTTAAACTCTCTATGCTTCAATTTCCTCAACTGTAAAATGGAATTACAAGCAAATGTGCTGACAGTGATGTTGTGATGAGCACATGTGGTCATGTGTAAGAAGTCCACACACAGTGCCTGGTACACAGTAAATGCTCAACAAATGCTAGTAAGAATTCATGCAGAAATATATGCCTATAAAGGGGACGTGAACTGTCAAAAGTCACACAGCTGATCATGTGGGAAACTTAGTACCAGAAATCAGATTGCTTCATTCCTAGATGGGGCCATTTTCTGAGGATGTGTGCACATGGAAGTTGGGTATGAATTGAGCTTTTTAGACCATTGGTTCCCAAGCACAACTATGGATCTAAAAACGAAAAAGTTATGAGAATCTATATTTTAAAGGTTTCCCCAGTGATTCTCCTGAAATCCCTTTGAGAGAGAGAGAGGGAGGGAGGGAGGGAGGGAACCTTCTAGGTAAGGATGAACAATGTGAGGAGGGCATAGATGTGAGAATGTGTAACAGCAATCAGAAAAACTGCAAGGGTAATCATCTATGGTTTCATAGTCCTGTGAAATGGACCACATGGTCAGGTGGAGCCATGTGTGAACAAACATAAAATCATAAGCCCCCAGCAGACTGAATGGACCCCTTTGACCCCCCAAAACTTAAAGCTGAGTTGCCCACTGTGAGATAACTTGGGGGAGGGGGCACAGACATGTCTCCTGGTCACACTCTCTCTCTTTAGGAATTACTCTTTGTAACATTTAAATACTTCGGGTACTAAATCATTAACAGGCCTCAGGCCATGCCAGACAAAGCTTAACCAACAGATAGATCCCTTGAGTTTTGTTAAATATCCTGGAGTTTGTCTTTGATTAACAGACTTCCTTATGTTAAAATATCCTAAACCTTTGGATAAAGTTACATTTCTTTACCAATAAAAAAATCAAAGAATTGTTTACCCACCTACACCCTGTAAGCACCCCCCCCTCCGGCCCCTCCTCCACTGACTTTTTCTAGCCAAACCAATGTTCCCCATTCACACACTGATTTAGGGACTTGTGTGTAATTGTTTTCTTCCTGAATGTATATAACCAAACTGTGATCTGGCCACCACGAATACATTTACTCAAGAGCTCTTGAGGGCATGTGCTCCAGGCTGGTCACACATCTTCAGCTCAGAATAAACCTCCTGGGGAGACAAGATGGCGGACTGAAGCCAGCTTTCAACAAAGGCTCCCGTCCAGAAGGAGAGTTAAGGGACAGGAATTTAGTAAGTATCCTGGTGGACTTGAGCCTCACCAAGAGAGAAGGCTGAAGAACGCACATGAACACCGCTGAGGCAAGTTGTGATCACAAGGATGCAAACAAAAGGTACAAAATCCACCACCAAGCGGACGGGAGTCCCCCTCCCCCATGAGACCGGCTCTGTAGCCTCACAATTGAACAAGCGGGCAGAAATTAAAGCCCCTCCCACTACACTCCACGGGAGAGACCTTCTAAAAACTGGACCTACCTCCCCTACTGGGGTGCCGTGGTGTTCTCCTGCCGGACATAGGGCTGAATAAAACTTTGGGAATCCTTTGCCGGCAACCCTGAATCCCAGGCGCTCCCCTCCCGCCCACTGAGGTCTGGAGGCCTGTCCCCCAGGACTTCGGATCCTTGGGTGATTTATCAAGGGGAGTGGACAGTCCCCGAGTTGCGACTGGTCAGCATTGACTCTGAGGCGCGCCGAGTGAGGAGAGGGCACCGGGCTGAGGGGGAGTCACGCCTCCCAGCACTTCCCTGCGGTGCAGTGCACCAACCCTCCCCGGGCATAGGGGGCCCAAGACTGAATCAGACTCTGGCCTCCCCGCTGAGAGCTGAGAGCCCCTACTCTCACTCGGGGTCTGAGGGCCTATCCCCCAGGAGTTCGGCTCCTTGGGTGATTTCTCGAGGGGAGTGCACAGTGCCTGAGCTGCGTCAGGTCAGCGCTGACTCTGGGACACGTGAGCGAGGAGAGGGCACTCCGCTGAGGGGAAATCAAGCCTTGGCGGCACTTCCCTGCAGTGCAGTGCAGGAGCCCTCCCCGGGCACAAGACTGAATAAGACTCTGGCCTCCCCGCTGAGAGCTGAGAGCCCCTACTCTCACTCGGGGTCTGAGGGCCTATCCCTCCGGAGTTCGGCTCCTTGGGTGATTTCTCGAGGGGAGTGCACAGTGCCTGAGCTGCGTCAGGTCAGCGCTGACTCTGGGATACGTGAGCGAGGAGAGGGCACTCTGCTGAGGGGAAATCAAGCCTTGGCGGCACTTCCCTGCGGTGCAGTGCAGGAGCCCTCCCCTGACCGTAGTATTGCGTGAAACTGAATGAAACTCTAGCTTCCCCCCGCCCCACTCCCAATCCGGGTCTGGGGGCCCATCCCCCAAGAGTTCTGATTCTTGGGGGATCTCTTAAGGGGTGTGGACCCAGCACAAACTGCGGCCGCTCAGTGCTGACTCTGGGGTGCGGGACAGAGGAGAAAAGGGTCGCCTGAGTGCCCACACCAGAGCAGCAGTTCCCTGGAGGTAGATCAACAGCCGTTTTTTCTTTAACGGCAGAACGCTCACTTCTGGATATTCTGAGGCCACACCCCCTGTCTCCCTGGGCAACCAGAGGAGGCCACCGGTGACACGGCTCACAAACCCGGAAGCCTCCAGGGCGGGGCCGACCCAGAGAGGTGTTCAGACGCAATTCTCCAGCAGCAAAGACGTTTGAACTCAAAACAGCCCGTCTCCTGTAGGCGACGACAGGAACAGAGACAGAACCTCACAAAGTTGTCTGTTCTGTTCTGTTAGCAGCATCCATCAGGGACGGGGCTAAGCCTGAGTGAACACCTCCTTCCCATCACCTGCATCAAACACTCAAAGATGTCAGGCCCCATCTCCTCCTGCTAGATAGCGGCAGTCTGCGGGGGCCTGGCAGACTTCCTCGCGATTCAGGCAGGTGCAAACCCCTGGAGTGTCTGTTCACTGCAGGCAACTGGGTTAGCCATCTGCAGAGATACCAGTGACTGGGTCCGATGGAGGGGCAAAGTGGGGAAGGAGACGTCAACCTTCCCAGACTGCTCTGTTTGCGGGGTGGCTCCTCCTGACTCCACGCTGCACTGGGGTGAGCTGTCTCAGAGGAGTCACCAGGCCCCTGTGATCCAGTTCCCAGAGACCTCTTGAACCCTTCCACCTGAGACAAGTGCCGATTGAGACAGTTGATTCGGACCTTTTGAACTGGGCTAATAGACTGAGGACTTTTCAGGTGGTGCCCTGGGTGTGCGATTGTAGGAAGGTTTGATTCTCCTTTTCCAACTGGGGCCAGAGGTGGGCAGGCGGGGTGACTTAATTGCTGATTTTTCCACACAGCTGAGACTTCAAGCCAGAGTAGAAGTTGCAATAGGATCGAACAGAAACCAGCTGAAAACAAGACAGAACCACTTTGCTCCACCACACCAGACAGGGCCCCAGTTTCTCAGGCCACAACACTGTACGGGCCCTCGATAAAAACCCAGGGGAAAAACCAAAGGGAGTAAACCATGGGGCGGAATCAGCGGAAAAACTCTGGTAACATGAATAACCAGAATAGATCAACCCCCCCAAGAAAAGATACGGCAGATGTGATTGAAGATCCCATTCATAAACAACTGGCTGAGATGTCAGAAGTCGAATTCAGAATTTGGTTTGCAGACAAGATTAATAAAATGGAATTAGGAATTCGAGGAGAAATTCAAAAACTGTCTCAAGAATTTAACGAATTTAAAGACAAAACCACCAAAGACTTAGACACACTGAAACAAGAACTTACAGCCCTCAAAGATATGAAAAATACAGTAGAATCCCTCAGTAACAGAATGGAGCAAGCAGAAGAAAGGATTTCTGACATTGAAGATAAAGTCTTCGAACGCTCCCAATCTCTCAAAGAGGAAGAGAAATGGAGAGCAAAAACGGATCACTCACTCAGAGAGCTCTCAGATAATTCGAAAAAAAATAACATAAGGGTTATAGGAATTTCGGAGACTGATGACGTGGCAGCCAAGGGCACAGAGGCCCTTCTACATGAAATTATGAAAGAAAATTTTCCAGACATGCCTAGAGAATCTGAAATTCAGATAGCAGACAGCTTCAGAACCCCAGCACGATTCAACCCCAAAAAGCCATCTCCCAGACATATCATAATTAGCTTCACTAAAGTTAACATGAAAGAGAAGATTCTCAAAGCAGCCCGGCGAAAGAAAACTATAACGCACAAAGGTAAGAATATTAGAATAACTGCAGATCTCTCTGCTGAAACTTTTCAAGCCAGAAGAGGCTGGTCATCAACTTTTAATCTCCTAAAGCAAAAAAACTTTCAACCCAGGATCTTGTATCCAGCTAAACTGAGTTTCATCTATGATGGAGAAATTAAATACTTCAATGACATTCATATGTTGAAAAAATTTGCCATAAGTAAACCAGCTCTTCAGGATGTTCTCAGACCTATCCTCCACAATGACCAACCCAATCCTATACCACAAAAGTAAACTCACTCAGAAACTTCGGATCAAACTCCAACTTCCACACTGGCGAAAGGATTAAAAATGTCCACTGGACCTTTGAAAAACTCGATACCCAAAATTCCACCAGACTTATCCTTACTCTCCATCAATGTGAATGGCTTAAACTGTCCTCTAAAGAGGCATAGATTAGCTGACTGGATACAAAAACTTAAGCCAGATATTTGTTGCATACAAGAGTCACATCTCAACTTAAAAGACAAATACAGACTCAGGGTGAAAGGATGGTCATCCATATTTCAGGCAAATGGTAATCAGAAAAAAGCAGGTGTTGCAATTTTATTTGCAGATACAGTAGGCTTTAAACCATCAAAAGTAAGGAAGGACAAGAATGGTCACTTCATATTTGTTAAGGGTAATACTCAATATGACGAGATCTCAATTATTAATATCTATGCACCCAACCAGAATGCACCTCAATTTATAAGAGAAACTCTAACAGACATGAGTAACTTGATTTCCTCCAGCTCCATAATCGTTGGAGATTTCAACACTCCCTTGGCAGTGTTGGATCGATCCTCCAGAAAGAAGCTGAGCAAAGAAATCTTAGATTTAATCCTAACCATCCAATATTGAGATTTAGCAGACATCTACAGAACATTTCATCCCAACAAAACTGAATACACATACTTCTCATCAGCCCACGGAACTTACTCCAAAATTGACCACATTTTAGGTCACAAGTCTAACCTCAGTAAATTTAAAGGAATAGAAATTATTCCATGCATCTTCTCGGACCATCATGGAATAAAACTTGAATTGAGTAACAACAGGAATCTGCATACCCATACAAAAACATGGAAGTTAAATAACCTTATGCTGAATGATAGCTGGGTCAGAGATGAGATTAAGAAAGAAATCACCAATTTTTTGGAACAAAATGACAATGAAGACACAAGCTATCAGAACCTCTGGGACACTGCAAAGGCAGTTCTAAGAGGGAAATTTATAGCACTGCAAGCCTTCCTCAAGAGAACGGAAAGAGAGGAAGTTAACAACTTAATGGGACATCTCACGCAACTGGAAAAGGAAGAACATTCCAACCCCAAACCCAGTAGAAGAAAAGAAATAACCAAAATTAGAGCAGAATTAAATGAAATTGAAAACAAAAGAATAATACAACAGATCAATAAATCAAAAAGCTGGTTTTTTGAAAAGGTCAATAAAATAGATAAACCTCTGGCCAACCTAATCAGGAAAAAAAGAGTAAAATCTCTAATATCATCAATCAGAAACAACAAAGACAAAATAACCACAGACTCATCAGAAATCAAAAAAATCCTTAATGAATATTACAAGAAACTTTATTCTCAGAAATATGAAAATCTGAAGGAAATAGACCGATACTTGGAAGCACGCCACCTTCCAAGACTTAACCAGAATCAAGTGGAAATGTTGAACAGACCCATATCAAGTTCAGAAATAGCATCAACTATACAAAACCTCCCTAAAAAGAAAAGCCCGGGACCAGATGGTTTCACGTCAGAATTCTACCAAACCTTTAAAGAGGAATTAGTACCTATATTACTCAACCTGTTCCAAAATGTAGAAAAAGAAGGAAGACTACCCAACACGTTCTATGAAGCAAATATCACCCTGATCCCCAAACCAGGAAAAGACCCAACAAGAAAAGAAAATTATAGACCAATATCACTAATGAATATAGATGCAAAAATATTCAACAAGATCCTAACAAACAGAATCCAGCAACACATCAAACAAATTATACATCATGACCAAGTTGGTTTTATCCCAGGGTCTCAAGGCTGGTTCAATATACGTAAATCTATAAATGTAATTCAGCACATAAACAAATTAAAAAACAAAGACCATATGATTCTCTCGATTGATGCAGAAAAAGCTTTTGATAATATCCAGCATCCCTTCATGATCAGAACACTCAAGAAAATTGGTCTAGAAGGGACTTTTCTTAAACTGATAGAGGCTATCTACAGCAAACCCACAGCCAATATCATATTGAATGGAGTTAAATTGGAATCATTTCCACTCAGATCAGGAAGCAGACAAGGCTGCCCATTGTCTCCATTGCTTTTCAACATTGTAATGGAAGTTTTAGCCACCGCAATTAGGGAAGAAAAGGCGATCAAGGGTATCCATATAGGGTCAGAAGAGATCAAACTCTCGCTCTTCGCAGATGATATGATTGTGTATCTGGAAAACACTAGGGACTCTACTACAAAACTCCTAGAAGTGATCAAGGAATACAGCAGTGTCTCAGGTTACAAAATCAACATTCATAAATCGGTAGCCTTTATATACACCAACAACAGTCAAATTGAAAAAGCAGTTAAGGACTCTATCCCATTCACAGTAGTGCCAAAGAAGATGAAATATTTGGGAATTTACCTAACAAAAGACGTGAAAGATCTCTATAAAGAGAACTATGAAACTCTAAGAAAACAAATAGCCGAAAATGTTAACAAATGGAAAAACATACCATGCTCATGGCTAGGAAGAATCAACATTATCAAAATGTCCATACTACCCAAAGCAATATATAATTTCAACGCACTCCCTATTAAAGCTCCACTGTCATATTTTAAAGATCTTGAAAAAAACATTACTTCGTTTTATATGGAATCAGAAAAAACCTCGAATAGCCAAGACCTTACTCAGAAATAAAAACAAAACAGGAGGAATCACACTACCAGACCTCAGACTTTACTACAAATCGATAGTGATCAAAACAGCATGGTATTGGCACAAAAACAGAGAAGTAGATATCTGGAAGAGAATAGAGAACCAAGAGATGAATCCAGCTACTTACCGCTATTTGATTTTTGACAAGCCAATTAAAAACATTCAGTGGGGAAAAGATTCCCTATTTAACAAATGGTGCTGGGTGAACTGGCTGGCAACCTGCAGAAGACTGAAATTGGACCCACACCTTTCACCATTAACGAAGATAGACTCTCATTGGATTAAAGATTTAAACTTAAGACATGAAACTATAAAAATACTAGAGGAGAATGCAGGGAAAACCCTTGAAGAAATTGGTCTGGGTGAGTATTTCATGAGGAGAACCCCCCGGGCAATTGAAGCAGCTTCAAAAATACACTACTGGGACTTGATCAAACTAAAAAGCTTCTGCACAGCTAAGAACACAGTAAGCAGAGCAAGCAGACAGCCCTCAGAATGGGAGAAGATATTTGCAGGGTATAACTCTGACAAAGGTTTAATAACCAGAATCCACAGAGAACTCAAACGCATCAGCAAGAAAAAAACAAGGGATCCCATCGCAGGCTGGGCAAGGGATTTGAAGAGAAACTTCTCTGAAGAAGACAGGCGCACGGCCTTCAGACATATGAAAAAATGCTCATCATCTTTAATCATCAGAGAAATGCAAATCAAAACTACTTTGAGATATCATCTAACTCCAATGAGACTAGCCTATATCACAAAATCTCAAGACCAGAGATGTTGGCGTGGATGCGGAGAAAAGGGAACACTTCTGCACTGCTGGTGGGAATGCAAATTAATACATTCCTTTTGGAGGGATATATGGAGAACACTCAGAGATCTAAAAATAGATCTGCCATTCAATCCTGTAATTCCTCTGCTGGGCATATACCCAGAAGACCAAAAATCACAACATAACAAAGATATTTGTACCAGAATGTTTATTGCAGCCCAATTCATAATAGCTAAGTCATGGAAAAAGCCCAAGTGCCCATCGATCCACGAATGGATTAATAAATTGTGGTATATGTATACCATGGAATACTATGCAGCCTTAAAGAAAGATGGAGACTTTACCTCTTTCATGTTTACATGGATGGAGCTGGAACATATTCTTCTTAGTAAAGTATCCCAAGAATGGAAGAAAAAATACCCAATGTACACAGCCCTACTATGAAACTAATTTGGGACTCTCACATGAAAGCTATAACCCAGCTACAACTTAACAATAGGGGGAAGTGGGAAAGGGGGGGTGGGTAGAGGGAGGGGAATCGGTGGGATCACACCTGTGGTGCATATTACAGGGGTATTTGCGAAACTTGGTAAATGTAGAATATAAATGTTTTGACACAGTAACTGAGATAATGCCGGAAAGGCTATGTTAACCACTGGGATAAAAATGTGTCAAATGGTTTATGAAGTGAGTGTATGATGCCCCATAATCATATCATTGTATACACTTATGATTTAATAAAAAAATTAAAAAAAAAAAAGAATAAACCTCGTTGTTTTTTTTTTTTAATATTAAATCATAGCTGCGTACATTAATGCAATCATGGGGCATCATTGGTTTTATAAACAGTTTCACAAATTTTCATCACACTGGTTAATACAGCCTTCCTGGCATTTTCTTATTGTGTTAAGACAATTATATTTTACATTTATTAAGAAGAAAAAGTATCCAATGTACTCAGCCCTACTATGAAACTAATTTTTGGCATTCATATGAAAGCTATAACCCAGTTATAACCTAAAGAACATGGGGAATGGGGAGAGGGAGGGGAGAGGATAGGCGGAGGGAGGGTGATAGGTGGGATTACACCTGCATTGCATCTTACAGAATAAACGTCTTTAAATTATTTCGCAGAGTTTTTTTTTTTTTTTTTTCTTTTTTTTAACCATTAACATATAACAGGATAGCCCAAATCATCTAGGTATCATTATGCTTTCCAGAAAAAACTGCATGCCCCTAAGAATATGAAAAAATGCACTGCTCTACCTTAGACGGGAACATCAATCTAAGGAATGCTAGAGAAATGCTAAAACTCATGAATGAGGCGGATCATCTGGGGTGGGCTCTAGAGTTGTCAAACAAGTACCAGGTAGGGTGTAACCTGAGTGCAGGCATATAGGCCATCTGTCCACACTCCCTTTGGGCTTTTGGAATACCAACAGTAGCACATTCTGATAACCTCTGACTGTTAACCCAGTCAGTAGGCTGAGCTGGAACCTCCAGTAACTTACCAGAGTAATGGGATAGTTTAGTTTCCCAAGAGGGCAAATTTATTTCAACTCTTAAATATATAGGCATGTGTATAAGAGCCAAGCAATAAGCTTTTGAATTAAAGACTCTTCTCATTTGCTATCTTATATAATATGGTGTTCTATGCAATTGAAATATTCTAGAGAATGTTTCATTGTTAGCCTTAAATTTCATTATAAAATGTATAATGAGTAGTTAATACAGAATTGAGATTTCCAGTTGAAACCATACATTTTTAGGTGGTACAGGAATATTTAACTTAGAGTTCACCACAATGATACATTTCACTCACTGGATATGCATAAGAATATTTTTAATTCAATTTTTTTGGTAGACAGAGTCTCATTATGTCACCCTTGGTAGAGGTCATGGAGTCACAGCTCACAGCAACCTCAAACTCTTGGGCTTAAGCGATTCTCTTGCCTCAGCCTCCCAAGCAGCTAGGACTACTGGCCTCAATGAGGGTGCATCCTTTACCAGGGGCCCAGCTGATGTGGCTCCTTTCTGGAGAAGGTTCAGGAAACAGTCACCTGCTGGGGAGAGGGTGGGAGACCACTGGGGACAGCATGAAAGGTACGAGACACTGCAGGGACCAGGAGCAGGTGGAGTCGGGTGAGAACAATGGTGGAGCCCAGCTGATGTGGCTCCTTTCTGGAGAAGGTTCAGGAACCAGTCACTTGCTGGGGTCTGAGAGTGGGAGACCACTAGGGACAGCATGGAAGGGAAGAGACACTGCAGGGACCAGGAGCAGGTGGAGTCAGGTGAGAACAATGGTGGAGCCCAGCTGATTTAGCTCCTTTCTGGAGAAGGTTCAGGAACCAGTCACCTGCTGGGGTCTGAGAGGGGGAGACCACTAGGGACAGCATGGAAGGGAAGAGACACTGCAGGGACTAGAAGCAGCTGGGGGCAGGGGAGAACCATGCTGGCTGTCTCAGGGGTTTCCTGCAAGTGCCCTGAGCTCCTGTGTCAGAAGACAGCAGCGCAGACAAGCCTCGGGAGCCGGGGTGTTTACAGGATGGGATTCTGGGGTGAGTGGGCCTGGGTGCGGGAGAGGGCAGAAGGGAGGGGGATGTGCTGGGCCGAGGGGGCACTCCTAATGACCTTGGAGGAAACGGTCTCTTCCTTGTGTCTCTTCTGCCATCACTTCACTGCCCAGAAGCATCTGGGAGAAGGTGGCTGACCTCAGCCTGCTTCCCCATCCTGCTTTGTCCCCATCCTTTCTCTCAGAGGTCCCCGTCTAGGGCCTGCATGGTACAATAGGGAAAACTGAAGCCCAGAGAGGGAGTGGGACTTGCTCATAGCCACAAAGCCCAGAAAGGGAGTGGGACTCGCTCATAGCCACAAAGAAACAGGACTCCACTGACCGTCCCCTCCACTCCACAAGGCCACCCTTCCAGCCCTGGGATGGGTGTCGGTGTCTCTCCTGTCCCCTAACAGAAAGATAAAATCCCCCAGAGGCCAGGCGCCTGTTCCATGAGCTGCCTGCACCAGGCCCTGCACTCGTTTACCCCTGCCATTCCCTGTGAGGAAGACTTGCCCTTGCTTTACAGTGAGGACCAGATCCCTTAGGGTACCTTTGGCTGCAAGTAACAGCATGCCCTTCCAGAAGTGGCTTTGATGGCAGAAGTTAACTTTTTCCTACAAAATAAAGGTGTGGATACACTGGAGGAGTCCAAACCTTGTGTACACATTTGAATGGATGTTATCTATGTAATGCTTTTTGAAGCTGAATTGAGTCATGGTAGCAATGTGTAGTGTGATGTTCGCTAAAACATGACATCAAATGCATCACCATGGGACAGGCAGGAGAGTCAAAGAAAATGGCAGCAGCACAGTTGTTCAAGGAGCACAAGACCATTCAGAAGTGATAACTGCAATTCAAGAACACTGTGGAGGTACAACGGTAATGGAGGTGTGAGTATGGGGAACTTAAGGCGTGTGGTGTCTTGCGGAAAGCCGGCTACACTGGTGGGACATGGAAGAAACTGAAACGGCACGAGCAGTGATACAATCGAACACTTCGCGCGGTGTTGTTCCGGCTGCAGTTTGCTGTAATCAGAAGTGTCTGGACGCTGCTGGTGGCCACTCTGAGCACTTCTTACGATTGCAAAAGTCAAATGTAATTTGTATTTATCTTTTATTGGTATACTCTGAGTATTAAAATTTCAATGTACTTTTTTCTTTCTTAAAACATGTATGTATGTATTTTTGCACCCTCTATAGTTTAAGAGGCTCAGCAACCTTTGTGGTCTCAGGCTGTTTTCACCCTTCTACTCCTCTACTGTCACCCTGTCGACCTCTGGTTTCTCTTGCCTGTTGGTCACAAGACAGCTGCCTAAGTTCCAGAATCACACTCTTAGAGCACATCATCCAGAAAGTGTGAAATCACTCTCAGGTTTCTCTTTATTAGAAGACATCTTATGTTTTCAACCTCTGTGATGAGAGGCAGGAAGGTTGTAATGAGGAACCAAGAGAGCCAGACAGTGAGCTCTGCTCGCCTCAGCCAGCCGTTTCTTCTTTCTCTTCTTTCTCTCACAGAGATTCTCCTTCCATGGTTTCCCAAACAGCTGGGACTACAGGTGTGTTCTACTGCACTTGGTTAATTTTTATATTTTTTGGTAGAGATGGGGACTCGCCCTTGTTCAGGCTGGACTTGAACTCCTGACCTTAAGTGATCTTCCTGTTTCAGCCTCCCAAA